>NC_086103.1:109879869-110204869 GCF_963921235.1 Mobula hypostoma | reverse complement strand
TACCAAATTTTAAGTTTTATTACTGGGCAGCTAACATACAGAATCTCACGATTTGGTTATACTATATACTATTAGTATAGTAATTAGTATAGTATACTATAGTATGTAGTATACTATACTAATTACTATACTATATTAATCATGAGGACTGTCCCGGGTGGGTTTCTTTAGAAGCTAACTCCGTTAATAAATTTGCTATTATCTCCCTTTTGGGATCTTCACTTCCTTTATCCTTAAGTAAGATAACTGAAAATGTGGTAGTCACACATACTTTGAGGATTTGGATACAATTTATAAAACACTTTGGTTTATTGAGATTCTCCCTTTCTAGTCCCATTTTTTAAAATTATTTTTAAGTCTTCTATGACTGATGTAGTTTTTAAACAATGGGAAAGATTGGGCATTACATGCTTTTGGGATCTATTTGTGGAAGGAAGTCTTTCTTCATTTGAACAATTGTCAACTAAATATAGTTTACCAAAACCCATTTTTTCAGTACTTACAAATTAGAGATTTTCTGCGATCTCAATTATATACATTTCCTAATAGTCCCGTTAAAAACGTATTAGATGAAATTCTTAATATGAAATCATTCTATGATGGTCCAATATCCAATATTTATGATATGTTGTTGGGAATGAGAAATGATTCTTTATACAAAATTAAAAATCTTTGGGAACAAGATTTACAGACCTCAATTTCTGAAGAAACTTGGAATAAGATTTTTAAATTGGTTAATACTTCATCATTATGTGCTCGCCATTCCCTCCTACAATTTAAAGTGTTCACAGGGCTTATATGACCAAAGATAATTTATCTCATTTTTATATGGATACATCTCCCTACTGTGATAGGTGTAACAATGGAGAAGCTTCATTTATTCATATGTTC
Organism: Mobula hypostoma; assembly: GCF_963921235.1. NCBI lineage: Eukaryota > Metazoa > Chordata > Chondrichthyes > Myliobatiformes > Myliobatidae > Mobula > Mobula hypostoma. The sequence continues at coordinate 110,203,978 of NC_086103.1, read as the reverse complement.
TGGACTTGCCCAAGTCTTGGAAAATATTGGAAGGAAATATTCTAAACTCTTTTTGTACTCTTTAAAGTAAATTTTAAGCCTAATCCTTTGACTGCCCTATTTGGTATTGTTGGAAGGAAAGATATCATTTTGAAGACATCTGATCTGCACATTCTGGTTTTTATCTCTCTTATGGCTATGAGGGCACTTTTTTTGTTTAAATGGAAGGATGCTGTTCCGTCTAATCATGCTCAATGGTTATGGGATGTTATGGCATGCCTAAATTTAGAAAAGATTTGTTGTTCAATTTCTGAATCTAACCAAGGTTTTCAAAATTTGTGGGGGCCGTTTTTAAATTATTTTCATAATCTTTGACTTCTTGTTAAAATACAGAAGTTGGTTAATAACATATTTTATTATCTGATAAGTTTTTTTTCTTTTTATCCCCAAACAGCTCCGACTTTGGTAGTGGGTGTAGATCTTTTTTTAAAATAAAATTATTTATATTCTAATACCTGAACTAATCTAATCGATACACATATAGAGTAAGGCGTTTGTTAATGTGATTCAATATACTGTATCTGGTATTTATTCTATTTTTTCTTTTGTTTTATGATATGTATTCTCTTGGACTCTGTATTCTTCTATATAGAAATCAATTAAAAATATTGGAAAAAGAAAGAAAGATTCAACAAGTAATATTGCAGCTTTATAAAACTCCGGTTATGCCACATCTGGAGGATTGCATTCGGTTCTGGCCACCCCATTATAGGAAGGATGCGGAGGCTTTGGAGAGGGTGCAGAAGAGGTTTACCAGGATGCTGCCCAGTTAGAGGGCATGTGCTATTAGGATAAATTACATAAACCTGGGATGTTTGCTTTAGAGTGGGAGAGGGTTGAGGGGGAGACCTGATAGAAGCTTAGTGAATATGAGAGGCATAGGTTATACCTCTTTTCCCAGTATCAAAATGAGGCTGCATTCAAGGTTATAGGGGATAAGTTCAAAGGAGATCTATATAAACTTTCTTTTTACACAGAGAATGGTAGGTGCCTGGAATGCATTGCCAGGGGTTATGGTGGAGGTACATACAATAGAATCATACAAGAGGCTCTTAGATAACCAAATGGAGGGCTATGGACCATGTGCAGGAAAGTCACAGCTTGAATTAGGTGTCATTAGGAACTAGTCTGGCACATCATGGCCAAAGGGCCTGTTCCTGTGCTGTACTGTTGTACATTCCTAATCAGTAATGAAGGATATTTACTACAAGCATTGGAAAAGGAACCTGGAGCTAAGCAAGTCCTTGAGCAAGACTCTATACAGAAATTAGGCAGGCATTGAGTAATGTGTGCCCCATTGACTGCAGTTTCCTGTCAGGGATAAGATACACATTTTAACAGTGTTCTCCATAAGACCACAAGACATGGGAGCAGAATTAGGCCATTCAGTCCATTGAGTCTGCTCTGTCATTCTATCATGGACGATTTACTATCCCTCTCAACTCAAATTTTCTGCCTTCTCCCCATAACCTTTGGCACACCGATTAATCAAGAACCTATTGTAACACCCCAGGAAAGGTTTCACTGCTAATATAATGGTTTTTCTGTCACAGCAGTGTTTGGGTTATGGTTAGGGACAACAGGGGCTTTGGAATGTGCGCTCTCCAATGAAGGGAGAGTTATTTCTTGCCACGTGCCTGAGACCAAGGTGATCTGGGTCTTTTGTTCAGTGGAAGATGGACAGAGAAGATGCCAGAAAGGAGAGGTCATGGACACCAGAAAGGGGTGGACTTGGAGTGAGGCCAGGAGTCAACAAAGAATTTAAAAAGAAGACAGCTTTGTAGAGCAGGCATCGGAGAAGCGGGCGATGGAGCAGAAGGAGTCAGAGTAGGAGGGCTTTGGCTCAACAGGACTTCGGCGCTAATGGGCCAAGGTGAGGCAAGTTACTTGTGAAGAATAGGAATAAGAAGTATGTCGGTGAGGCCAGTGTTCTGTACTGGGTGTCAGATGTGGGATGTCCGGGAAACTCCCAGCTTCCTGGATGGCCACATCTGCACCTGGTGCGTCGAGCTGCAGCTCCTTAGGGACTGCATTAGGAAACTGGAGATGCAACTCGATGATCTTCGTCTGGTCAGGGAGAGTGAGGAGGTGACGAAGAGGAGCTAAAGGCAAGTAGTCACACCTGGGCCTGGGGAGACAGATAACTGGGTAACAGTCAGGAGAGGGAAGGGCAAGAGTCAGATACTAGAGAGTACCCCTGTGGCTGCCCCCTTAACAATAAGTACTCCTTTTGAATACTTTGGGGGGAACAACCTATCTGGGAGAAGCAACAGTGGCCATGCCTCTGGAACAGAGTCTGGCCCTGTGGCTCAGAAGGGTAGGGAGAGGAAGAGGATGGCAGCAGTGATAGGGGACTCTATAGTTAGGGTGTCAGGCAGGCGATTCTGTGGATGCAGGAAAGAAACACCGATGGTAGTTTGCCTCCCAGGTGCCAGGGACCCAGATGTTTCTGATCATGTCCATGATATCCTGAAGTGGGAAGGTGAACAGGTCATGGTCGAGGTTGTGGTACATATTGGTACCAACAACATAGGGTAATTAGGAGAGCCAGAAGGACTTTGGGAAGGCCTTGGTGAGCAGGATTAAGGAAAACCCCAAGGCATGCTAGAAGTATGAGAAGAACAAGAGGATAAGATGTGAGAGAATAGGACCAATCAAGTGTGACAGTGGAAAAGTGTGTATAGAACCAAAGGAGGTAGCAGAGGTACTTAATGAATACCTTGCTTCAGTATTCACTACGGAAAAGGACCTTGGTGATTGTAGAGATGACTTTCAGCAGACTGAAAAGCTTGAGCATACAGACATTAAGAAAGAGGGTGTGCTGGAGCTTTTGGAAAGCATTAATTTGGATAAGTCACTGGGACTGGACGAGATATACCCCAAGCTACTGTGGGAGGCGAGGGAGGAGATTGCTGAGCCTCTGGCAATAATCTTTGCATCATCAATGAGGACTGGAGAGGTTCCGGAGGATTGGAGGATTGTAGCTGTTGTCCCTTTATTCAACAAAGGAAGTAGAGATAGCCCAGGAAATGATAGACCAGTGAGTCTTACTTCAGTGGTTGGTAAGTTGATGGAGAAGATCCTGAGAGGCAGGATCTATGAACATTTGGAGAGACATAATATGATTAGGACTAGTCAACATGGCTTTGTCAAAGGCAGGTTGTGCCTTATGAACCTAATTGACTTTTATGTGGATGTAACTAAACACATTGATGAAGGAAGAGCAGTAGATGTAGTGTATATGGGTTTCAGCAAGGCATTTGATAAGGACCCAATGCAAGACTTAATGAGAAAGTAAGGAGGCATGGGATCCAAGGGGACATTGTTTGTGGATCCAGAACTGGCTTGCCCACAGAAGGCAAAGAGTGGTTGTAGACAGGTCATATTATGCATGGAGGTTGGTGACCAGTGGTATGCCTCAGGGATCTGTTCTGGAACCCCATCTCTTCATGATTTTTATAAATGACCTGGATGGGAAGTGAAGGGATGGGTTAGTAAATTTGCTGATGACACAAAGGTTGGGGGTGTTGTGGATAGTGTGGAGGGCTGTCAAAGGTTACAGTGGGACATTAGCAGGATGCAAAACTGGACTGAGAAGTGGCGGATGAGTTCAACCCTGGTAAGTGTGAGGTGGTTCATTTTGGGAGGTCAAATATGATGGCAGAATATGATATTAATGGTAAGACTCTTGGCAGTGTGGAGGATCAGAGGTATCTTGGGGTCCGAGTCCAAAGGACACTCAAAGCTGCTGCACAGGTTGACTGTGTGGTTAAGAAGGCGTACAGTGCATTGGCCTTCATCAGCCGTGGGATTGAGTTCAAGAGCCGAGAGGTAATGATACAGCTATATAGGACCCTGGTCAGACCTCACTTGGCTCAGTTCTGGTCACCTCACTACAGGAAGGATGTGGAAACCATAGAAAGGGTGCAGAGGAGATTTACAAGGATGTTGCCTGGATTGGCGAGCATGCCTTATGAGAATAGGTTGAGTGAACTTGGCCTTTTCTCCTTGGAGCGACGGAGGATGAGAGGTGACCTGATAGAGGTGTATAAGATGATGAGAGGCATTGATCACGTGGATAGTCAGAGGCTTTTTCCCAGGGCTGAAATGGCTAGCACGAGAGGGCACAGTTTTAAGGTGTTTGGAAGTAGGTACAGAGGAGATGTCAGGGGTAAGTTTTTTTGCGCAGAGAGTGGTGAGTACATGGAATGGGCTGCCGGCAACAGTGGTGGAGGAGGATTCGATAGGGCTTTTTAAGAGACTCCTGGACAGGTACATGGAGCTCAGAAAAATAAGGGGCTATGGGTAACCTGACGTAATTTCTGAAGTAAGTATATGTTCGGCACAGCATTGTGGGCCAAAGGGCCTGTATTGTGCTGTAGGTTTTCTATGTTTCTATGAAGCCCAGGGAAATCAATGGAGGACCAGCGGAATGGAAACCGTGAGCTGCAACTTGTGCACATTGGACTGTTTCATTAAAATGGGCCCCTTAGGCAAATTAAGAATTAGAAAGCTAAATCGTCTAATTGCATATGGTGTATTGTCTGTTATTTTGTGGTACTGATTTGTAACAGGGGAACAGATCACACAGCATCCACACTAACAGGAGGTTTGGCATCTCAATCTCACTCGTTCGGCAGGGCCAGAGACTGTCTTCCCTAGAGTTATGCAGCTGACAGAATCTAAGGTTTACAATTGTGGGGGTATCGTTCAGGATTGATTTCGTTGGATGCTGTGTGATTGTCCTGAGCACTGAACCAGTGGGTTGTGTGTTTAAGTCTTTGCTAAACTACTGTCCAGTAAAAATTACAATAGGTGGGTATGGATGCTGCCAGGGTTGAGCGGCGGTGTAAATCCACGAGGTTACTGGTAAAGTATGCGTGCGTGTTGAGTGCAGTCGATATTCATACTCTTGATCAACTGTTAATTTGAGGAAGTGCATGGCTGCATTGGGCCAGATAACGAGTTTAGATGAGGGACTGTTTGGTTCACACAGTCGAAGCCAATCATGTTACAACCCAGAGAAGTAGTGAGAGTAATGGGAAATCCCAGATTTCCCAGAATGCCTGAGGCCGAGGCACTTTTGGTGGATGCTCCAGAAGACTACGATGAGGAATCGAAGTGCATGCCAGGATACTAGTGAGGCCTGAACTGCAGTAGCCCTCGGTTGTACAGGCGAACAGGATGGCAGTGATTGTCAGGAACACTACAAAGAGGAAGATCACCTTCAAGCAGAGGATGCCCCGGCGCATCTTTTCCCAGTGACAGTAATGTCTAGTACTCCTGTGAGACAAACCAGGGAGGAAGGAGTGGAAAAAGGGGGAAAGTTGACCGCTGAGTCATTCAACTTCGGGGACTCCCTGGTTCCTGCAGGTTGGAAGAGGAGGTTGGTAGAGAAAATGTTGAAGCTGGAAGGTGACTTTTCCACTGACGAGTTTGATGTGAGTTGTTCCAGAAGCACACATCATACTATCTGGGTGACTGAAGACACCCCGTTCCGAGAGAGAGGTCGCGGCAATTGGCCTCTGCAGAGGTAGAAGATGTTCGGCAGCATTTGTGTAAGTTGAAGGAAGCAGGGATCATTACTGAGTCCAGAAGCCACTAAGTGTTCCAATAGTAGTGGCTAGGAATAAGAATGGGAAGGTATGGATGCGTGTGGAATATAGGACTCTGAACAAGTGTACCCTCCCTGACCAGTATACGGTCCCAAGGATTTAAGACATACTGCCCTGTCTGAATGGGGCAAAGTGGTTCAGTGTGCTGGACTTGTGGAGTGGATATTACCAGATCCCCATGAGTGAGGCTGACAAATAAGAAGTCGGCAATTATATGTCCACTGGGATTCTTCTAGTTTGAAAGGATGCCCAAGGGCATATTGGGAAACTCTGCAACCTTCCAGCAGGTCATGGAGAAAATGGTGGGGGATACAAACTTACTTGAGGTATTGTTGTATCTGGATGGCCTCATAGTGTTAAGGTCCACCTTGATGGAACATGAAATGAGGCTACTGAAGGTGCTGGGCTGCCTGAAAGCTGAAGAGTTAAAGCTTTCCCTGGACAAGTGCCAGTTCAGCAAGATGTCTGTCAGCTACGTTGGGCACATAGTCTCACATAATGGAGTAGCTACAAATTCATCTAAGATAGAGGTGGTGACCACATCGCCAAGGCCCCAGACTGTGAGTGCTTTGCGCTCATTCCTTGGGTTCTGTGGTTACTATTGGAGGTTCATGAAGGGCTATGCAAAAGTGAGTCACCCTTTAAATCAGCTTCTTTGTGGTTACCCTACCTTGGGGAAGGAAGGGAGGAGGACAAAAGGAGAGGAAGATAAAGAGCATCTTAGCCCTTTGGAGACTTTGGACCGAGGCGGGATACGAAATGTGAGAGGCCTTTCAGTCGCTGAAGGAAAAGCTGACCCAGGCTCCAGTGCTGGCTTTTGTAGACGCCCAATTGCCATATGTACTGCATACAGATGCCAGCAGAGAGGGCTTAGGGGTTGGCCTGTATCAGGATCAGAGCACCGGGTTGAGGCCTGTGGCGTTTGTCAGCCAGAGTCTATCGCCCTCTGAGAAAAACTATCCTACGCACAATTTGAAGTTTCTGGCATTGAAATGAGCTGTGGTGGATAAGTTGAGTGACTACTTCTATGCTGTAAGTTTGAGATGAGGACAGACAGCAATCCCCTAACTTATATCGTGACCTCGGCAAAGTTGGATTCCACAGGCCATCGGTGGTTGGTGGCGTTGTCTGCCTATGATGTCAGCCTGAGGTACCAGCCAGGGAGCAGGAACACTGATGCTGATACTTTGTCCCAACGGGTGCATGAGGGACTGGACAGGGATGAAGAGTGGGAGAGTGTTCCTGCCCCGGGGGTGAAAGCCATGTGTCAGTTTGCCATCACGGTGAAGGCAGACGGAAGGCAAGGGCAGGATCAAGTGGTGGATCATTTGGTAGCTTCCGATGACACCATTCCACAAGCTTACTGTAACCTGACTGCTCTGAAGACAAACCAGTTGCAGGAATTGAGTCCTGAGGAAGTGGCAGCTGTTCAGCGAGATGACCCGGGCATTGGTCAGTGTTTGGAAAGGGAAACATGGCCCAAAGGGAGAAGATGAAACATGTCACAGTGCTTCTATTACTGAGAGAATGACCTAGACTGGAATTGAAGAACCAGTCCCATACCGGGTCACATCACCTCCAGACCGACCTCAGCATTCCCAGCTGGTTCTGCCGGAGAAGTATCGGAGGATTGTGTTGAAGTCACTTCATGATGATTCTGGATATTTGGGGTTTGAAAAGACCTACGGATTGCTCAAGAGATCAGTTTTACTGGCCCCGGATGAAGCTGGTGGTTGAACGATACTGCAAGTCGTGCATTCGATGCATGCGGAGAAAAACACTGCCTACAAGGGCAGCTCTGTTCTCCCACCTGCAGAGTGCAGGGCCCCTCGACTTGGTGTGTATGGATTTCCCATCAATAGCGGCAGGTACCAGCAACATGGCAGATGTCTCAGTCATCACGGATCACTACACCAGATATGCGCAGGCTTTCCCTACCAACGATCAGAGGGTGTCCACAGTGGCCAAAGTGTAACGGGAGAAGTTTTTCATTTATTATGACCTCCCCAGGGGATACAGAGTGATCAGGGATGGGATTTTGAGAGTAGGCTCACACAGGAATTACTGAGCATGCTTAGAGTCAAGAAGTCTACAAGTCGAGGACTACTCCTTATCACCGCAGGGTGATCCCCAGCTCGAGAGGTTTAATCGGGCCTTGCTAGACATGCTCAGACCTTAGAAATCAGCAAGAAGAACAAGTGGAGTCAACATATTGGACATCTGGCCCACTGCTACAACTGTACACAAAATGAAGCTACCATATTACTCGCCATATTATCTGATGTTTGGGCATGAGGCAAGGTTGCCCATCGACCTTTGTTTTGGGACTGACGAGGATGACTTACCACCGAAGACTTATCTGAAGTATGTGTCTGATATGAGAAGGGAGCTGAAAAAGGCTTATGAATTAGCTGAGTTCGTGGCTGCCAAGCAGAATCAAGGAAATAAGAGAATGTGTTCAAAAGGTTAGGTTCTCCCAACTCTTACCGGGAGACCAAGTCCTCATAAGGAATTTGGGGCTACCTAGGAAGCATAAGTTGGCTGACCATGGGCGGTTATGCCCTATGTATTGGAGAGTCAGATGCCAAATGTACCAGTTTTCCAGGTGAAACCAGGGGATGGGAATGGGCCTGTCAAGATTCTCCATCGGAACCACCTTCTGCCTCTGGGACACCAGGTGCAGGTTAACCCAGAACCCGACCTGAAACCTACAACCAGTAAGAGGACTCTGCGGAGAAGTGGGGCGACTGCAGGATCGACAGCAGGAGAGATTAAATCGGCCCCCACCCCTGAGAGGGATAGTGACTCGGAGGTTGAGGAAATGGGGGTGAGGTATATGCTGCCTTTTGCTAAATCGCCACTGATTGAGAAAGAGATTCTCAATCCTTCTCATGCTGAGGCAGGTGAAATCGGGGCGGGGGGGGGAAACTATCTGTGGACAGCCTGCGTTTCAGCGGGACCCTGCAAGGGATGAAGCGGGGCTTGGCCAAGGGACAGAGGGGTCCGAGCTACGGGAGGGCATGAGTGATAGACCGGGGGAGGCCTCGCCATGTAGACCAGAAGTATCCCAAGTAATGTTGGAACCTGAAGAAGTAGATGAGGGCTCCAGAGGTCTCAAAGAATCAGGAGACCCCCGGATAGGCTGGCCTATGTAGCACCAGGGGATCAGAGTGTGGCCGCTACCGCTTTGGGGAGCTATGTCACTGCCTTTTACACCTGGGTTGGACTTTGTGCTTTGCATGAAGGGTTGGCAAATTATCTCAACGTCATGAGAACATGACTAAATTTGGCAGGGGGGAGAGTGTGACACCGTGGGAAAAGTTTCACTGTTAATATAATGTTTTTTCTGTAGCAACAATGTTTGGATTATGGCTAGAGATAACAGGGGCTTTGGAAATGCACTGTCCAATGAAGGGAGTGTTTTTCTTGTTGTGTGCCTGAAACCGAGGTGATCTGGAGCTTTTGTTCAGCAGAAGATGGAGAAAGAAGAGGCCAAATGGAGAGGTCATAGACACCAGAAAGGAGTGGACTTGGAGTGGGACCGGGAGTCGACAAAGCCCAGGGAAATCGATGGAAGGGAAACTATGAGATCAAACTTGTGCACATTAGACTGTTACATTAAAATGGGCTTAATTACATTAAATTTGTTTTCTTTTTGTTTTACTTTACTAACCCTTTATTCAAATTAAGAATTATAAAGCTAAATCATTTAATTACATATGGGGTACTGTCTGTTATTCGTAGCAGGGTAACACATCACGCAACATCCACACATGCAGGAGGTTTTGCACCTCAATGGTGGGGCCAGAGACTGTCTTCCCTGGACTCACACAGATGACAGAATCGGAGGGTTACACTATCTAGCTCTATTTTTCAAATACCCAATGACTTGGCCTCCACATCTGTCTGTGGCAATGAATTCCACAGATTCACCACCCTCTGGCTAAAGAAATTCTTCCATATCTCCGTTCTAAAGGGACATCCTTCAATTCTAAGGCTGTGCCCTCTGGTCCTAGACTTCCCCACTAAAGGAAACATGCACAAGTTTACCTGGAGGTTTTTGTAATTCTTTGTCTTGCCGAGAAAGCTGTATAACTAGTCAGTCTGCAGCATGGCTGGAGTGCCTTCTAAGTTGTTCCAGAAGAATATAGCAGTAACTTGGTGGGCCAGCTGTTGTTCTGTTTCATTCCAAATGTTTGACCTTTCCTGCACACATGGCAAATAACAGATTCATTTCTGACCATTAGATGGCTCTATGCAACCAACTGTTTGCTGAACTCAGAAATCAAACAACCAGAAATGAATTATAAGATTTTACTGTACAAACAAATCATACACTTAATCTATCAGGCTAAGCATCCCCATTCTTTTTGCCTCATACCCAATCTCTGATGGAAGATCAACCCATCGTGCACAAGCTCCAACTCAACAACCTTTTCATAAGAACTGTTCTAGGATTGTATTTTTTAATCAAAGGCTGAATGAAATAGTTGGTTAGTTAGCTTTAAAAAGTATCTCACCAGGATTTAGCAATTTATCCAAATTCCTTCTTTCATGAACAGCAGCAGCCAGGCAGCATTAATAAATGACCTCCAGGCTAAGAAGTTCAAGTACACCCTGGTCATCATAGTTCATAGTTCAGTGATGTCCAAGATCTCAGGTGCGGCTGAAAGGATGTGTCACCTGCTTTTAATGCCAAGTCCTATAGCATTGCGTCAGATGGAGAGAGGGAGAGCTGGCATTCATAAGCCATGGTCTGGGCTTGAGGTCAGGTAAACAGGCCCTTGCCTGTTTGGCAGAGTGCTGGAATTAGGATAGAGTGCAGGGCCAACAAGTGACTGACTAGAGGAAAGAGGGAAGTGGGCTCAGCTAATTAGGGGGTTATTGTCCTTGGTGATCAGTAGGTAAACTGGGAGTTCAGTGGACAATCAGGGGGTAGAGAGGGAGACTGGATGTCAGTATCATATGGCCCTGAAGGTTAAAGGTAAAGATGGGGTCACTTTTCAGAGTTACACTGCGAAGCCCTGATTGTCCCAGGACATCTCAACAATGACTGCTATAGGGACAACCATTTATTTCCAACATTCCCTACCAACCACCCCCCCCCACCCCACAATCCAACACACTTCAAACTGCTCCAAAAAACAATGCACAGGGAATAACATTATCGTGTTACGTAATATGGAAATTGGTTCAGGTCTGTAAGGCTAAAATGCAAACAGAATTATCAAGTAGAATTGCTGTTTCATTTGCTGGGACCTGGATGTCACTGGCAACAGCCACATTTATTACCCTTTCATTAGCTGCTGTTGAGAAGGTCGTGGCGAAATGTCTTCTTGATTCACTGCAAAACACTCTTACATTGCTATTGGGTCAGGAGCTCCAGAATTTATACTGATGGATGATGACAAAACAGTGATGCATTTCCAGATCAGGCTGATATACAAGTAGTAAGGAAACTCTGTGTGGTAGTGTTCCTGTGCACCTGCTACTCTCACTCTCGCCCTCGCCCCTATTCACAGCAGACTGACAGTTTTGGGACGTGATAGCAGCCAAAGCAAGTAGCTGCAGTTCACTTTGGAGATGGTGGCTGAAACTACTTAGTAATTCTCCAATTCTGTTACATTCTCTTACCATAAATGTGTAGGCACTATCCCAGAAGATGTTCAGATTGTCTTCATTATAACAATGAAAATGGGCATCATCCATTATAATCATATTTATTTCAAATTTAAAATTTTGCTCCTTTCCAACCATTCAGCAGCTTCTCGTACCTGATCTTCTTGCAGAAAACAGTTGCAAGATTTTGACACAACTCCTGCTGCACTTTGTGATCATTATAACCAATGTTAAGGTCAATATTGCTGTCACTGTCTTGGAGTCACGCTGGCCCCTGCCTTTGACAAATGCAGTACAGTACCTCAGAACAGGGAGGCAACAAATGCAAATGAAAAATAACTGATGCCTTAGGAGGATTGCTGGTCAGAATGACCATGTAGTCAGGAGGCTGAGGGGAGATCTGATAGAGGTTTATAAGGTTATGAGAGGCAAAGTTAGTGGGCAGGGAGTATCTGTTTCCCAGGGCTGAAATGTCTAATACCAGGGAGCATGCATTTAGGGGGAGAGGGGGTAGCTTCAAGGGGGATGTGAGGAGTAAGTTTTTTACTCAGAGAGATGTGGATGTCTGCAATGCGCTGCCTTGTATGGTGGTAGAGGCAAATACATTGGAGACATTTAGGAGACGTTTGGATAGGTACATGGATGTAAGGAAGTTGGAAGGATATGGACATGGTGTAGGTAGGAAGGATTAGTGTTTGGGTGTGTTCATTTGCTTTTCAGCTGGTTTGGCACAACACTGTGGGCTGAATAGCCTGTTTCTGTGCTGTACTTTTCTATGTTCTATGTTCAAGTCTGTATGTCCAATCGCATATCTGCACTTGCAATGCGTGCAATGATAGGAAGGTTGTGCACACTATATCCCCAAAGAACATTCGTCAAATGGGAGAGTTTCCACTCCATCAACGTATATCCAGCTTGCAACAAAATTATGATTCAGGAGATAGGCTGGAAGTGATGAATGGATTTCAACTGAGCTGATGCACTTTTAACATTCAAACCAGGGAGGGAGCAATGCAGTGACTGGCAGAGCACAGACAGGTGTGGGACAGAGGGAGCTGGGAGCACAAGTGCACAGCTTGCTGAAAGTGCCTGCGGAAGCAGTCAGGTGGTGAAGCCGACGTTTAGCATGCTGGCTGTCATTGGTCAGCCCATCGAGCTTAGGAGTCGGGACATTACGTTGCAGCTGTCTAAGTCATTGGTGATGACGGGATATTGTGTACAGTCTAGACAACCTGTTAAAGGAAAGACATTTTGAAGCTGGGTAGAGCAGAAGACATTTATGAGGATGCTGCCTAGAACAGCGGGGCTGACTTGGAGGGAGAAGTTGACCATGCTAGATCTCTAATCCTTGGAGCAAAAGAGAATGAGAGGTTACATAGAAACATAGAAAACCTACAGCACAATACAGGCCCTTTGGCCCACAATGTTGTGCCTAACATGTACTTACCTGAGGAATCACCCAGGGTTACCCATAGCCCTCTATTTTTCTGAGCTCCATGTACCTATCCAGGAGTCTCTTAAAAGACCCTATTGTATCCGCCTCCACCACAGTGGCCAGCAGCCCATTCCACTCACTCACCACTCTCTGCGTAAAAAACTTACCCCTGACGTCTCCTCTGTACCTACTTCCAAGCACCTTAAAACTGTGCCCTCTCATGCTAGCTATTTCAGCCCTGGGAAAAAGCCTCTGACTATCCACATGATCAATGTCTCTCATCATCTCATACACCTCTATCAGGTCACCTCTCATCCTCTGTCTCTCCAAGGAAAAAAGGCCGAGTTCACTCAACCTATTCTCATAAGGCATGCTCCCCAATCCAGGCAACATCCTTGTAAATCTCCTCTGCACTCTTTCTATGGTTTCCACGTCCTTCCTGTAGTGAGGCAACCAGAACTGAGCACAGTACTCCAAGTGGGGTCTGACCAGGGTCCTATATAGCTGCAACATTACCTCTGGGCTCCTAAACTCATTCTCAAGATTGATGATGGCCAATGGACTGTAGGCTTTCTTAACCACAGAGTTAACCTGCACAGCAGCTTTGAGTGTCCTATGGACTCGGACCCCAAGATCCTTCTGATGCTCCACACTGCCAGGAGTCTTACCATTAATACTATATTCTGCCAGCATATTTGACCTACCAAAATGAACCACCTCATGCTTATCCCTCTATGACTTCTTCCTTTTCTGCAACCGTGACATTATCTCTGATCAACAGTGCCATGCCCGCATCTCTTTTGCCTCCCTCCCTGTCCTTTCTGAAACATCTAAAGCCTGGCACTCGAAGTAACCATTTCTGTCCCTGAGCTATCGAGGTCTCTGTAATGGCCACAACATCATAGCTCCAAGTACTGATCCACACTCTAAGCTCATCCGCTTTGTTCGTAATACTTCTTACATTAAAATAGACACATCTCAAACCATTGGTCTGACCATGTCCCTTCTCTATCATCTGCCTGTCCTCTCTCTCGCATTGTCTCCAAGCTTTCTCTATTTGTGAGCCCACTGCCTCTTCCTCCATCTCTTCATCTCTTCCTCCATCTCCTTCACCCCCCAGCAATCCTAGTTTAAACCCTACCCAATAGCCTTAGCAAACCTCCCCGCCAGGATATTGGTCCCCCTCGGATTCAAGTGCAATCCATCCTTTTCGTACAGGTCAATCCTGCCCCAAAAGAGGTCCCAATGATCCAGAAATCTGAATCCCTGCCCCCTGCTCCAATCCCTCAGCCATGCATTTATCCTCCATCTCACTCTATTCCTATATCACTGTTGTGTGGCACAGGCAGTAATCCTGAGATGACTACCTTTGCGATCCTGCTTCTCAACTTCCTTCCTAACTCTCTATAGTCAGCTTTCAGTACCTCCTCCCTTTTCCTGCCTATGTCATTGGTACCAATATGCACCATGACCTCTGGCTGTTCACCTTCCCACTTCAGGATATCCTGTATGCGATCAAAAACATGCCGGACCCTGGCACCTGGGAGGCAAACTACCATCTGTGCTTCTTTCCTGCATCCACAGAATCTTGTCTGCCCCCCTAACTATAGAGTCCCCTATCACTGCTGCCATCCTCTTCCTTTCCCTACCCTTCTGAGCCACAGGGCTGCACTCTGTCACAGAGGCGTGGCCACTATTGCTTCCCCCCCCCCCAACAGTACTCAAGCAGGAGTACTTATCGTCAAGGGGTACAGCCACAGGGGTGCTCGCTAACCTCAACTCCTGCCCTTCCCTCTCCTTACTGCTACCCACTTGTCTCTCTTCCGTGGCCCTGGGTGACTACCTGCCTATAGCTTCTCGCTATCACCTCCTCACTCTCCCTGACCGGACAAAGACCATTGAGCTGCATCTCTAGTTCCCTAACACTGCCCCTAAGGAGCTGCAGCTCAACACATCTGGTGCAGATGTAGTCGTCCGGGAGGCTGGGAGTCTCCCGGACTTCCTACATCTGACACTGAGCACAGAACACTGGCCTCACACACATTCTTCCTGTCTGTATTCTACACAGGCAATCTACTTCACCTCGACCCTCATGGAAGTTTATAAAATCATGACAGGAGTGGATAAGGTCCTTTCCCCTGGGTTAATATAACAAGGGATCAGCCACTGAGGAGAAAGGTGACTGAAATTTCTTCAGAGGGAAGTGAATCTGTAGTACTCTCCATCCAAATGGGCTATGGAGATTCACTTTAATCCAAAACAGAAATTCATAGATTCTTGAATACTAAGGACATGAAAAGATATGGGGTAGAGCAGGAAAATAAATCTGAAGTAAAGATCAGCCATGATCTTGATGAATGGTAAAAGTTGTTCAAAGAACTCGGAGACCTACACCTGCTCGTACTTCTCATGTTCAAATGCTGTTGGCAGATCTCATACTAATGTCAGTGACTATATTTTGTGTCATTTGAAAGCCATTGTCACAAGGCCTTCTATCACTTTAATAACAACCAAGGGAGTAATGGGAGAAATAATCAACCACGTTGATGTTATTTCTATTTTGGTTGCTTCGAACAAACCTCAGCAACTCTTCACTGTGTAGCACTGACAACATTGATACAGCTGTACTGGATATCATCTGGAGAATGGCCTAGGTAGAGAGGATGTTGTCTATACTGGGGGAGTCAAGGATGGGAGGACGCAGCCTCAGAATACAAGGATGCCTCTTTAGAACAGAGATAAGGAGGTGTTTCTTTAGCCAGAGAATTAGCCAGTGAATTTTTGGAATTTGTTGCCACAGATGGCTGTGGAGATCAAGTCACTGAGTATACTTAAAGCAGAGGTTGGGTTGATAGGTTCTTGATTTGTAAGGGTCTCAAAGGTTATACGGGGAAGGCAGGAGAATAAAGTTGAGAAGAAGAATAAATCAGCCATGACTGAATGGAGGAATAGACTCGATAGGCTGAATGGCCTAATTCTACTCTTATGTCTTATAGTTTTATGGTCTTGGGAGCATGGAAACACAAAGACAGCAGATGCTGGAATCTGGAATAACAAACAATGTGCTGGAGATACTCACAGGTCAGGCAGCATCTGTAGAAGGTAATAAATTGCTGATGTTTCGGGTCAAAACTGTGCATCAGGTCTGAGAGTGGAGAGGTGAGGTGGCCAGCAGAGAGAGGAAAGGGGGAGTGGCAAGAAAGGATTCCAACGCAGCTTGTGGATTGGGGAGGGGTGTAACATGACGGGCAAGTAATAGCAAAGTAGGGGAGGAGAGCGGGGGTAGAGTTGATATGAAATACATCAACTACTGACTGAGAAGTGTCTTGGATCCACTCCTATTTGCCTTCCAGCACAACAGATCCACAGCAGATGCCATCTCATTGTTTCTTCATTCAACCCTGGAACATCTGGACAGTTGGATGCTCTTTATCAACTACAGCTCGGCATTCAATACCATCATCCACTCAAAGTTAACGAATAAGCTTCAAGACATTGGCCTTAATAGCTCCTTGTGCAATTCAATCCTCAATTTCTTCACTTGCAGACCCCAGTCAGTTCAGATTGGCAACAGCACCTCCTCCACAATCTCCATCAGAACAGGTACATCACAAGTCTGTGTGCTTAGCCCCTGCTCTACTCGCTTTACACTTATCGCTGTGTGGCTTAGCACAGTTCCAATACCACGTTCAGGTTTGCTGATGACACCACTGTAGCAGGCCAAATCAAAAGTGGTGAGGATCAGCAAAGAGGAGGGAGACTGACAATCTGGCTGGGTGGCATCATAACAATAACTTCTTACTCAATGTCAGAAAGATCAAGAAGCTGATTATTGACTTCAGGAGGAGGAAACCAGAGGTCTATGAGCCAGTCCTCATCAGAGGGTCAGAGGTTGAGAGAGGGTCAGCAACTTTAAATTCTTCAGTGGTATCATTTCAGAGGACCTGTCCCGGGCCCAGTACTAAGTGCAATTACGAAGAAAGCACGGAAGCTCCTCTACCTTCTTAGGAATTTGTGAAGATTTGGCATGATACCTAAAATTTTGACAAACTTCTATAGATGTGTAGTGGATAATATACTGACTGGCTGCATCACATCGGATGGAAACACCAATGCCTTTAAATAGAAAATCCTACCAAAAGTAGTGAATATGTCCCAGTCCATCATTAGTAATGCCCTTTCCACCACTGAGCTCTTCTACATGCAGCTTTGTTGGAGGAAAGCAGCATCCACCATCAGGGACCCCCTCCCTCACCCCCCACCGTCCAGCTCTTGCTCTCTCACACTGCTGCCATCAGGAAGGTGGAACAGAAGCCTCAGGACTCACATCACCAGCTTCAGGAATAGTTATTACGCCTTCAACCATCAGGCTCTTGAACCACAGAGGATAACTTCATTCAATTCCACTTGCACCATCACTGAAATATTCCCACAACCTATGGACTCACTTTCAAGGACACTTCATCTCATGTTATTGATATTTATTGCTTATTTATTTATTATTATTTTATTCTTTTTGTATTTACACATTTTGTTGACAACTGGTTGAACGCCCAGTTGCTGCAGTTTTTCATTACTTCTGTTGTGGTTATTATTCTCTTATGGATTTTTTGAGTATACCTGCAAGGAAATGAACTATTCCTGAAGCTGGTGATTCTTACGGTGACATACATGTACTTTAATAATAAACTTACATTGAACTTTGGAAGACAGTAGCACTTGATTCACAGATGGAAGCAAGCAGAGAGAGGAAAATGAAGCAAGATGAGGGTTGGGGTGTGTGGAGATAGCAGACAGCAGCTGCAGAGAGGGGAGCAGGAACACAGAATGCTAGTGGTGCTGATTTCAGATAAGTAAATGAGGTGAGAATGGTGTCATTCAGGGAGAAGAGGATGACAGCTAGAACCAGATGGGGATGTGGAACTTGTGTCTGAAGTGGCTGGATGAACCAAGCAGGGAGAAGGGGATGAAGGTGAGTGAAGGAGGGCTGGGGGGAACAGTGAAAGGGGACAAAAATAGGAAGACTAGAGAAGGGAGGAATAAGGGGGTAGGAATGAAGAATGGTCAAAAGGTTAAGGGGTATAGAACATAGCAGGTCAGGCAGCATCTATGGAGAGGATTTAGGAGTTGATGTTTCAGGCTGAGACTCTTCATCAGGACTGGAAAGAAAGGGAGAAGAAGCCAGAATAAGAAGGGGGATGGGAAGGAGTACAAGCTGGCAGGTGATAGGTGAAACCAGGTGAGTGGGAAGGTGGGAGGGTAGGGGAGGGGAGGATGAAGTAAGAATCAGGGAGCGGATGCATGGAAGAGATAAATAGTGGAAAAAGAGGAAATAGGAGAGGACAGTAGACTATGGAAGAAAGGGAAGGAGGAGGAGAACCAGAGGGAGGTAATGGGCAGGTGAGAAGAGAAGGGGTGAGAGGATAACCAGAATGGGGATTGGTAAAAGTGAGAAGGGGGAGAAATTAGTGGAAGCTGTAGAAATCAATGTTCATGCCATCAGTTTGGAGGCTACCCAGCCGGAATATGAGGGATTGTCCCGTGACCTAAGTTGGATCTCATTTTGCCAGCAGAGGTCACTGACAAACATATCAGAATGGAAATGGGAAGTGGAATTGGGAGATGATGGGTTGGATGGAGAGAAGGTGTTTGATGAAGTGGTCCCCCATCTGTACTGAGTGTCATTGTTGTAAAGGAGATTGCACTGGGAGCTTCAGACACAATAGATGACACCAAAAGATTTGCAGGTGAAGTGTCGCCTCACCTGGAAGGACAGCTTGGGACCCTGAAAGGAGATGACAAAGGAGATGAAGGAGCAGGTATAGCACTTGTCCGGCTTGCAGGGATAAATGGCAGGGGGTAGATTAGAGAGGAGGATGAATGGACAAGAGAATCACATAGAAAGTGGAGAAGGGCGAGGGGAAGTTGAGCTTCGCGGTAGCATCCCGTTGGAAATAGCGGAGGTTATGGAGAAAGAAGTGCTAGATATGAAGGTTCGTGGAGTGACAGGAATGGACAAGGGGAATCCTATCTCTGTTATGACAGTGGGAGGATGAGGTAAGGGCAGATGTGTGGGAAATGGAGGAGATGCACGTGAGGGCAGCATCGATGGTGGTGGAAGGGAAACCTTAATCTTTAAAAAATGATGGCATCTCAGATGTTCTAGAATGGAAAGCCTCATCCTGAAAACAGATGCAGGGAAGATGGATGAACTGAGAAAAGGGAATAGCATATTTACACATGAAAGGATAGGAAGAGGTATGGGCTTAGAACACGGACTATTCCACATAGCCAATTAAAAGGCAGGCATAGCCAGGTGGAGAAAGTGGGAGGAAATTTGCAGATTACCCAGTAGCCACAGTTACAGATTGTGGATTCCAGCAGGTAGGACTTCCTGGTTTACAGAGAACTTGTGATAATCTAGCACCTTGGTGCCAATCAAACGCAATCTGAGCAATTAGTCTAGGGCACTGCACAGTGTAATCTCTTGACCCGTCATACTAAAAGTAAAGCTGAGGGATGGGGAAAGAAAGCCACTCAACAACACCAATCTTTAGTGGCAGCGCCAGAGATTTTTTCTTGCTGGTGCTACAGTGGGGCTGAATTAGTCAGTGATGGTGCTGAGGGATGTACTATATGGTAATAGGTATTCGCAACGCCAGACGCGTAGAGTTCAAAAGTCAGTTTCAAGCATTATGTGCCTACTATAAATGCCTCTGTTGATCCACAAGCAACAGCAATTGATAAATATAATATAGAACTGAACTGTGACAGTGTCAACAGCATCGGAGACAACCCGGGCTACACAGAGCATAAACAAACAAACCAACAGAGCATCCGACCCACAGCGCACAACGTCAATCACGCACCAATCCCACAATCAGCGTCAAATGCATGCTTTTCAACTGAAAAACACAACACTAACCCACAATGTCCACTGCTATTTGCATTACATAGACAGCAATGCCAAAAGATACACCGTTATTAAAGTCAATTAAGGCAAACAACAGATGCAAGGCTTTACCAGGAGTTGGACAAATCGTACTCTGACCATGCAATACCTCAATTAATTCGGCTACTGAATTTAAAACAAAAATCAACAGAATCACCGCTTGGAAGTCTAAGCAAAAATTAAGCAAGCTTAATAGCAGTAAATGTAATATTTTAGGATTTGCAGGAAAAATAGGGACTATGGGCTATCCATCACAAAATGAAAATAATAATAATCAGCATTTGTTTTGGCCCAGATTTTCTAAAAAAAAAGCAACTGCGCTCACCACTGATGTTTTCAGAGAAGCACAGTCCGTCTGTTGTTGTGATTGGTGGCGAAAGCATCAATGATTTTCTGGATGTCAAGTGCTTTGGTCCTCCGGCTGTTTAAGGCCAACAGGGCCAAGTTGCTGTTCCGAGCATCGCTGCTGCTGTTCCTTAGGTAGTTTTTGAGGCGTCTGAGGCAAGAGAAACTCCGTTTGCATGAGGCAGATGTCACAGGTAGAGTCAGTGATATGCAGATTAGTTTGTATAAATCTATAAATGCATCGTGGTAGGGTCTCATTAGAGCTAGAAATTCCACTGTGTCATTCACTGTCTGTCCTTGCTTTTGTTTTGTTTCCAGCAGATGCCGAACCTAATGTAGCTCTGCAGTCAGGTTCACTTCAGTCACTCTATAGTATTGGGCCATAGGCCAAAGACAATTCTTGCCTAGGAAGAACTTGTGTTTGGGACTCAATGCTGAGACTCCAGTCAGAACACCCCCCAGTCTCAATTGAGAACCGTCTTTCCATTTCAGTCAGAAGTCTGTCTATAACTGGATAGAAACAGCCCTTGCAAAAGTCATCAGAAGATGTGACAGGTGTGCGTTCAGTTTAGGCCTCAACAACAAAATCACGTAGGCGGCGGGGTGGCTGGACCTGTCTCCTTTCATGTGGTCTGCCCTGTATACTGGCCTTGACACACAGGTCCCGAGCTCTTGCCTGCATTTCACTCAATGATTCCTCTCCCCATTTTGCTGAGAGTGCATCGATAATAGACTGAGCCAAGTCCACAGTGGATGAAAGCTCCAAACCGGGAGATTGTAACTGGTCTGACATGAACTTGGTGACTTGGAATAAATCCTCAAACAGAGTGAGAGGTAAAGCAAACTGCTCGTCAATCAGTTCATTTACAGCTCTGGCCTCCGTCTTCCTCCATGCATTTGGTTGACCCATAATATCCTGTAGTGTAGCTAGAATGGCAGGGAGTGATTTCCTTATAGCCCTCAAAACTGTATACTGCCATGCCCAGTGTGTATCTGAAAATTTCTTCAACTCCATGGGCTGTGCAGTTGATTCCAGTTTTCTCTGTTTCTTCATGAAAAGATTGTGGGCATCAGAGTTTGAAAATAAGTTGTAAAGCAGCTGCACAGTTTCAGAAAAACTCACCCGCCCGCTTGTGGTACATTGCTCACAACATCACTAAAACAAGGTTAAGACTGTGAGCATGGCAATGTATATATAATGCCTGCGGGACCTCTTTCCTGAACCACTCTGGTACCCCGTTATTGTACCTGGACATCACTGCCGCCCCATCATAACACTGACCTATACACGCGTTCTTATCAATAACACACTGGGCGAGTGTCTGTTTAATGCTTTTAAGAAGCAACTCTGCGTCCAACCATTCTGCTGGAGTGAAGTGCAAGAATTCTTCAAGCACTGTTTCGTTATTCAAATACCGCACCATCACTGATATTTGCTCCTTTTTACTCAAGTCTTTACTTTCATCCACCATCATGGCAAAATATCCAGCCTCCTTGATTTCTGCACTTATTTGGCGTCTGACCATATCTGCCATAATACCCATAATTTCATTTTGGATATCGTGATGGGTGTTTTTCTATTTTTTTACATTTCCAGGATTGGCCTCTATTTTTTTTTAGCTGTAGTCTTATCAAATTGTCCAATTACACTGAGCAACTCAGCAAAGTTTCCCCTTTTGCCAGATCCATCTTCCTCCCGGTGTCCTCGCTGGGCAATGCCTTGGCACGCAGTATAGCGTAGAGACTCAACCACTGCTCATATACTCACGATTTTCTTGGACAATCTTTGCATGTCCTTTGTCAAGCATATTTTCCAATCTTGAACCGTCTTGTTTTCTCAAGCTGAATTCGGCCCATGCCTCCATAACAAACTTATGAGCTGCACTTACATGGTGGGTTATGAGAGCTGTTGTAGTTTTCCGACAGTTGCGGTAACCAGTGACAGTGAAGGTAGATTCAGAATGGAACCCATGTCCTCCACACAGGAAATGCCTGCATGCGAAGCAGAACGTAGTATCTTTCTTGATCGAATATTCCAGCCAGTCAAACCAGCCACAAATAAAACTCCTTTGCTGATTGCCAAACTGTTGTGAGCAGTGAAGGGTACTTTCTCAATGCTGGCCGACTGGGTCCTTCCTCAGGCTGCTGGCTAACATCGCTAACAGTATTCCCACTTGCACTAAGAGCAGCTTCATCCACATTCTCTTCTGAATCCCGCTTCATTTCTTGTTCCTCTACTTCACCCTCACACTCCTTCGATGAACTGCTGTCGTCCTCATCCCCACTTACTTCTTTCTGCATGTCACTTTCAATTACGACAGGCTCAGGCTGAAACACCACTGATTCCTCTGGATGAGGTAGTTTTCTCACTAAAACTCGATCCAATTTTCACGCCGGCCAAAATAATGCAGATGCCAGGCCCATGCTGGCTTGTAAAAGCATAATGTGTGTTTTGTGTGTGTGTGTGTGGGGGGGGGGGCATCCGTTAGTCTCGCAAGAGCATGGATCTGCACCTGGATGTATACTATCAATCTCTTGAGTGAGTGACATCACCACCTTAAGTGATCTTGGATCAGCTTAACTGACCTGAGGACAACAACGGCAAGACATTAACAACGAACAAATAAGCAGAAGTGTAGAGTGGACAAATTTCAGTTAATTTCTTGGTGGTGCTATGGTGGTGCTATTGTAATTTCTGCTGGTGCTATAGCACCAGCTAGCACCACCTTAGCACCGCCCGTGCCACTCCTTGAAAATAAACAAATCCATTCAGTTAATTATCTATTCCATCAGAACCTCACTGTAGAAAGTTGTCATTTCCTTGCCAAGTGAAGTCAGCAGGAACAATGTAGGATCAACTGGAGCACTAAAATGCAACGAATGAAAGCAGGGATCAACCATTCCAAGCTACACAAAATTTAAAGTGAGACAAGTAGCTAAGCTCTAGGAAGAAAGCTGAAATATTATTTGAATAGCCTCCACTGATAACAAAAAAAATATATGCTGCTTTCAGGTACTTGCTTAAGACAAAATTTCCACAGACAAAATGCTGGAGGAACTCAGCAGGTCAGGCAGCATCTGTGGAAATGAATAGACAGTCAATGCTTTGGACTGAGACCCTTCTTCGGGACTGGAAAGGACAGGGGGAGATACCTGAATAAAAAGCTTGGGGCAGGAGAAGGAGGAAAGCTGGAAGGTGACAGGTGAAGCCAGGTGGGTAGGAAAGGTAAAGGGCTGGAGAGGAAGAAATCTGAGAGGAGAGGAGAGTGGAGCATAGGAGCAAGGGATGGAGGAGGAGTTCTGGGGGAGGTGATAGGCAGGTGAGAAGAGGTAAGAAACCAGAATGGAGAAGAGAAGAAGGGAGGTGGAGGGAAAAGTTTTCATTTTCTGGAAGGAGAAATTGATATTCATGCCATCAGGTTGCAGGCTACCCAAACGGAATACAACGTGTTACTCCTCCACCCTGACAGTGGCCTCATCATGGCATAAGAGATGGTCATGGACCGTCATGCTGGAATGGGAATGGGAATCAGAATTAAAATGTTTGGCCACTGGGAAGTTCTGCTTTTGGTGGATGGAACAGAGGTGATCTACAAAGTGTTCCCCCAATTTACAACAGGTCTCACTAATGCAGAGGAGGCCACCAGACGCAATAGACAACCCCGACAGATTCTCAGGTGAAATATTGCCTCACCTGGAAGGACTGTTTACGGCCCCGAATGTAGATGAATGGGCAGGTGTAGCACTTTGGCCACTTGCAGGGATTAGTGCTGGGAAAGAAGTTAGTGGGGAGGGACAAATGGACAAGGGGAATCACGGAGGGAGCAAATCCTGCAGAAAGTGGAGAGAAGAGCAAGTGAAAGATATGTTTGGTGATAGGATCCTTTTGGAGATGGGGGAGGTTATGTTGCGTTGGATGCAAAGGCTCATGGGGTGGTAGGTAAGGTCAAGATGAACTCTGCCACTGTTAAGGTGGCAGGAAGATGAGGTGAGTGTGGATGTTTGGAGAATGGAGGAGAACTTGCTGAAGGTAGTATCAATGGTGAAGGAAGGGAAACCTCACTTTTTGAAGAAGGCGGACACCTCTGTTATCCTGGAAAGGGAACAGATGCAATGGGGACAAAAGGGACTGAAAGAGGAATAGCATTTTTTTTATACAGGAGATGGGGTGGGAAGAGGTGTAATCAAGATAACCGTAGCAATTGGTAGGTTTATAAAAGATGTAAATTGACTGTTTGTCTCCAAAGATGGGGACAGAGAGATCAGGAAAGAGGAGGGAGGTGTTAGAGGTGAACCGAGTAAATTTAGCGGCAGGGTAGATGCCGGAGGCAAAGTTGATGAAATTGATGAGCTCAACGTGGGTGAATGAAGAGACACCGATACAGTCCTCAATGTAAGAGGAAGAGTTGGAGAGCATTACCGGGGAAGGATCTGTGTAGCTAACAAAAAGGCAGGCATGACTGGGAGGAGCTGAAGGCAAAATTGTTGAGGGTGAGGACCAGTTCTGTCAGATGGAGGAAGGTGGTGGAGGGGAACTGATTGGTTCTTTTATTGAGAAAGAAGATTTCCTGAGGTGCAGGCAAAGGGCGACAAAGTTAAGGCCCTTTTAAAGGAAGGATAAATGCAAAAATTTTCCACATCTGCATGGGCACTTTATGAGAAGCAGAGAAGTTAAAATGATAGAACAATTCCTGGAAGAAGTTTGTACGTTCACCCCATATCACATGGGCTTCCTTAGGGTGATCTGGTTTCCTCCCACAATGCAAAGACATACACTTCATAGGTTATTTAGTCAAATGGGTTTGATTAGCTAGCGTGGGATCGTTAAGCCAGAAGGGCTTGTTACCATGTTGTATCTAATATCAATACTTACTTTTTTTTAATGTTTTCAGGACATTGGTAGCTACATTAGCATTTATAGCTCATCCCTAATAGTCCTTGAGAAGCTGGTGGCAGCCTCCTTGAGCCATTGCAGTCCTACCAGTGGAAACACCCCTGCAATACTGTTTGACATGGAGCTACAGGATTTAGGCCCTGTAGCAATTAAGTTACAGCCAAGTATCTCCAAGTCTGGATGGTGACTTACTGCCCTGACTAGCACAGTAGAAACATAGAAAACCTACAGCAAAATACAGGTCCTTCAGCCCACAATGCTATGCTGAACATGTACTTACTTCAGAAATTACCTAGGCCTACCCATAGCCCTCTATTTATCAAAGCTCCATGTATCTATCCAGGGGTCTCTTAAAAGACCCTATCGTATCCACCTCCACCACTGTCGTCGTCAGACCATTCCACACACTCACCCCTCTTTGCATAAAAGCTTACCCCTGGCATCTCCTCTGTACCTACTTCCAAGCACCTTAAAACTGTGCCCTCTCATGTTAGCCATTTCAGCCCTGGGAAAAAGCCTCTGACTATCCACATGATCAATGCCTCTCATCATCTCATACACCTCTATCAGGTCACCTCTCATCCTCTGTCGCTCCAAGGAAAAAAAGGCTGAGTTCACTCAACCTATTCTCATACGGCATGTTCCCCAATCCAGGCAACATCCTTGTAAATCTCGTCTGCACTCTTTCCATCGTTTCCACATCCTTCCTGTAATGAGGCGACCAGAACTGAGCACAGTACTCCAAGTGAGGTCTGACCAGGGTCCTATATAGCTGTGACATTACTTCTCATCTACTAAACTCAGTCCCATGGTTGATGAAGGCCAATGCACCGTATGCCTTCTTAACCACAGAGTCAACCTGCGTAGCAGCTTTGAGTGTCCTCAAAGAATGAAATTAGGAAAGCCAGAAGGGGCAGACAGAATTAAGGAAAATCCCAAGGCATTCTACAAGTTTGTGAAGAGCAAGAGGATAAGATGTGAGAGAATAAGACCAATCAAGTGTGACAGTGGGAAAGTGTGTTTGGAACCGGAGGAGATAGCAGAGGTACTTAATGAATACTTCGCTTCAGAATTAACTACGGAAAAGGATCTTGGCGATTGTAGGGATGACTTGCAGCGGGCTGAAAAGCTTGAGTAGATGGATATTAAGAAAGAGGATGTGCTGGAGCTTTTGGAAAGCATCAACTTGGATAAGTCACCGGGACCAGATGAGATGTACCCCAGGCTATTGTGGGAGGCGAGAGAGGAGATTGCTGAGCCTCGGACCCCAAGATCCCTCTGATCCACCACACTGCCAAGAGTCTTACCATTAATACTATATTCTGCCTTATTTGACCTACCAAAATGAACCACCTCACACATAACTGGGTTGAACTCCATCTGCCAGTTCTCAGCCCAGTTTTGCATCTTATCGAAGTCCCGCTGTAACCTCTGACAACCCTCCACACTATCCACAACACCCCTCAACCTTTGTGCCATCAGCAAATTTACTAGCCTATCACTCCACTTCCTCTTCCAGATCATATATAAAAATCACGAAGAGAAGGGGTCCCAGAACAGATCCCAGAGACACACCACTGGTCACCAACCTCCATGCAGACTATGATCCATCTACAACCACTTTTTACCTTCTGTAGGCAAGCCAGTTCTGGAGCCACAAAGCAATGTCTCCTTGGATCCCATGCCTCCTTACTTTTGCAATAAGCCTTGCATGGGGTACCTTATCAAATGCTTTACTGAAATCCATATACACTACGCCTATGGCTCTACCTTATCAATATGTTTAGTCACATCCTCAAAAAATTCAGTCAGGCTCGTAAGGCACGATCTGCCTTTCACAAAGCTATGCTGACTATTCCTAATCATATCATGTCTCTCCAAATGTTCATAAATCCTGCCTCTCAGGATCTTTTCCATCAACTTATCAACCATTGAAGTAAGACTCACTGGTCTATAATTTCCTGGGCTATCACTACTCCCTTTCTTGAATAAAAGAACAACATCCGCAACCCTCCAATCCTCCGGAACCTCTCCTGTCCCCATTGATGATGCAAAGATCATCGCCAGAGGCTCAGCAATCTCCTCCCTCGCCTCCCACAATAGCCTGGGGTACATCTCATCTGGTCCTGAGTGACTTATCCAAGTTGATGCTTTCCAAAATCTCCAGAACATCCCCTTTCTTAATATCCATCTGCTCAAGCTTTTCAGTCCGCTGCAAGTCATCCCTACAATCACCAAGATCCTGTTCCGTAGTTAATACTGAAGCGAAGTATTCATTAAATACCTCTGCTATCTCCTCCGGTTCCAAACACACTTTCCCACTGTCACACTTGATTGGTCTTATTCTCTCACATCTTATCCTCTTGCTCTTCACAAACTTGTAGAATGCCTTGGGATTTTCCTTAATTCTGTCTGCCCCTTCTGGCTTTCCTAATTTCATTCTTAAACTCCTTCCTGCTAGCCTTATAATCTTCTAGATCTCTATCATTACCTAGTTTTTTTGAACCTTTCGTAAGCTTTTCTTTTCTTCTTGACTAGATTTTCAACTGCCTTTGTACACCATGGTTCCCGTACCCTACCAACCTTTCCCTGTCTTATTGGAACATACCAATGCAGAACGCCACACAAATATCCCCTGAACATTTGCCACATTTCTTCCGTACATTTCCCTGAGAACATCTGTTCCCAATTTATGCTTCCAAGTTCCTGCCTGATAGCCTCATATTTCCCCTTACTCCAATTAAACATTTTCCAAACTTGTCTGTTCTTATCCCACTCCAATGCTATGCTAAAGGGGATAGAATTGTGATCACTATCCCAAAAATCTCTCCCGCTGAGAGATCTGACTCCTGACCAGGTTCATTTCCCAATACAAGATCAAGTACAGCCTCTCCTCTTGTAGGCTTACCTACATATTGTGTCAAGAAACCTTCCCGAACACTCCTAACAAACCTTACCCCATCTAAACCCCTTGCTCTACGGAGATGCCAATCAACATTTGGGAAATTAAAATCTCCCATCACGACAACCCTGTTATTATTACACTTTTCCAGAATCTGTCTCCCTATCCGTTCCTCGATGTCCCTGTTACTATTGGATGGTCCATAAAATACACCAAGTAGAGTTATTGACTCCTTCTTGTTCCTAACTTCCACCCATAGAGACTCAGTAGAAAATTCCTCCATGACTTCCTCCTTTTCTGCAGCTGTGACACTATCTCTGATCAGCAGTGCCTCGCCCCCACCTCTTTCGCCTCCCTCCCTATCCTTTCTGAAAAATCTAAAGCCTGGCACTCTAAGTAACCATTCCTGCCCCTGAAGCATCCAAGTCTTTGTAATGGCCACAAATACTGATCCACGCTCTAAGCTCATCCGTTTTGTTCATAATACTCCTTGCATTAAAATAGACACATCTCAAACCATCAGTCTGAGCGCATCCCTTCTCTATCACCTGCCTATCCTCCCTCTCACACTGTCTCCAAGCTTTCTCTATTTGTGAGCCAACCGCCTTTTCCTCCGTCTCTTCAGTTTGGCTCCCACCCCCCAGCAATTCTAGTTTAAACTCTCCCCAGTAGCCTTAGCAAACCTCCCAACCAGGAAATTGGTCCCCCTGGGATTCAAGTGCAAACTGTCTTTTTTGTACAGGTCATGCCTGCCCCAAAAACGTTCCCAATGATCCAGAAATCTGAATCCCTGCCCCCTGCTCCAATCCTTCAGCCACGCATTTACCCTTCACCTCATTCTATTTCTATACTTACTGTCATGTTACACAGGCAGTAATCCCAAGGTTACTACCTTTGAGGTCCTGCTTCTCAACTTCTTCCTAATTCCTTGTAGTCTGTTTTAAAGACCTCCTCCCTTTTCCTACCTAAGCTGTTAGTATCAATATGTACCACAACCTCTGGCAGTTCTCCTTCCCACTTCAGGATATCATGGACATGATCAGAAACATCCTGGACCCTGGCACCTGGGAGGCAAACTACCACCCGTGTTTCTTTCCTGCGTCCGCAGAATCGCCTGTCTGACCCCCTAACTATAGGGTCCCCTATCACTGCTGCCTTCCTCTTCCTTTCCCTACTCTTCAGAGCCACAGGGCCAGACTCTGTGCCAGAGGCACGGCCACTGTTGCTTCCCCCACATAGGCTGTGGCCCCCCCCAACAGTACTCATTGTTAAGGGGGACAGCCACTGGGGTGCTCTCTAGTATCTGACTCCTGCCCTTCCCTCTCCTGACTGTTACCCACTTATCTGTCTCCCAAGTCCCCGGTGTGACTACCTGCCTATAGCTCCTCTCTATCGCCTCTTCACTTTCCCTGACCTGATGAAGGTCATCGAGCTGCAGCTCCGGTTCCCTAACACTGTCCCTAAGGAGATGCAGCTCAATGCACGTGGAGCAGATGTGGCCAGCCAGGAGTTGTTCTTGTTCCATGCAGCTGAAGCCTTGGTCCTTATTGTTGAAAGAAGTCACCAGTTTGGGAGGTACCATCAGAGTAACCTAAGCAAGGAACTGTGATACATTTTAATATTGATGCATATTGTAATCAGCAGGAACGTATGATTGGGACTGCAGTCAAGGGATTTTGCTTTGCCTGGGTAGTGATACGTTTCTTGAGAGTTGTCGAGCTTGCACATCCAACCCAGCAGAGAGTATTCCAGCACATTCTTGACTGGGGCTTGTAAATGGTATCAGAGAATTTAGGGCGTTTGGATTCCCAGCATTTAATCTAGCCTTCACAGTATGCTGGGGTATATTAAATTCTGTAAAAATATTAGATGAAAATCTGAACAATTCCAAGTGACACTTTAACCCTTTGTGAGCTCGCAGCATGTAAGGTGTCCGTACAAGTTAAACACTGTAGCTTTGTTAAACATTTGTTAATATCGGCTGGATTCTTACACTGTAGGTTTGTTAAATGGTTGCTAATAGTGGCTGGATTCTTTTTTGGCCTCAAGGCATCAGTGGCATAAGAACAAAAACACCAAGTAGTTTGTCTGCAACACACATCAAAGTTGCTGGTGAACACAGCAGGCCAGGTGGCATCTCTAGGAAGAGGTACAGTTGACGTTCACCAGCAACTTTGATGTGTGTTGCTTGAATTTCCAGTGTCTGCAGAATTCCTGTTGTTTGCGTTTAAAAAATAGTTTGTCTGTCTCTGTGTGTCTCGCTGTGCTTGTGGACTGAACCTAGTGGGCTCTGTAGAACATCACGATGTTCCAAAAAACCTATCTCATTGGCATCCGACAAATTCCCTCTCTTGAGATCCAGCACAAATCCAATTTTCCCAATCTCCCTGCATACTGAAATCCCCATGACTATCATAATACTACACTTATTACGTGCCTTTTCTATGTCCAGTTGTATTTATATACCACATCCAGGCTACTGTTCAGAGGCCTGTACATTACTCCCATCTGGGTCCTTTTACCCTTGCAGTTTCTTAACTCTACCCACAAGGACTCTACATTTTCACATTCTATGTCACTTCTTTGAGGATTTGATTTCATTTTTTGTTTACCAACAGAGCCATCCCATCCTCCTGCTTACCTGACTGTCCTTTCGATACAACGTGCATCCTTGGACGTTAAGCTCCCAACAATAATCTTTTCAGCCACAACTCAGTGTCATACCTACCAATCTCTAACTGTGCTACAAGTTCCGTATACAGTGTACACTCAAATATTAAACCCTTCAGCCCTGTATTCACCACCCTTTTCGATTTTGACCCCATGTTTCACTGCAATGCATCCCACTGACTGCAATTTTGCCCAATCCTTCCTGACAGTCTCACTGCACACTTGTATCCAGTTGTAAACCAACTGCCCCACCCTATGCACTATCACCCTGGTTCCCATCCCCTTGCCAAATCCCCAACAGCTCTAGCAAACCTGCCTGCAAGGATATTGGTCCTACATGGGTTCAGGTGTAACCCATCATGATTGTTCAGGTCATATTTTCCCCAGAAGAGATCTCAGCGATCCAGAAATCTGAAACCCTGACCCTGCACCACTCCCTCAGCCACTCATCCTATTCCTGCCCTGATTAGTACATGGTACTGGGAGTAATCCAGAGATACCTACCTTGGAAGTCCTGCTCTTCAGCCTGTTCCCCATCTCCTTGTATTTGCTTCGCCCTTTCTACCTGTGTCCTTGGTGCTAATGTGCACCACGACCTCTGGCTGCTCACCCTCCCTCTTGAGAATCTGCTGCAACTGCCCTGAGACATCCTGGGCCCTAGCACCTGGGAGGCAACACCCCATTGTGGCTTCTTTTTCACAGCCACAGAATCTGCTGTCTGTCTC
The DNA here is from genome assembly GCF_963921235.1 of Mobula hypostoma. Taxonomy (NCBI): domain Eukaryota; kingdom Metazoa; phylum Chordata; class Chondrichthyes; order Myliobatiformes; family Myliobatidae; genus Mobula; species Mobula hypostoma. The sequence goes on along the minus strand of NC_086103.1, from coordinate 110,172,782 downwards.
ACTAACTATTGAGTCCTCTATGACTAGCTCTCTGCCTGACTTGACCCTTCCCTGCAGAGCCTCAGAGCCGGCCACAGTGCCACAGGTCTGGCTGCTGCTGCTGTGCTTGGATAAGCCACCCCCCAGCAGTATCCAAAGGGGTACAGCTAGTTGCTGGGGGAGCGGCTACAGAGAAACCCTGCGCTGACTGCTTACTCCTCTCGCTACTCCTGCTGGTCTGGTCTCCCATCTACTATCTAAAACCTGCACCCTGGGTGTCATCACCTCAGTAAACCCTGTGCTAACTGCTTTCTCCTCTAGCTCCTGCTGGTGGTCTCCCATCTGCTATCTAAAACCTACACCCTGGGTGTCATCGCCTCAGTAAAAGTCTCGTCTGAGGTTTTCAGCCTCCCGGGTGAACCAGCGCACATCCAGCTCCAGTTCCTTGACCTCGTCAGTCAGGAGCTGAAATTGGGTGCACTTCTTGCAGATATAATCATCAGGGAGACTGTTAGTTATCCTGAAATCCCACATCTCACAGGAGGAGCATTCCACTGCCTGTACAAGCACCCTGCCTACACTATTTATATCCTCAAACTCTCAAGCTCAAGCTCTAGCTTGCACCTGCTCTTGCCCAAGCCTGTTGAGACAAAGCCTGATCACTCTAATATCGGCCCATTCCCACAATGGGGGCCCACTCATACCTCATTTCTTTTTATTGGCTCCTGCTGAGTGCCTAAAAGATCGCAATGATTGTAGCCTTCAGAAAAGTTTGGAAAAGCTCCAAGCTCTTTCTAAACTTTGCACAGCCTCGCCAATGAATAACTTCTTGTGATGACTGCAGCCCACCGAAAATCTGATAGGCATCGAGCCTTCTGTAGACACTCCAGCATATTCAGTGATGTGCAAAGTTTCATGTCTCGAAAAAAAGCAGCAGAAAAAAAATATTCCATTCTGTGCTACCCTCAAATAGGAAGTGCACCTGCTATGAGCTTGGCCCAATGTTCAGAAAGTAAAGCATTTACTGCAATTGGTCCATGTGCCTGTGCCTAGGTTCCCTACAAAAGCTTTCTCTTTTCTTTCATCATACCGTTTAATTTTTCCCTTTGGGCTTCTACCTCAGCTGAATAGTAGAACAATTGCCTGAGGGAGAAGGTTGTCCATTCAAACATCCTTGTAGAAAGCGGTGCTGAGAGAGTGTAAAAGATTGCCGGAGGGATCATACTTTGTTTGGTATGTGAAAACAGAACTTCACCTGAGGAAGACCTAAAAACCCAGTGTCATTATTCAAGCAGCAGAGAATTTCTCTTCAGTGACTTGGTCAATCTATAGCAGCAAAATTACTTTGCTAAATATGGCTCAATTATTTGGTCTATATTTCTTCAATGTCAGAGCTTGCACATACAGTCGCACTTCTCTGCCTAACATGATAGCTGTAAAATATTTCATGACTTCCAGATTATTTTTGTTTCAGCAACACAGGTAACAACTTGGTCCTGGAAATTTCTTGTTCAGTGCCTCAAAGAAACTAGAAGTATCTTAAAAGTATGACAGAAAGTTGGAACAACCTGTCCTTACTTTGTGCCTTTTATATCCCTTTCACATTCTCACAAATCTCTTCACAGCTGAAGTAATTCTGAAGTGGACCAATTGTTTTGATATTGGAATGTTTTAGTGATTAAGACAAATAAGGGAACCTATTTTTGCATTGCAAAATCCAACATACAGAAATGAAACAATGACGGATACAATCTGTAAACATGATTCATTACAATAAATAAGACTTATTGCATGATGTAAAATTCAATTGCATCAAATAAAGCTGGATAACCTTCGCCCAAAATAATTCAGTCGTCCATCTCACTATAAAGGATAGCTATCAGAGAATAAGGTTTTAAAACAAGATATAAATACTTCTAAATCATTACCTGCATCGTATCTTTAAAAAGGAAAAGGATTAGGACAGTCCACATAACATTGTGCAGGTCATACATTAGGCTGCTCAATGTACTGTGCATAATGATGCCCTGAAAGCAAACACTGCTCTATTGGCTTCATTTGGCGCTCAGTTCACACAGATTCACAAGGCATAAAACCAGAAAAGTAACAAGAATAATGAAACCCAAGTTAAAGAAAACCATTAAATTTGAAGAAATTGTCAAGGTAATTTAGGAGAAAATCTAAAAATGGCCAGTTATAAATGACAAATAGGATCCAATATGATAACTGACTTTGCAATCTTGATGTTGAAAATGTTGACAATCATTATGAAAACAACAGTGATTTTAGATTTTCCACACATATATGTTTGTCAAAAAATGCTGAAACTACCTTAAGTGATTCAGAGGCAGTTCTGTCTACAAACTGTTCTACTGCAATTGAGGCAAATCACTTAAAATCAAATGAATTTCTAATGAACCGGTTCTGCTAAAAGAATATCCCTAACATTTTATGACATTACATGAGGTGCCTGAGCATTTAATGACACACTATATAATTTTTATTGCTTTGTAAGCTCGTGTTTTAAAATCTAATTTTATGTTTACATGTCGTAATATATCCTTTTCCATAATACAAGTGATTTAAGAATTCTAATTTTTTTTAAAAATTCATATTTCAGTCTCTCGTATCCAATCTCCTTTCTCTCTATATATTTTATAAAATTTTATTAAAAGCTGTGGATTGGCTTCCTGCGTGAATTGCAGCCAGAGACAAAGCTGTTAAATATCCCATAAGGCTATGTGAGGACACTGATGAGAAAGATTCTGGGAACCAGAGAAAACAAGCACACAGTGAGAAAGAGCTGCATAGTCAACAGCTTGTCAGTACGTCTGACAAAATGGAGTTGTGCCCACAAAGAGCAAGACTTGGACACAGAACAAGTAAATGAGAATGTTTTGGAACTGTCACCTTGCAAGCGAAGCAGTGTGAAGAATGGCAAAAACACAAACAGGCTCCCTTCAGGAACTAAATAGTTGAGGTAGATGTGGACTGGTGCCAGCATGAATTTGAGGGGATTGTAACATACTTAGATGGATGACTTCTTCAGGATTGTGTGGAAGAATGAGCATGCTATAAGAGAAACGCGCATGTTTTGTTTACTCGGTCCACGAATGCATGGCAATATGTTTTCAAATCTTTTTATTATTATTATCCAAAATTAACATGAGTACATCGAAGTAAGCAACACTTACAATGTCTCAAGAAAAAAAAAACATTATTTTAAAGACTGAAAAATTTTGGTGGTAATAAAGAAAACCCTACTAAGCAAGAAAAAATTGGGAAAAAACAACTCCATTTGGGAATTGGGAAAATTCAACCCCAGAGCCATGCATCATACAAAAAGCTTCTAAAGATAAACATCAAACTGCCAGCAAGGAAAAAAATGTACCAAAAATTTACAATTAGATCGTGGTATTATCAATTAACTCAAATGATAATAACAAGCAAATGAACCCCATCTTGTCTCAAAATCAAGTATAGGTTCAAAGATTCGACTTCTAATTTTCTCCAAACTAAGACATAGCATCACTTGAGAGAACCATTGTGACAAAGTGGGAGCTGATGTATCCTTCCACTTCAACAAAATGGCCCTCCTAGCTATCAATGTAACAAATGCAATAACATGTTGGTCAGACACAGAGATACCACAGATATTTTGAGGAATTATTCCAAAAAGCATAGTTAATTTGTTAGGTTGTAAATTAATTTTAAGTGCTTTAGAAATTGTTGAGAAAACTGACTTCCAGAACTGTTCCAATATAGAACAAGACCAAAACATATGTGTCAGTGTAGCTGTCTCAGTTTTACATCTATCACAATAACTATCAACATTAGGAAATATTTTAGACAGTCTCTCCTTCGTCAAATGGTAACGATGTACAATTTTAAATTGAATCAGTGAATGACTAGCACAGATCGAAGAAGAGTTAACCAGCTTCAGAATCGGCATCCAATCCTCCATCATAAAAGTCAAATTGAGTTCCTTTTCCCAATCTTGTTTAATCTTAAATAAAGGACGCTTATCCCATTGTAATAATAAATTATAAATTGTTCCAATAGAACCCTTCATCGAAGGGTTTATACTCATAATAGTATCTAACAGGTCAGCATCCAATATGTAAAGAAAATTACTTAAATATTTTTGTAAAAAAGTGTCTAACTTGAAGGTATTGTAAAAAGTATGAGTTATGAAAGAGAATACTTATCAACTAATTGTTCAAAAGACATCAATCTACCTTCTTTAAATAAATCCAAAAAAGAATTAAAACCTTTGTTTTTCCAAAGTAAAAATATTGCATCACTCAAAGAAGGTTTAAAAAAGTAATTTTGATAAATTAAGCTACAAAATTTAGATTTTTTTAAGACTAAAAAAATTGCGGAACTGGAGCCAAATTTGTAAAGAATGTTTGATCACAGGGTATAGACTTAAATTAGCAACTTCAGCTAATTGTATAGGTAAAGCAACTCCCAATAACGAGGTTAAATAAAACTGTTTCACAGCTTTCAATTCCAGGTCTACCCAAATTGGTCAATCGTTCTTATCAACCCAATATAACCAAAAGGACATGTATCGCACATTAACAGCCCAGTAATACATTCTTAAATTAGGCAAAGCGAGACCTCCATCCTTTTTCAACTTTTGTAAGTGACATTTACTAATTCTTGGTCTTTTATTATTCCAAATAAAAGATAAAATAATAGAATCAATCTGATCAAAAAAACTTCTTAGTCAAAAAAACAAGGATATTCTGAAATAAATATAAAAATTTTGGTAAAATCATCATTTTGACTACATGGATACGACCGACAAGTGAAAATGTAAGTGGACTCCATCCACTAAATAAATACTTCATAGAGTCTACCAAGGGAACAAAATTGGCTTTATAAAGATCCTTATATCTTTCAGTGATTATAACATCTAAATATCTAAAAGAATCCGTGATTTTGAAAGGCGTATTACCATATATGGAGAGAGATTCATTTAAAGGAAACAATTCACTTTTACTAAAATTTACTTTATATCCTGAAAAATCTCCAAATTCATTGAATAATTTTAGCAAGGCAGGAATAGATTCCTCGGGATTAGATATATAAACCAATAAATCGCCAGCGTAAAGAGAAATCTTATGAATGTTCTCATTCACAAAAATCCCATAAATACTTCTAGCTTCACGAAGAGCAATAGCAAGGGGTTCTAATATTTAATTAAATAACAAAGGACTTAATGGACAACCTTGTCTTGTCCCCCGTGAAAGCTGAAAAAAGGAGACCTACAGTTGTTAGTGACAACAGTAGCAATAGGAGCTTTATATATCATTCTAATCCAATTATTAAAATTGACACCAAAGCCAAATTTCTCTAAAACATTAAATAAATATTTCCATTCGACTCGATCGAACAGTTTTTCAACATCCAAAGAGACGACGCATTGTGGAGTTTTAAAAGAGGACGAATATATAATGTTAAATAGTCTCCAAGCATTTGAAAAAGAATAACGCCCCTTTATAAAGCCTGTTTGATCTTTAAAAATAATTTTACCCAAAATATTCTCCAACCGATTGGCCATTATCTTTGACAGAATCTTAGCATCGACATTCAATAATGAAATAGATCTACATGAGGCACAGTCAGTAGGATCTTTAACCTTTTTAAGAATTAAAGAGATAGAAGCCTCATAGAAAGTAGAGGGTAAATCACCTTTCACAAAAGAATCCTTAAACATTTCCGACATATACGGAGAAAGCAATTTTCCAAATTTTTAATAAAATTCTACAGGACAGCCATCAAGTCCAGGGGCCTTACCAGATTGCATTGAAAGAATAGCTTTATGAATTTTGGTTTCAGTAATTTGGGCATCAAGAGTTTTTTGATCCTCAACAGAAATTTTAGTAAAAACAATCTTTCGTAAGAAAGCATTCATTTCAGAAGAATCTACTGGACATTGAGATTTATAAAGTTCAGTATAAAAATCTTGAAAAATCTTATTTATTTCTTCATATTCTCAAGCCAGGGTACCATTTTTCCTACGAATTTTCTAAATTTGCCTTTTGGCTCTACCAGTTTTTAATTGAGATGCAAGCAGTTTATTATTTTTATCTCCAAACATATAAAATTGGCTCTTTAACTTAAGCAAATAGCCTTCAATGGGATGAGTTAATAATAGGTTATATTGTGACTGAAGTTCCACCCTTTGTTTGAATAAATCAATATTAGGGGGAATGCATGGCAATATGAATGACTTACTTAAAAGCCATGAAGGTCCTGGACAGGACCAAGAAGAAAATGCTTGAAGGAACAAAAGGGAAACCATATAAACGAGCTCTCAGAAATAGAGGTAATTGGGGACTTCTGGTAGAGCTCATGGAGTGAAGTGGTGTTCTTGACTCGCTCCATTATCTCTGAGTTTTTCTTCTTATGATCAGCTATATTTTAATTAACCATTAAGGCATCGACTTTTACAATATTTTGAAATAAATTGGGCTCTTTGGTAATCGGATGCGTTTACAGTCTGCTATGTCTAAGAATGGAAAAAACGGGAAGGACGGCAAACCTCCGGTTAGACCGAAAGGTACCGATTTTCCTCCGACTGAACCACCGCTGACTTTGAAAGCTATATCGGAGCTAATTCAAAGGGAAATTTCAACCTCTGTTACGGAGCTGATTCGTGCAGAAATTTCAATTAATTTCCAGAAAATTGCCGATTCAATCGATAAGATACAAACATCTATTATGGAACATCAGTCGGCTATATCTGTTCTTCAAAAATCCACGCAACCAAGTGAGCTTAAGATGGAGAAAATCGAAGAAACAATTAATGTGATGAAGAAGAAACTTGACTTTCTGACCTTTAAAAACTCTGACTTAGAATCCAGAATGCGACGGCAGAATCTTCGAATGATTGGGGTGCTTGAAGCTGTTGAATCTGATAACCCTATAAAGTATTTTTCTCAACTTTTAAAAGATGCATTTCCTACTGTATTTCCTGACCAACCACCGTTATTGGATCGTGTTCACAGAGTTCCATCATACTCGTCTAAGTCAGATAAACCTCGACATGTCATCTAACACTTTCATTACTTTCAGGACAAGGAGAAACTGCTTCATTTCATTCGATCTAAAGGTTACATTGATTTTTTGGATCTTAAGTTCCGATTCGTGGAGGATTTCAGTAAACCAATTCGGGATCAACGGGTTCGTTACAGATCTGTGATGTCGGAACTCTACAAGATGGATTAAAACCAGCGTTGCTTTACCCTGCACGTCTAAGGATTCGTACGTTGGATGGAGCCCTCCATTTTTTTTTAATCTCCATCGGATGCGCAGAGTTATCTGGATCAATTTTCACCTTCAACATCTTAATCGTAATTTTTAACTATCTCCGTTTGATCGGAGGTTGTGAATTTGTCAGTTTTAATTTTTTTTTGCCTTATATGGGCAGAAAAGTTTATTTTTGATTAATTAATATGGTTGCTAAACTATCTGCGTCATTCCTTTCTTTTTCCCAGGGGATTCTGGGTGGTTATTCCCTCACCGTCATTCTACGTATTTCCTTTGAGGCCTTAAATTTTGTAGTTTTTAAATTTACTTCTTTTTGTAGGTTTTCATAACTAGTTTATGTTAATAATCTCATTTCTTTTTTTGTTTACTCATAGGGTCTGGGGTTTGTTGCGGTTTTTTTTATATTTTCTGGCTTTTTCTCTGTTATATTAAATGTTTGTTTTAATTGATTTACCTTTTTTTATTCTTTTACTATTTGATAACTAGTTGATCTTTTTTATATTTACACTTTTTTTAGGGAGCGTATACCGGAAGTCATGGGGGTAGTTTTAGTGCTTGCTTCTTTCTGGCTGGTCTGTGTTAGATTTAGCCTTGAGGTCATGGGGTGGGGGGTGGTGGGAGGGGCTTCACGTTTTAGTTTCTTTCTTCTTGGGCTATGTACACTATTGAAGTATTGGTTGCATTCTCCTTCCTGGTATCTCTTATTTGTTCTGTTCCCTTTCCGGGTTCATGGGTCGAGCCTATCGTCAATCCTCCTTGTTGCGGGTTGACTTTAGGGTTTATGGAGTCTATTATTAATTTTGTCTCCTGGAATGCTAATGGTCTTAATCATCCTATTAAAAGGAAAAAAGTTTTTAAAGTGTTCCGGAGACTTAAAGCACAAATTTTATTTTTACAAGAGACCCATGTGCGGAGGGGGGACAGACTACGTTTTTTTTAATTCTGGAAGGAACAACAGTTTCATTCGAACTCCAACGCTAAGATTCGAGGCGTCTCTATTTTTATAGACTCCTCAGTTACTTTTATACAACATGATATTATTTCTGATCCGAATGGTAGATTTCTACTGGTTAGTGGTCTACTATTTAATATAAAGGTAGTTTTGGTTAATGTTTATGCTCCTAATATGGACTGTCCGGAATTTTATAAATCATTATTCAATCAGTTCCCGAATTTGAATGAGTTTTCATTGATCTGGGGCGGAGATCTTAATACCTGTTTATCTCCAGCTTTGGATCGTTCGGTCCCTCTACGGACCTTACCTAATAAATCTGCAACTTTGATTAATTCATTCCTCTCTGATTCTGGGTCGACGGACATTTGGCGTTTTCTGCATCCTCAGGAAAAGATTTTTCTTTTTTTTCACATGTTCACCATTCCTATTCAAGAATTGATTATTTCTTTATTGACTCTCGTCTTATTTCTTCAGTGATTAAATGTGATTATGACTCTATAACCATTTCGGATCATGCTCCACTTAAGCTTTCTATTAAAATTCTGGCCAATACACAAAATAATAGACAATGGCGTTTTAATTTGCTGTTGCTTCAGGACTCGGACTTTGTTAACTTTATGAATGAACAGATTGATCTTTTTTTTACAATCAACTATACAGAGGATATTTCTGTGAACATTCTTTGGGATACTTTTAAAGCCTATATTCGTGGTCAGATTATCTCGTATTCTGCTGCTTTGAGGAAGAAGCTGAAGCAGGAGGAGTTGGTAATTGTGGACAAGATTAAGGAAATTGATAAGAAATATGTTACAGCTCCCTCTGAGGAGTTATATAAACAAAGAACTGAACTTCAAATGGAACACAGTTTATTACTTTCGTCCTCGATTGTAAACCAATTAAAGAAAACAAGAAGTGAATTTTATGTACACAGTGACAAAATTGGCAAACTGCTGGCTAATCAATTGAAGTCTAATTATGCTAAATCTCAAATTAATCAGATTTATAACCAAAATGACTGACTGATACTTGATCATGCGGGGATTAATCAAACCTTCTGTGATTTTTATTCTTCCTTATATCAATCAGAGTCTCCTCGAGATTCTAAATATATGAATGATTTTTTAGATAACCTAGACTTCCCTGAGATTTCACAGGATATGTCTTCTATGTTAGATACTCCCATTACCACTGATGAGATTAAGAATGTTATTTCCTCTATGAATTTGGGGAAAGGTCCTGGCCCTGATGGGTTTACCGTAGAATTTTATAAATGTTTCGCACCTTCATTAATTCCTTGGTTCTGTAGGGTTTTTGAGGCTTCATTAAAACTTGGTAAACTTCCCGAATCTTTCAATAGAGCGTCAATCTCTCTAATATTAAAAAAGGATACAGATCCTGCTCAATGTGCATCTTATAGACCAATATCTTTATTAAATGTTGATTCTAAAGTTTTTTCTAAGTTATTAGCAAACAGATTAGAAAAAGTACTTCCTTTTATTATTTCGGAAGACCAAACGGGTTTTATTAAAGGTCGTTACTCTTTTTATAACATTCGCACACTGTTAAATATTGTTTATACCCCCTCACAAAATGTTCCTGAGTGTGTTATCTCTTTAGATGCTGAGAAAGCTTTTGATAGAGTAGAATGGTCTTACTTATTTAAGGTGCTTGAAATGTTTAATTTTAGCTCGAAATTTATATCCTGGATCAAATTGTTATATCATTCTCCTGTGGCCTCGGTCCGTACCAACTCTCTAAGCTCACCTTTTTTCCATCTTTTTCGAGGTACTCGACAAGGTTGTCCTCTTAGTCCTTTACTATTTGATACTGCATTAGAACCTCTTGCAATTGCCATTCGAGAATCTCCAAATATTACTGGGATAACTCGGGGCTTAAAGTCCCATAAAATATCACTCTATGCTGATGACTTACTTTTATATATTTCTAATCCTCAAAAATCCATCCCTACTGTTTTAGAGTTATTAGCACAATTTAGTCTCTTTTCAGGTTATAAATTAAATCTTAGTAAGAGTGAACTTTTCCCGATTAATAAACAACTTCCCTTATATCATAACTTTCCATTTAAATTGATTAATAATTATTTTTCATATCTTGGGATTAAAATTACTTGTAAATACTAAGATTTATTTAAGATTAACTTTTTACCCTTAATTGACCATATTATTCAACTTTCATCTAAATGGTTTCCTTTATATTTAACTTTGATTGGTCATATTAATGCAGTTAAAATGTTTTTTTTGCCAAAATTTTTATATATATTTCAGGCATTACCAATCTTTGTTCCAAAATCTTTTTTTGATAAAGTTGACTCAAAAATTTCTTCATTTACTTGGCAGAATAAAAACCCGAGACTGGGTAAAATACATTTACAGAAAGCTAAGAGAGATGGAGGTTTAGCATTACCTAACTTTAGATTCTACTATTGGGCAATTAATATTCGACATATGAAATTTTGGTTACTTGACCAGGATATACTATCCATTCCTAAATGGGTAGCATTGGAATTACAATCTGTTCAGGGCTATACACTTGGCTCTATTTTAGGTTCCTCTCTTCCTTTTGATTTGAAACGCCTCAAACAGGTATCTAACCCGATAGTTAAATATACCTTATGTATTTGGTTTCAATTCAGAAAATTTTTTGATCTTAACCAATTTGGGCTAGCGATTCCTATCTTAGGTAACATATTTTTTCCTCCCTCTTTTACGGATCGTGCTTTTCAAATTTGGAAGACTAAGGGTATTTCACGGTTTTTGGATTTATTTTTAGATGGTTCCCTTATGTCATTTGAACAATAATCTAATAAATATAATTTATCAAGAATACATTTTTTTTTAGATATCTACAAGTTAGAAATTTCCTGAGTACTATACTTTCTTCTTTTCCAATGCTTCCTCCTACATACATTTTAGATACTATAATTAACCTTAATCCATGTCAGAAAGGTGCATCGGCTATGATTTATAATATTATTATGAAACTTAGGAAAGCTCCATTTGATAAGATTAGGGTAGATTGGGAACAGGAATTGGGGTCTATCATTTCCGTGGATGACTGGGGGCAGATTTTACAATTAGTCAATACTTCCTCTATCTGTGCTAAACATTCCCTTATTCAATTTAAAGTTGTTCATAGAGCACATATGTCCAAAGATAAATTAGCTCGCTTTTATTCTCATATTAATCCTTTTTGTGATAGATGTCCGGGGCAGATAGCCTCTTTAACTCTTATGTTTTGGTCTTGTCCTACTCTGGAAACTTTTTGGAGAGACATTTTTAATATTATCTCCAAGGTATTGAATATAGATATCTCTCCTCACCCTATTACTGCTATCTTTGGACTACCTAAAGTTTCCAGTAATCTTTCTCCTTCAGCCCGTAGAATGATTGCATTTCTTACTTTAATGACGAAAAGATGTATCTTACAACATTGGAAAGAGCTTAATGCTCCAACTACCTTTTTTTGGTTTTCTCAGACGATATTATGCTTGAATTTGGAGAAAACTAGAAGCAATCTTTATGATTCCTCACTTAAATTTGAACAGACCTGGAGATCTTTTATTCAATATTTTCATTTAATGTAATTTTTTTTCTCCTCTTTTTTTTGCTCCATATTTATATACCCTTCTTGTTTTTTTACTGTTTTTAATGGAGGTCAGGATTGAGGACGTGATTTTAAGTTTTTTAACTCTGCTTGGTTCCAAGTTAGCCCATTGCTTTGCTTTGCTTTTAGTTAGTTGCACGGTGGGTTTTTTTGGGGTTTTTTTTTCTCCTTTTCTTTATTGATATATATATATAAAAATTAGTATACTATTATGTTTCCTTAGTATGTTATGTTTAAATTACATTGTTTGTATCATTTTTTTGTATTAATACTTCCTGTAATTTTATTATATTCTAACAGTGTATTAGTGTCTATATGGCTTACCTTTTTGTATACTTATTCAATAAAAAGATTTAAAAAAAGAAATAGAGGTAATTACAGCCCAGGAACAACCATCACAAGGAGAGCTCTGATTTCAGAACTTGGAGAAGACCACAATTTTTGTCAGAGTGAATCTGGTCAGCTTATTTCACACAGCTAGTATTCAAGTTCAATCCATGAGTCTTGTGATTTAATACCAGAAATGATCAGTTGGAACAGTAAATTAAATCGAACATTGTGAGATGTCAGTGGTATACATGCATGCTGCACATTGTGAGAGGCTGCAGACTGTTGTAGACTCAGCCAGCAAGGGCACAACCCTCTCTCAAGGATATCTTCAAGACGTCATGCCTCAAGAAGTAGAATGCATCAAGGGCTTAAAGGATCAAAACTGGACATGGAAATGCTTTTGTAGAGGCTTAGGAGACTTTATGATGGTATTCTAAAGACAGGGTGGATGGTCGTCAATGGGAGAGGCTGTATCCTACATAGGGAGTTTTACCCAGAAATGAGTCTGCACAATGGCTGCTTTGGTGGCCTTTAAAAAAGTTTTCGAATTGGGACAAGACTAAGGAGTAAATATCTGCACAGTAATTGTTTTTGGGATAGCACATGTCTACATAATGTTGTGGGCTAGAAGGGGCAGAAGTAGAGAATGTAGACAAGATACAGAAGCTTGTCTAGACTAAGGAGTATCCCCAGCAAGTGGCTATCATAAAGATTAAAGCACACATCGAGGCTGTGATGATGCTTTGATACTTAAGACAACTATTTCTAAAACTGTATATAAGACAAAATGCTATATCTACTGAAACAATATTGGTCATGGTAGAGAAAGTGCTGAGACGCAGCCAAATATTGCCAGAAATGTATTATCTGTGCAAAGAACAATGAGGGCAGGAAGCGTAGGGTCCAGATGGCCATCAGCACTGCCATTAGGACCTTGGGAAAACATCCAGATCGACTTCCCCAGACCCCTCAAACCTGACAGAAATGGTTCATTTAGTTAGTACTAACCATTCTACAAAGTGGTTCGGGGCTTTTGTCACATGTGACTGTTCCATGAACACAGCCGCAAAAATATAACTGAGTGTGATTATCCCAGGTGGAGTATGCCAATGCAGATTGACTTTAATAATGGAAAACATTTCAGCAGTAAGAGAATGAAAAAAAAACTACTTCGAACTGTAAACCTTCATCCAGTCAAAGAAAAGATCTATAATCCTAATTACCTGCAGAGTTTGGGATTGGTGGAGAGAAAACACCATACCCTAGTGGAGTGCAGGCTAGAGCCATACAGGAAACTGGCAAGGGATGGTCAATTTTATTACCAAAGATATTGTTGAGTTTAAGGGAAAGACCTGGAAATAAAATCGGATTAACACTATTTGAGGTAATGACGGGTCATTCCGTAAATTGCCAGAAGGCACAATAACTGAGGCAAATTCGGGGCACAATTAACTTCACTGAATGAAAGAATACCTAGTTAAGAGAGGAGATCAGGAAAGTATCAAAATGAGTAAGAGAACAGGAGATTACAAAGAACAATTTCTGCATGAAAATGTGCCAACATTGCCCTCTATTGGAAACAGGGTAAGGAGTCTGGAGATTAATAAGAAAGGACTGGGTTCCCTTTCGGGTGGAACTTACTTACGAGGTTTTGTTTCAAACTCCAACATGTGTTTATTTAAAGGAACCAACTGGGATGTGATGGTCACAGATTAGGGCATATGAAACTAAACTCACCTTTTCACCCCCCTTAACAGGATGTAACACTCTAAAAATGACCAAGTTAGACTGGACCATTGTTCCATCTACTCTTGAGAACAAAGATGATTTGGTAGACAACACTCTGGGTCAGGATTGTGCTGAACTCCAAGTGATAGAAGAATCTGAGGTATTGTCTTAAGATGATTAAGCCTTTCGTTCCATCACATTTGCTTTGCCATTTGATGAAGGCTGATTTATTATCCCTCTCAATCCCATTCTCCTGCCTTCTCCCCGTAACCACTGACGTCCATACTAATCAAGAACCTAATAACCTCAGCTTTAAATATACCCAATAACTTAGCCTCCACAGCCATTTGTGGTAATTGATTCCACAGGTTCACCACCTTCTGGCTAAAGAAATTTCTCATCTCTGTTCTAAAGGGATGTCCTTGTATTCTGAGGCTGTGCCCTCTGGTCCTAGACTCTCACACCTTTGGAAACATCCTCTCCATATCCACTGTACCTAGGCCTTTCAATATTCAATAGGTTTCAACGAGATCCTCCCTCATTCTCCTAAACTCCAGTGAATGCAGGCTCACCACCATTAAATGCTGGTCATAGATTAACCCTTTCATTCTTGGGATCATTTGCATCCACCTCCTCTGGACAATCTCAAATGCCAGCACATCCTTTCTTAGCTGAGGGGCCCAAAACTGCTCACAATACTTCAAATGTGGTCTGATTGATGCCTAACAAAACCTCAGCATTACATCCTCATTTTTATATTTTACTCATCTCCAAATGAATGGTAACATTGCATTTGCCTTCTTTACCACCAACTCTACTTGCAAGTTAACCTTTAGGGAATCCTGCACTAGGATTCCAAAGTCCCTTTGCACCTCTAGTTTCTGAACTGGCTCCCCATTTAGAAAACAGTCTATGCCTTTATTCCTTCTACCAAAGTGCATTACCATACACCTCCCTACATGATATTCCACCTGGCACTTCTTTGCCCGTTTTCCTAATCTGTCCAAGTCCTTCTGTAGCCTCCCCGCTTCTTCAACACTACCTGCCCCTCCACCTATCTTTGTATCACCTGCAAACTTGGCCACAAAGCCTTCAATTCTGTCATTCAAATCATTGACACATCATGTTAAAAGCAGTCCCAACACCAAACCTTGCAGAACACTACTAGTCACCGGCAGCAAACCAGAAAAGGCCTCCTTCATTCCCACTCTTTTTTAAAAGTGAAGCAACCATAGTAATATCTGTTGGGCAGGGCTTACAATGTACTACCAGACTGAGTGTAACTGAATTAATCATGTATAACTGTAAACACATTCATATGAATTACAATCCAGGACTAAAGTGAATGGAGAGAGGCCGAAATGGAAAGTTGAAAAGATAACAGGAATTGACCAAGATGAGGCACCCTGATAGTGACAACGTGATGGGGAAGTTGTTAGATCATTTATTTGGACTGCATAGATAATACTACAATACTGACAGCTATGCCAACATCACTGACACACTGGAACAACTGGAGCGTGATGAGAAGATCTCAAAAGTGACTGGTCATGAAATGGTAATGAGAGAAGGTAACATTGGTAACATATTATCAACATGTAAGAGTGATCTTGAACTTAACTGGTCTTGCTATTCCCACTTGGTGCCCCGCTCCCACACAACGAATATTTCAACGCTTGTTGAGGGAAGAAATAATGGGGAAAGGACTTAGGAACCAAAGAACCCGAAGCTGGTGGAACTAGTAGGGGCAAGATATGCAGCAGGAATGTCGACAGTGAACATTCCAGATAGAGTGGGATTAAACAAACAGATCGAGCAGTTGACCGGTAAAATTAGGTGAGTGAAAGCCCAAGGTTACAAGGATCTGACTGAGATGAACAGAACAGGAGAAAAGGCAGCAAGAGCACTCCTGAATGAGCAAAGGACTCTGAAGCCTTGCGAGGAAATGATAAATGATATTATAGACAGACTGAGAACACATCCCAATAACAGAAGGAATGTATGTGCTCTACGTATTCTGCATGGCTACTTTCCCAGTGCAAGGTGGTTTGTTATGATCATCTGGACATCGAGTCCCTAACTGGATATCAGCTAGAAAGTTTAGACAATGGAGTAATGACATTCAACCTGATTGCCACCTTAGAGCCTTAACCATGGTGAGCCAGGTGGATCTAGTTTGTCAGGGTTCCCAAGGGGAATACATCATTGGAATAATACTGCAAATCCCTCACTAGCTGCAGAATAATCCCTTTGCCCTTTACTGAATTCACAATATCAGGGAATATAAACATGGGAATGGATTATAGTGCATGATGTCTCAAACCACACTTTAATAACTGATGGGAAACCCAGAGGGGTGAGATTTCCTTCATGCTACCAACAAGGAACCCATTGGACTTGTCCAGGGAAAGTAATAAATCTGAAAGAATCCATACATTTACCCACTACAATGACTGTCGCCTTGTGGTTTATGTTAACGCTGATGCCTTTTCCATTAGTATTGCTTCCTCACAGGAAATTATTACAAAGCAACTTCAGCTACGTGGTATACCAAAGGTGGACTTAACTGTATCCTTTCAGAGCATGACTATCTGAGGACTCGCACAACCAATCTCAATCAGAGAGAGGACACCAACAGTTCCAAGGACAGGAACAACTGAGACAACCAACTTAAAGATCAGAAGAGGCAACAGAGAGTCTCTGAGAAAATTTGTGGCTATAGAGTTACCACCCATATCACATCTCCAAGTTGACTAGAAAATATTGCTAAAGGAAGGTAGAGAGTTAACACATGAGCAGTCAGAAAGAGAACACATATGCAAATTCAAAAGGGAAGCAGAGGAGATACTATGTAAAAAGACAATGCTTGAAGAGGCTTGGTATTGGGCATTGAACATTAACTTCCACATTTGGGTTGGAATTATATCTCATATCTTAATGGTAGTAGCTAGTGGTATTGACATTTGATAATGTTTGGCTGTTGCAGCAGTAGATATAATAGGTTAGAGTCATTACTAATTATACAAAATAAGTAAAAAAGGTAGTTGAAATAAACATGGGATTGGAAGAGCAAATGGAAAGACATGTTTGTTCAATGTTCTATAAACCATTCTGGAGGTTGCCTGAATTGGTGAGACCCTCCCAGAGTCCTGATCAACTAGAAGGAAGAGTGTAAAAGAGTGGCCATTGCATCTATTGGCTAAATCTTGGCCAAAAGGGGAAATATGAGCAGGGGATATTAAATTCATTGTAGGGAATAGCAGACATCAGAAGGAGATGGGGGTGAGCACGTAGCACTGAGATAAAAGGCGCCCCTTAAGGGATTGGTTCCAGGCAGTGAAAATCTAGCCAGAGCCACAAACTGTAGGATAAAATGAACTAAAGTGAACTCATGCCTGGATAGCACAGCTTCACAAAATTCAAGGATGCAAGCTTGTCATTGTACATATTAAGTAAAAGTGGACTACACACAGCTCACATAGCACACAGATACTGAAGCTTGACAATGCACAAGGCTTACCTCAGTCTATGGTATACACAGTGAGTGCTGGGTAAAGATAGTGACGGGAGATTAGATAAGAAATTGTATAAGAATAATTAAAGCTTTGGATCGGAGAGCGTTCATTCTAGGAGAATTGACTCCTCCGCTGAGGTCACGTTTTATAAAACGATAGTTTACCCTGGATGTTGTGTGAATTCTTTCTGTCAACACTACCCATAGGATGAAGGTGGAGGAACCTGAAGATCCAGACTCAGTTATTCTGAGCTGCTTCTTCCCCTTCGCCATCAAATTTCTGAACGTTCCGTGAACACTAACTCATCACCAAATAAATAGTAAATAAAAGGTAATTTATAAACAAAGATTCTGCAGATGCTGGAAATCTTAAGCAACATACACAAAATGCTGAAGGGACTCAGCAAGTCAGGCAGAAACTTTGGAAGGGAATAAATAGCTTATGTTTCAGGCCAAAACCATTCATTAGAACTGGGAAGGAAAAAGACAGGAGCCTGAATGAGAAGATGGGGGGGGAGGGGGAGGAGTTCAAGCTAGCAGGTGATAGATGGAACAGGTGAGGGGGGAAATGGATGGGCGAGGGAGAGGGAATGAAGTAAGTTGGGAGCTGAGAGGTGATAGGTGGAAGAGGTAAAGGGCTGAAGGAGGAGGGATTGATGGGAAAGGACAGTAGACTATGGAAGAAAGGGAAGGTGGAGGGACATGAGAGGGAGGTGATAAGCAAGTGAGAAAAGAAAGGGCGAGAGGGGCACAAGAAGGGAGAATGGAAAAGAGTGAGGGGAAGGGTGTAGAAATTACCAGGTTACGAAAATCAGTGTTCATTCCAACAGCTTGAAGCTACACAATTTGAGATTGGCCTCATCATGACAGCAGAGGTCATGGAGCAACATGTCAGAATGTGAATGAAGTCAAACTGAAATGTCTGGCCACCATGAAATACCACTTCTGTGGCAGTTGAAGCAAAGGTGCTGAATGAAGGCATCAACCAGTCTACAGCAGATCTCACTGATACAAAAGAGGCTACACAGTGAGCACCAGATACATCACCTTGACAAACTCACAGGTGCAGTGTTAGCTCACCTGGAAGGTCTGCTTGGGGCCCTGAATTTTGGTGGAGGAGGAGATGTAGGGGCAGATATAGCAATTGTCCCACTTGCTGCGACAAGTGCTAGGAGGGAGATTAGTGGGGAAGGACACGTGACCAAGGGAGTCATGTAGAGGGGGACAACATGAAAGCGAGAGAGTGGGGGGGGGGGAGTGAGTGTGAGGTGGAACAGTCTACGTTCCAAGCCACTTCCCAATTCTTTCTACAATACATTGATGACCAAGCTTGTCAATTTCATCAACTTTCCCTCAAAATTTCCACCCTGCCCTCAAATTTGCTTGGCCCATCTCTAACCCCTCTCTCAAGCTCTGCCTCCATCTCTGGAGACAGACTATCTTTTATAAATCTACTGGCTCTCACAGCTATCTTAACGATACTCTTTCGCACACTGTTGCTTGTAAAAATACTGTTCCCTGTTCTCAGTTCCTCTTTCTCCACTGCATCTGTTCTCAGGATGAGACTTTCCACCTGAGAATAACTGAAATGGCCTTTTTCAAAGAACAGGGATTCCCTTCCACCACCATCAAAGCTGCCCATATCCAAGCCTCCTACACTTCCCACCCATCTTTCCCCTTCCTCCCAGCACCACAACAGAGATAGGGTTCCCTTACCCTTATCTACCTCACCACGTTCAGCACAATTCTCTGTAATTCTGCCATCTCCGATGGGATCCTACCACTGAGCACATCTTTATCTCCAATCAGCACCAGCCCCCACCCGCTGACTCCAATTTCCATAGGGATTGCTCGCTTGTCCACTTGTCCTTCCTCACTGATCTTACTCCAGGCATTTATCCTTGCACCTCCTCGCTCACTGCTACAAACAGTCCTTCCAGGTGAGCTGCCACTTCATCCGTGAGTCTCTCAGGGTCATCGCATTGGGATTTCCTGGTGTCCACCCATTTTAATTCAACTTCCCATTCCGACATCTGTCCATGACCTCCTCTACTGTCAGAGGCCACACTCAGTTTAGAGGAGCAAAACCTCACTTGTCTGGGTAGCCTCCAACCTGATGGCATGAAGATTGGTTCCTCCAACCTGGTAATTTTTCCCCCTTCCTTTTTTCCCCATTCCCCATTTTAATATCCTCTCACCCTTCCTTCTCAACTGCCCACCTCCCTGATTCCCTACCCCCCCCCCAAACACCATTCCCTTTCCACCATGGTTCACTGTCCTCTCCCATCAGGTTCCTTCTTCAGCTCTTTACCTCTTCTACCTATCACCTCTCAGCTTAACTTCATCCTTCCCCCTCCCTTCACCTATCACCTTCCAGCTTAACTTCATCCCCCATCACCTTCTCCCCCTCCTTTCACCTATCACCTCTCAGCTTAACCATTCTCCCCCCTCCCTTCACCTATCACCTTTCAGCTCACCTTCATTCTCCCCCCCTCCCTTCACCTATCACCTTCCAGCTTAACTTCATCCTCCCCCCATCACCTTCCAGCTTAACTTCATCCTCCCCCATCACCTTCTCCCCCCTCCCTTCACCTATCACCTTCCAGCTTAACTTCATCCTCCCCCCATCACCTTCTCCCCCCTCCCTTCACCTATCACCTTCCAGCTTAACTTCATCCTCCCCCCCATCACCTTCTCCCCCTCCTTTCACCTATCACCTCTCAGCTTAACTTCATTCTCCCCCCTCCCTTCACATATCACCTTCCAGCTTGGACTCCTTTCCTTCCCTCCCCTTACCACCTTATTCCGGCTTCTTTCCCTAATCTTTCCAGTCCTAATAGAGGGTCTTGGCCCGAAATGTTAACTGTTTATTCCTTATTCCCTCCCTGTATACTGCCTGACTTGCTGAGATCATCTGGGGAGGGGTTGTGTATTTGCATGTGTACATGCATGTCTGCATCTGCTCAGGCATCATTTAGTCATTTTATGTCTTTGCACTATGCTGCTGCAAAACAACAAATTTCACATCATGGAAGACAGAGATAATATACCCGATTGTGATCCATCTGGAACATACCCTCTTCCCCAACGAGCATTAATAAAGATCAAGTTGCACTAAACCTCGATTTAGGTTCTCTTTGATTGACATGTCAGTGGATACCCCAAGAGATAATAGGGTCAACAGAAGTCAGTCGGGATTCAGCATCAGTTTAATATCACTACCGCAGTGTATCAGTGATCCAACAGAATTGACCCCTAGGTGTAATAAGAAGGAATTATTGCCACAGAACTTACTAGGCCTTAGTAAAGAATTCCCACCCCTCCCCAACAGGTTAAGGGAGAGCACCACTGCCAATATATTAAAAGTAAATACATTTTTTTAAAAAACAAATGTTTACACAAGGAATAAAGCAAAGTTTAAGTACAAACTTTTAAACCTTTGGGCACAAATTACTGAAATTTACAGCAAAGTAATTGCCCATCACAACAGCAAGTCCATATAGTAGGATGGCAGCACCAAATTTAGAAACCACACTTAAGGATGCTATTAAACATCTTTCAAAGAAATAATCTCAAAGGCAGTATGCCAGCAGCTCTACCTTCAGGAGTCTGAGGAGATTTGGTATGTCACCAAGGACTTATAAATTTCTACTGATGTACAATGGAGAGTGCTCTGACTACTTACATTACTTCTTGGTATGAAGGCTCCAATGCACAGGATCGCAAGAGGCTGCAGAGGGTTGTAGACTCAGCAGCTCCACCATGGGCATAACCCTCCCACCATTAAGAGACAGTGCCTGGAGACGGCAGCAACCATCATTAAAGACCTTCACCATCTGGAACATGCCCTCTTCATTACTCTCAGAAAGAGGTACAGTTGCCCCAAGACCCACACAATGATCCAGGAAAAGCTTCTTCACCTAGAATTTCTGAATGATCCACAAACCTATGAAAACTATCTCATTATTCCTTCAATTGCATTCTTTATTCAGTAATTTATAGCAATTTTGTCATTGCACAGCTACTGCAAAACAAATTTCATGTCATACAAGTCTGTTGATAAAGCAACACACATAAAAGTTGCTGGTGAACACAGCAGGCCAGCCAGCATCTCTAGGAAGAGGTGCAGACGACGTTTCAGGCCGAGACCCTTCGTCAGGACTAACTCAGCTGTTGATAAACTTGTTTCTGATTCATAGAAGATGACAGCCTGTTGAAAGCTTCAGCTAAGCCACATCATGCAATTCCATTATGTACCAGATGGATTTTTTGGCTTCTATCACTTCTGTTTTTTTCTCCCCCCAAGAAGTAAATTTATGGTTTGAAGCTAAAAGCTCGATGTGGTTGAAAATGTTGATTTTTGTTTTATACACTATTTGGAAAGAGTTGCAAAGAATTGAAATTATCACTGAAGCTAGATTTTGTTATTGTACATTTAATAATTATGCTACTAATACATTATCCGAAAACAACTTAAATTTATAATTAATTCACATATTAAGTGATAAAACTGAAGTCTGTACTTATCCCCAAAACCAAACTTGGTAACTGCATTCTTTAAAGTGCTCTTCAAAATGTGGGGTTACTTTGAATTAAGATTTTTAATACTAAACCCTCCAATTCCCACATTCATATTTTTCCTTCTTCCCCATCCCCAGCAATTTTCAAGAATCACATTATAACCATATAACAATTACAGCACGGAAACAGGCCATCTCGGCCCTTCTAGTCCTTGCCGAGCTCTTACTCTCACCTAGTCCCACCGACCTGCACTCACCCATAACCCCCCATTCCTTTCCTGTCCATATATCTATCCAATTTAACTTTAAATGACAACATCGAACCTGCCTCAACCACTTCTGCTGGAAGCTCATTCCACACAGCTACCACTGTCTGAGTAAAGAAGTTCCACCTCATGTTACCTCTAAACTTTTGCCCCCTAACTCTCAACTCATGTCCTCTTGTTTGAATCTCCCCATTCTCAATTTAAAAAGCCTATCCATGTCAACTCTAACACCCTCATAATTTTAAATACCTCTATCAAGTACCCCCTCAACCTTCTACGCTCCAAAGAATAAAGACCCAACTTGCTCAACCTTTCTCTGTAACTTAGATGAAACCCAGGTAACATTCTAGTAAATCTTCTCTGTACTCTCTTTATTTTGTTGATATCTTTCCTATAATTCGGTGTACCAGAACTCCAAATTTGGCCTCACCAATGCCTTGTACAATTTCAACATTACATCCCAACTCCTATACTCAATGCTCTGATTTATAAAGGCCAGCATACTAAAAGCTTTCTTCACCAGCCTATCCACATGAGATTCCATCTTCAGG
This sequence comes from Mobula hypostoma, assembly GCF_963921235.1. Taxonomy (NCBI): domain Eukaryota; kingdom Metazoa; phylum Chordata; class Chondrichthyes; order Myliobatiformes; family Myliobatidae; genus Mobula; species Mobula hypostoma. Next base: position 110,150,034 of record NC_086103.1, on the reverse strand, counting down.
GAACTATGCACCATTATTCCTAGATCCCTCTGTTCTACAGCATTCTTCAATGCCCTACCATTTACCATGTATATCCTATTTTGATTAGTCCTACCAAAATGTAGCACCTCACATTTTTCAGCATTAAACTCCATCTGCCCACTCTTCTAACTGGCCTAAATCTCTCTGCAAGCTTTGAAAACCTACTTCATTATCCATAATGCCACCTTTCTTAAGATCATCTGCATAATTACTAATCCAATTTACCACCCCATCATCCAGATCATTAATATATATGACAAACAACATTGTACCCAGTACAGATCCCTGAGGCACACTGCTATACACCGTCCTCCAATCTGACACAGTTATCCACCACTGCTCTCTGGCGTCTCCCATCTAGCCACTGCTGAATCCATTTTACTACTTTGATATTAATGCCTAATGATTGAACCTTCCTAACTAACCTTCCGTGTGGAACCTTGTCAAATGCCTTACAGAAATCTATATAGACAACATCCATCGCTTTACCCTCATCAACCTTCTTAGTAACCTCATCAAAAAATTCAGTAAGATTTGTCAAACATGATCTTCCACGCACAAATCCATGTTGACTGTTCCTAATCAGACCCTGTCTATCCAGATAATTATATATACCATCTCTAAGAATACTTTCCATCAATTTACCCACCACTGACGTCAAACTCACAGGCCGAAAATTGCCAGGTTTACTCCTAGAACCCTTTTTAAACAATGGAACCACATGAGCAATACGCCAATCCTCTGGCACCATCCCCGTTTCTAATGACATTTTAAATATTTCTGTTAGAGCCCCTGTTATTTCCACACTAACTTCCCTCAAGGTCCTAGGGAATATCTTGTCTGGACCCGGAGACTTATCCACTTTTATATTCCTTAAAAGCGCCAGTACTTCCTCTTATTTAATTGTCATATTTTCCATAACTACTCTTCTTGTTTCCTTTACCTTACACAATTCAATATCCTTCTCTTTAGTGAATACCGAAGAAAAGGAATTGTTCAAAATCTCTCCCATCTCTTTTGGCTCTGCACAAAGCTGTCCAATCTGATTCTCTAAGGGACCAATTTTATCCCTCACTATCCTTTTGCTATTTATATAACTGTAGAAACCCTTGGGATTTATTTTCACCTTACTTGCCAAAGAAGCCTCGTATCTTCTTTTAGCTTTTCTAATTTCTTTAAGATTCTTTTTACATTCTTTATATTCCTCGAGCACCTCATTAACTCCAAGCTGCCTATATTTATTGAAGATCCCTCTCTTTTTCCGAACCAAGTTTCCAATATCCCTTGAAAACCATGGCTCTCTCAAACTTCTAACCTTTCCTTTCAACCTAACAGGAACATAAAGATCCTGTACCCTCAAAATTTCATCTTTAAATGACCTCCATTTCTCTATTACATCCTTCCCATAAAACAAATTGTCCCAATCCACACCTTCTAAATTCTTTTGCATCTCCTTAAAGTTAGCCTTTCTCCAATCGAAAATCTCAACCCTAGGTCCAGTCCTATCCTTCTCCATAATTATATTGAAACTAATGGTATTGTGATCACTGGACCTGAAGTGCTCCCTACCACATTAAATTTTATTTATTAAATTTTACTGATGAACACAAAAAGGAAGCCAAAAATAAATTCAGATTGTAATGAAGCATTTTACTCTTGTGGAATATTGCATTGGAATAATACACCAAAGGCAAAATATTATCACAGTACACTAAGTTTTATTAATAGGATTAAAAATTACATGTACAAAAGTTCTTTATGCTGTACATTTTGGAACTAACATCCTATATTGAGTGTCCAGTATTTTCCTTTGCACAATACATCTTCATTGTTTGTAAATCATTCAGCGGGAAACAAATGGAAGCACACTCCACTTCTGTATTTCCAGTTGTGTACCTAAAACAAGGACGAGATAAAAAGCTTAGACATTTCACAACCATGTGACATTTTCCACCACCTTTAATAACGAGCTGTTTGCTGGATCATGAGATATTCAAGTTAACACAGTAGTTTTAACATTCTCTAACCTCCAAGTAAATCACAAATATGAAGTACAAATACAGAGATTCTGGAAGAACAGGCAGCAAAGTGGAACTACAGTTAGAGTGTGCCACACAGCTCCAGTGGTATGGGTTCTGTCTGCAGTGAGTTTGCACATTCTCCCTGTAACCACAAGGGTTTTCTTTCATATCATAAGCGTTGGTAGGTTACATGGCTGTTGTAAATTGCCTTCTTATAGGAGGTTGGCATGAAAATTGGAGCACTGAGGCAGAGGAAATGCACTTCAAGATGATAGGTTATAGGGAACTAGTATTCAAGTCCATATCACAGAGGAGCAGAATGAGGCTAATCAGCCCATTGAGACTGCCACCATTCCAGCAAAGCTGATTTATTATCCCTCTCAACCCTATTCTCCTACCATCACCCTGCAACCACTGGCAACGTTATTAGTAAAAAAAAAAACATCAATATCCACTTAAAATTTACTTAATGACTTGGCCTCACACCCATCTGTGGTAATGAATTCCACAGATTTACCACCCTCTGACTAAAGATATTCTTCCGCATCTCTGTTCCAAAGGGACATCCCTATTCCAGGGGCTCCCAGCCTTTTTTATGCCATGGACTCTTGCCATTAATCGAAAGGTCTGTGGGCCCCAGGTTGGGAGCTCCTATTGGTCCTAGACTCTATTACTATAGAAAACATCCCCTCCACTTCCACTCTATCTAGGCCTTTAAGTATTTAATAGGTTTAAATGAGATTTTCCCCTCCCCCCTCACCACCGTTCTTCTAAACTCTAACAAGTGCAAGCCCAGAGCCAGATACTCCTTGCACATTAATCCTTTCATTCCCGGCATCATACTTGTGAACCTCCTCTGGACCCTCTCTAATACCAGCACATCCTCCCTAAGATAAAGGGCCCAGAACTGCTCACAATACGCCAAATGCAGTCTGACCAATGCCTTATAAAGCCTCTGTATTACACCTTGTTTTTAATATTCTAGTCTTTAAACGAATGTTAACATTGTATTTGCCTTCCTTGCCACCAGATCAACCAAGTTTTAGGGAATTCTGATTTCTTAATTTGCTCTGCTTAGTAAAGAGTCTGCAACTTTATTGCACAAGACCATTAAGACAGAGGAGCATCACTTGGCCCATTAAGTCTGCTCCACCATTCAATCATGGCTGATCCTTTTATGCCCTTCTCAGCCCCACCTCCCAGTCTTCTCCCCTTAACCTCTGATGCCATGTCCTAAGAAGAATCCATTAAGATTTTCCTTAAGTACACCCAACGACCTGACCTCCACAGCTGTCCGTGGTAACAAATTCACCACCTATTCCTTCTACCATACACTACACTGCAGAGAAATGTATTTAAAGTTAATGCTGGCAAGCAGCACTAATGGAAAAGGTTAGGCACAATGTTATTAACTGCCAGTCAGCCTATGCCATTTGTTTTTCATAAGTTTATTCAGCTTCCACAATTTCAAAGAAATCCAAGGAAAATAAATCAGTGCATTCCTTCAGTTATTTGCAAGAATTAGTTTATTTGTTCAGATCTATGCTGTGCTTTAAAGTAGCGTGACATTGAACCCATCCTACACCTTAAATGAAAAGCGATACAAAAGTTTCGTCAGTTTGCAGGAGAAGCCATACTCATTATGTAGACTTCAGCCTGGGCTTGATGGTGGAAGGATGTCTGGTACAAGTATATAATTATACCCTGAGACTTTTTCTTCATCTTTTATTTTATAATTTGGTGTTTTAACTTAAAATCTGATTTGATTCTATATTGCTTACAGAGTTAATAGTTCCATAACACTTCAGGACAATGACCTCCTGTTAGGCATATAATGAAAGGTTGTTGATCCATTTTTCACTTCACAGTGTGTTGACTAACTTGTTGAGTATTTCCAGCATAGTTTTTAATTTGAAATTCACAACGCTATAGTGTTTTGTTTTTTGATTGGATACCAAAGGTATCTTGAAAAGGGTCCACATGGAGTTCTTGATTAAGGTTTTGATTTCAATAACTGGTTGACAGTTTATATAAAATTCCCCCAAAAGAAATGTTTTCTGTGCATAAATGTACATTTTTAATATATAGTTATTTTGAAGCATTACAAGCCTGCAGTTTTTTTTTCCTGGCTGCGATATTAGCAAACCATATAATTACAGTATCATCACTTTATACTTATGTTTAGTAGCCCAGCACATTTTGTTCAACAAGTTTTAAGTTCTTTATACTGCTGCCAATCTGGTAACTTATATGTGCAGAACTTAGCTGGAAAATAACACCTAATCAAGCAACAGCTCTAAACTAGACATGACAAAACATACTCAGGCTTCCCTTCCTTCACCCCCTCGTTGTTTTTTTTATTTGCTCTCTCAGATTTGGGACATGAAACATCACATTAACTTCTGATGGATGCAAAGAATAATCAAGTACCTTGTATTCATGTGACCACACCTCATAGCCTTGTCCTACAGACTCGCCAACTGTATGCCGAGTATGCCAGTGACGCTATTTCCACTTACCTGCATCACTTCCTTGCTCCTGGTGGTTGATAATACTGTTGAGTAGGTCTTGTGGATCGCCTTTGCTGTCCATTTCCACCATGACAAAATTCTAATGTATTCTCAAACGATTCTTCCTCCTCTTCCTGCATGTATATATTTAAAAGTGCAATCAAACTTCAAAGTTCATATTAAAATACTTTCTAAATCACAAAAGATTATTATTGATTTTTCTTAGGTTCCATTTCTTCTCATTTCAAAAAGAAAGAAGGTGGTGTCAATTAAACAGAAGTTTAATTTAAACAATATCTGTAAGCATATTGCACTATTCAATTAGGAAGTGGCCGATTTGTATTTTAGCTCAGTCTTCTCATTGCTTTTTTTCCCCACAACCCTCAACAGCCTTGCCTCAGAACAACCCAGCAACAATTCCTTCTGGTTTGCAAGAAAAAGTTTGTGAACCCTTTGTAATTACCTGGTTTTCTGTATTAATTATTCATAATGTAGTCTGATCTTCATCTAAGTCACAATAAGAGACAATCTGCTTAAACTAATAACAAACAATTATATTTCTTGTCAATACTGAGCGTACCATTTAAACAATCTAGGTTCAAAAAGTATGTGAACCTCTGGGTTCAATAAGAGCTAGGTGGAGTCAGTTGCGGTGAGATGAGATTGGCAGCATGGGTTGTGGAGGTGCCTCGTCCTATAAAAAAGACAGTCAGGTTACTGACAGAGCCTGCTCTTCTCAAGAAAGATCTGTTTATGTGCACTATGCCTCGATCAAAAATTTCAGAGGACCTTAGAAGAAGAATTGTAGAGATGCATCAGGCTGGAAAAGGCTACAAAAGTATTTCAACAGACCTGAGGGTTCATCAGTCCACAGTAGGAGAAATTGTCTACAAATGGAGGAAACTCAGTACTGTTGCTACTCTCCCGAGGAGTGGGCATCCTGCAAAGATCACACCAAGAGCACAACATGTAATGCTGGAGGAGGCAAAAAAGAACCCAAGGATAGCAGCAAAAGACCTGCAGAAATCTCGAGAACTTGTTAAAGTCTCTGTTCATGTGTCCACTACAAGAAGAACTTTAAACAAGAATGGTGTCCATGGAAGGACACCACAGAGCAAACCATTGCTCACCAAAAAAAAAAACACATTGCTGCACATCTCAAGTTTGCAAAAGACCACCTGGATGTTCCACAACACTTCAGGGACAATGTTCTGTGGACAGATGAGACAAAAGTTTAAAACTTTTTGGCAGAAATGTACACTGGTAAAAGGACACTGCACACCAACATCAAAGCCTCATCCCAACCTGTGAAACATGGTGGAAGGTGCATCATGGGTTGGGGCTGCTTTGCTGCCTTAGGGTCTGAACACTTGCAATCGTTGGGGGAACAATGAATTCAAAATAGTAACAAGACATTTTTCAAGAAAATGTCAGCGTAGCAGTCCGTCACAAGAACCTTAATAGGAATTGGATGATGTAACAACACAATGATCTGAAACAAGAGTAAATCAGCAACAGAATGGTTTAAAACGAAGAAAATTTGTGTTTTGGAATGGCCTAGTCAGAGTCCAGACCTCAACCCAATTGAGGTGCTGTGGCATGACCTGAAGAAGGCTGTTCTTGAAAGGCATCCCAGAAATATTGATGAATTGGAACAGTTTTTGTATGGAGGAATGATCTAAAATTCCTCCTCACTGTTGTGCAAGTCTGATCAGAGGCTACAGAAAATGTTTGGTGGAAGTTATTGGTGCTGAAGGAGGTTCTACCAGTTATTAAATACAAGGAAAACAACAGGAATTCTGCAGATGCTGGAAATTCAAGCAACATACATCAAAGTTGCTGGTGAACGCAGCAGGCCAAGCAGCATCTGTAGGGAGAGGTGCAGTCGACGTTTCAGACCGAGACCCTACGTCAGGACTAACTGAAGGAAGAGTGAGTAAGGGATTTGAAAGTTGGAGGGGGAGGGGGAGATCCAAAATGATAGGAGAAGACAGGAGGGGGAGGGATAGAGCCGAGAGCGGGACAGGTGATAGGGGATACGAGAGGATCATGGGACAGGAGGTCCGGGAAGAAAGACGGGGGGGGGGGTGACCCAGAGGATGGGCAAGAGGTATATTCAGAGGGACAGAGGGAGAAAAAGGAGAGTGAGAGAAAGAATGTGTGCATAAAAATGAGTAACAGATGGGGTACGAGGGGGAGGTGGGGCCTTAGCAGAAGTTAGAGAAGTCGATGTTCATGCCATCAGGTTGGAGGCTACCCAGACCGAATACAAGGTGTTGTTCCTCCAACCTGAGTGTGGCTTCATCTTTACAGTAGAGGAGGCCGTGGATAGACATGTCAGAATGGGAATGGGATGTGGAATTAAAATGTGTGGCCACTGGGAGATCCTGCTTTCTCTGGCGGACAGAGCGTAGATGTTCAGCAAAGCGGTCTCCCAGTCTGTGTCGGGTCTCGCCAATATATAAAAGGCCACATCGGGAGCACCGGACGCAGTATATCACCCCAGTCGACTCACAGGTGAAGTGATGCCTCACCTGGAAGGACTGTTTGGGGCCTGAATGGTGGTAAGGGAGGAAGTGTAAGGGCATGTGTAGCACTTGTTCCGCTTACACGGATAAGTGCCAGGAGGGAGATCAGTGGGGAGGGATGGGGGGGACGAATGGACAAGGGAGTTATGTAGGGAGCGATCCCTGCGGAATGCAGAGAGGGGGGGAGGGAAAGATGTGCTTAGTGGTGGGATCCCGTTGGAGGTGGCGGAAGTTACGGAGAATAATATGTTGAACCCGGAGGCTGGTGGGGTGGTAGGTGAGGACCAGGGGAACCCTATTCCTAGTGGGGTGGTGGGAGGATGGAGTGAGAGCAGATGTACGTGAAATGGGGGAGATGCGTTTAAGAGCAGAGTCGATAGTGGAGGAAGGGAAGCCCCTTTCTTTAAAAAAGGAAGACATCTCCCTCGTTCTAGAAATACAAGGGATCACATTTTCTCCTGCCTGGACTGTGAATGATTAAACAATGTGTTCAATAAAGACATGAGAAGTACAACTGAAGTACAATTGTTTATGTGTTATTGGTTTATGCAGATTGTGTTTGCCTATTATTATGACTTAGATGGAGATCAGACCATATTTTATGAGAAATTAATGCAAAAAACATGATTGCAAAGAGGTCACAAACTTTTTCTTGCAACTGTAAATAGCTTGACTTTGTTCAAAGTGTTTCTTTTTACAACCTGAGCAAAAGCCTAGCTATACTTTCCATGTCATTGCCCAATTTATGAGAATTTTTTCACCAATACATATTTAACCTTTTACACGTCAACTGGTTCTATTAACCAACCTTCTGCACTCAAAGAATTTGAAGCCTTGTTTATGCAACATGTCTTTGTATTTGAGCTTCTTCAGTCCAAGTAAGATCTTAGACTGGGAATTTGGACTGCTGTCTGCCCACGGATCAAAACATTCTACCGCAATTTCTGGAACCCAGATACCAGAAGTAGTTAATTCCAGTTTCCTCTGAACTGTGTTCAGGCTCCCCTTATGACGGGTCACAAGTCTTTTTCAATAAGTTACACTTCAACTCCAATTTCAGCAATTTCTACACAAACATCTGAATCTCTCTGATCCTTCACAGTTACTTGATATTTAGAAAATACTTTTTTTTGCATGTATCACACCTGGTAGATTACAGTTTTACTTATTGAATTCCTGAATATTCCTTCATAACATTCAGCTCCCATCAAAACTATTTTCTGCAGCAAACAACACTGGAATCCTGGACAAGTATTTAACCAAATCACTGAAAACCATAAACTGCAGTTGTAGTTACATCCATGGAGGGCACCATTATTAGCAAAGGAGAAATAAATACTCATTCACCTGCTGATTAAATACTTAAGGAACACTCACAACACGCTGGAGGAACTCAGCAAGTCGGGCAGCACCCGTGGAGAAGATCGGTTGACATTTCAGGCCGAAAGCCTTCGCTGACAAAGGGTTCCGGCCCGAAACGTCGACTGATCTTTTCAACGGATGCTGCCCGACCTGCTGAGTTCCTCCAGCATGTTGTGAGTGTTGCTTTGACCCCAGCATCTGCAGATTATTTTGTGTTTACGATTAAATACTTAAAACATGAAAGGGAATCTTGGAACCAATTCACCAACTGTACTAATGAAGTACTGAACGAACATCCAATTACTCTTTGTTGGTCTTTAACTCTTGACTGGATGGTATTGTTCAGCTTCTACACATTTTAAGCTTGGACACGAGTGCACAATGTAGGAAGTAAAACTGTTTCCAACTGATTGCTCTCCCCTAGAAGAAATGCCAAATTTTCCTTTTGTTAAAAATACGATCTATAATGGATGTGTGACCTTCCAAGCACCTTATCAATCACTGTGTGTGTGTGTGTGTGTGTGTGTGTGTGTGTGTGTGTGTGTGTCTGCGGCGCGCAGGCGCACACACGTTTCTCCTCATCTCCTTCTACCTTAGGCCACAAACTTATCAATTATATATATACACACACACACACATATATATGCGGTGATTGATAAGTTCGTGGCCTAAGGTAGAAGGAGATGAGGAGAAACTTCAAACTTTCTGCATTCTCACTCAAACAGTTGAACTGCACATGCATGTAATGAGAGCTGTATAACTCATCTCCTTCTACCTTAGGCCACGAACTTATTAATCACCCCCACTGTGGACCACTTCTACAAAGATGCTCCATGACCACTGGACTAAGTGTGTACATGTAGGGGGGGACTATGTTGAAAAATAAATGTGTTAGGTTTTCTAAAATTGACTCCTTCCATCTTAGGCCACAGAGTGAGTGAGTGAGTGAGAGAGAGAGACACAGAGAGAGAGAGAGAGAGAGAGAGAGAGAGAGAGAGAGAGAGAGAGAGAGACAGAGAGAGAGTGAGAGAGAGAGAGAGTGAGAGAGAGAGAGTGAGAGAGAGTGAGAGTAAGAGAGAGAGAGAGAGAGAGTAAGAGAGTAAGCGAGTAAGAGAGTAAGAGAGTAAGATGGTAAGAGTAAGAGAGTAACAAAATCACACCATGATTTTTTTTTAAAAATAAGAACATTTAGACATTTTGTTGTATCTTCAAACCATTCTATTTCTTGTACCTTATTTTATTAATTGGATCTTCCTGCAGCTGAAAGTTCTGCAGGATCCATGCTGTGCGATAATCATGTTACAACACCTCTATCTCAGTCTAATGAGACAAACATTTTTTAAAATTTGAAGAGAGAAAAAGAATTATACAGTAATTTAGAGCTCCAGTTGCTTTCCCCACCTTCAGAAAAAGGACTGAAAAAAAAAATCAGAAAATTTACTTCAGACATATCCAGACATGTCACATTTCTATCAGTGATGCACAATGGAGAAGACATTAGATTTATGCTAATCAACTGCTGGGGAAATATTAACTACCATGGGTAAAAATTGCCCCAGAAAGCATACATGGATCATATTGGATGATTGTTCTCTTTTGCCATCATGAGAAATTTACAATATGATAATAATAGATGGAATGAACTTTGAAATATGCCTCGTTGGCTGCAGTTCCATCAATGCAAGAGTGTTGTAGACACTATATATTGTACATGACTGGTAAGGCACCACAGTGGATTTCTATAAATACATAGACTTCCACTCATAACCATAACGTTACAAGCAAGTGCAACTCATACATACGTTCCTAACGCTCAGGAACTGCTGAGCTCTTCGTATCTCTTCTGCATTGTATCTGTTTTCCAAGTAGCAAGGTTGGAGCTGGGGAACTAAGGACTCCCTTTAGTGTCACTAAAATCACTGTTACAAACATCTGCTCCAAACCAGAAGTCTACCATATTGTCATAAGGTGAGTTACAACACAGATGAATGTAGTCAATGTTCAGGTACAACATCAGGTCTGAAAGTTTGCCTCAATACAACTTTTTGAAAGCATTCAAAGTTGTTCCACCCTGCATCGTGCATCATCAGCAAGAGGTCTCAGTGCCTACAAAAAGGCCTTATGAAAAAAGGCAAGGAGAAAAGTGGAAAATTTGACACAATACATGGATATGCAAGGCTCAGAATACCGAAGATGCTTCTTGTACTTCGTCGTTTTGCTTGGACATTAGTCAGTTCTACCACTGATAGGTGGGCCAATGACCTTGTTTTAAGACACTAAGTTTTCACTTTGTTGCCCATCATCCTCAAAATTGCCCTTTGAATCTCTTGTCCTTAGGCATTAAGAACAATCAGAAATTGTTCCAAAAGGTGGGCATAAAAGAGTGGACAAGAAATGCAATTTTAACCAGCTGATGCGAACACCAAGAAATAAAACTATTCATGTCACACCAAACCTAAAGTTTCCTACTCCAGTGATTTGACCAGTTTACCAAGATGCAGTTGACTTCAAGGTTGAAGACTGAGGCATTTGAAATGCCAGAAAATGTGATAAATACATTGATCCCTGGGTGATCACAGCACCCAAGGTGCAGCTGGAGCATCTGTGGAGATGGACACACTTCAGTAGATTGCAGTGTGGATACCATAACACTGGTTGTGGAAGTGCACTCCTCCAATTATTCTGCCAAAGTGAATAAAGCCAGGATAACATACAAGTCATCCATTTTGCTGTACATCTAGTATTCTTTTTACATATACACTTCAAGAGTTCCACATCTCCATTCAATTGAACAGGGCTTCAAGGGCAGCACCCCAGGGTCTTCATTCTTCTCTTCAGTCATGAGCTACGTCCATTCCCACGCTGAGGGGCTCTAGGTACTGGCCCAGTTACCTTAACAGATTCATTCAAATATGTAAATAGAATCCGATAGTGCTTCCTCATGAACAATGAAGTCCCAGGACAAATTATTTTCATTACTTCTGGATAAGGATCTCATATTCAAGCAGAGTTCATGAGTAAAAAATGATTTGTTGAGATAAAAATAAACAGATGAAACAAATATTAGCTGGAATTTGGATGAAGGTGTACTCATCAAGAAATGGGTGGGGAGGGGTTATAAGAGTAAGATATGTAATCTTCCTATTTGCTCTGCCAACTACACCATCACAAAAACTCAACCCATGTTCTTCCACTGAGGTGAATTCCATGAACTCTTCTGGCAATTATGCGCTCCCTTCTCAAGCAAAGCAGGTGGATATCACGATAAGCAAATATAAAGAACACTGCATATGGTGAGAGACAACCAAATGTAAAATGAGTATCAGATATTACATAAACATTTGCTTGTGAATTGGAAAGGTTTGCTGGACAGGGGGTTAGGCAGGCCAGAAGAAATGGGATTTGGCTGGTGCTGTTGGCAGCGGTGAAAGGAGGAAACAGCATGTGAGCAAATCTGAGGTGGTGAAAGGTATCATCATTTGAGATGAAAAGTAATGTAGATATTGCTGGAAAAATGAGAGGGAGTCATAGGAGATGCTCAAACAAGGATGCATCCTGATGCAGTTAAGATATTTAAACATTTCTTTTATTTAATTCAGGCTTTCAGTACTACAATGCTGCTGCTGACCTTCAGTCATGGTGATCTAGTTCCATGACTGTGACAAGAATTGTCATCCTACGTTTGTAGAACATTGTATCTCATAACTTTATCAACCATGATTTTCAGGAAGCGCTACTGAAGGTCAACTTTCCACCTTTAGAACATATTTTCTCCCCCAATGTCACTCTGTCTATGGTTTACAATTCTTTCTCTAAAACGCCAATCATTTCACGGAAGTGCATAAAATGTCCCTATATCAAGTCAATAACTCCCTTTCCCCCCCCCCAATCTCCAAAATTAAAACTATTCAGCCTTCTCAACCAAACAACATAACAAAATGCAGGATGCTCTGAAAGAATTCTCTGCAGAAAAGCACTGCATTCCATTCCAAGTTCCTCTTCATGCTCAACAACCTGGTTTGCATTTTTCAGCAGATTCTACATTTACTTCAGAAGGAAATGACAGCAACACAAACTGAGCATGAGTTTTGCCTTTTTTGGTAAACACCAAGTATAGGGAGAAAAAAATCACCAATACCATAATTCAAATTTACTATCAGACATCTGACAAGCCCTCACAAGTACAAACTTCAGATGTGCATAATACTATGCATTTTCAAAAGAACAAAGACGAAATAAAAAATACAACAGGAATAATTGATGCTTACTTCTATTTTGTAATCAGTATACTAATAATTGAAAAAGTTCAAATTTGGTTAAGCTGCCAACTAAAAGTTTGGACACAACTATCATATTCTTCAATTAAAGGAGTACTTAAATCACTCAAAAGTTATACAGAATCCCAGCCACCACTTTAGTTTCCCCAGTGCTGTCATCTTCTAGAACCTAATATGACTGAATGCTGCAGTTTAATGTTATAATCTGAGTTACCAGCAGCTTGGCAATTAAGATATTCAATAATTGACATAGTATTAATGATACTCCTTAAAAAGTGAAAAACAGAGTGCTGTGTACTATTCTGAAGAACCTCATTAAAATTGAAAAGACCTGATAAATCAGTAACAAAAGATTAGATATTATCAGCCTTAGCAACTTGACAATTGTAGGAACAAGGAAATTAATAGTTTAAGTTTTAAAAACTGGCAAAAATGATTTTGGGGTATGAGAATGTAAAATGAGACAGGAACAAATATGAAAGTACACAGAAACATTCATACTGATTGGACATTCTTTGATATTCAACTAAAAATAAGTCAGAGGTAATTATTTTACCTACATCCTTGACATGTAAAAAGGAATGAAGTTTCATTAATTCTTACAGAACTATCACAGAGTTCAAGCATAGTAAGCAAAAATTTAAAATCACATTCATAGTTAATAGAGTGAAACAGAATGCTACTCTGACTGAAAAGTGTTAATGTTAACAGATTGTTTTGTATAAAAATAAAAATATTTCACATGTACAGTAAATCTTAATTCTGATTAATTCAGTGCCCAACTTTGCAGTTCTAGAATAATCACTGACCCTGAACTAGGTATTACATTGCTGCTGAGAACAAGCTTTCTTATTAATCTTAACCTGTTCTAATTTCAACCTCAAAATAAATGCAATAGCTTTCAATTTAAAATCACAATTTTACAATAAAACATTTGACTTATGAATTTTCACTTACATTATCTTTTGTATACCATAAATACTGAGTATAACTAATGGATGCGCACTGACAATAGCTTAAATGAACTGCACAAATTGATTGTGTTAATCACACTGAACATATAGTCCAAGCACAATTTCAAAAATGGAGACCATTCAAGGTAAAAGAAAAAGACAGGAACTCTTCAGTCAAATCAATGGAATGTTAAAATAATGGTTATTTTCTTTAAAGATTACAAGGACTTTCTATTTCAGTCAGATGTACCCTAAAATTTCTGGGCTTTTGAGAGTGGCCTTAAATGAACAGCTGCTCTGCAGCCACCAGAACATATCACAACAACAGACAGATTTCACTTACATCAGTTTGATCACTGAGCTTGTCTACCAGGAAGTCTGGAGTTCAACATAGTTTTTGTTCCAGGGTGCAGTTTGGGAGCTGCGATTCACTTCCTAAACTAGAAGCAGACAATGCTTGCTGAGTATTTGGAAAATTAGTATGTGCAATTCTAAAAGGATTACAATGGTTAGACCACATACAAGTAACTTTTAAGTAAACAAAACTTCCACAGACAATGTTTAATTGTTCCAAACAATGTCGTAGAGTACCAATAGCAGCAAACCTTTGCTTAATAAATATTTTCCAATTTAAGCTGGAACAAAGAAAAATCCTGAACTCCATTTCCTTCATAGCAAGGTTGAGGGTTTCTAACTCCCCTCCACCTATAATCCTCAATGAGCCAGCTAATTAATTTTCCAATATGGTCATTAGTTTGTTGGTTTGACTCTTTTGGGCAAAATGTGTACTGCAAAAACAAAATATCCAAACTATCATGTAAACAGACATTTGTGTTTCAATCATGGAAATGGAATATGTCAAAACTCCTCGGACAAGAAAGCAAATTTTACAAAGAAAAACCCACCAAGTGTGAGTGCTAAGTAAGCTTTTAGACTGGGCAAGACAGTTGAAGAGGATAGGGAAACACACTAGAATAAAAGAGAACGGAAAAAGTAGGGATAAAAATGAGGAAAAGGTATCTACAACAACCTAGTTAACAAATGAATGAACTGACTAAGGGTTTCAGGAAATAACTTCAGGCCTCAATCTATTGAAGTTGATAGAACTTTAAACTTTTTTTTAAAAGTTAAATTTACATTAGTTGTCCAAGTGATGTGTATTGACAAGCAAACATAAGCAATAGAAGAGAAATTGCAAGGAAACAGGAAAGGTTGTGACAAAATGTATAAAACTTTTATTGCAGAAATACATTTAATACATTTTTTCACTGTTTAAGATGCAAGTTTTTAAAGAGCATTCAAGTTGTGATCTGAAATTGGGTCATCTCAAAGGCTGCAATCGTCGGTGAACACTCCGATATGGTCGAGGACTAGGGATCCTTCACTCCAATAAGGCATTCTAAAATATGGTGAATAAAATAAAATGTTACCTGTTGTGGCTCATTTTGTTCAACTAGCTTACTGAATGAATCCAAAATGAAACTAGTTGCTCTCTGCTCAGTGTTACTCAGTTCCAAGTTTAAGCGAGAATGACTGGCAGATGTAACCTTGCCAGTTCCCACAATAAAAATAAAAATGTCCTTTAGAATATCCATCTCAATGCTAAAAAAAACCTTCCAAGCAGCAGAACACAAGCACAGAATTAAGTACAATTTTCAGGAAAGGTGAGAAACTCTGCAAGGTCAGATTCAGAAAGTAGAATACTTAAGTGCTACTTTCAGATGAACCAAATTGGAATCTAAAGCTGCTTCATTATAGCTCAAGCAACACACACAAAATGCTGGAGGAACTCAGCAGGCCAGGCAGCAGCTATGAGAAAAAGACAGTCCACATTTCAAGCCGAGAAAGGGTCTTGGCCCGAAACGTTGACTGTACTTTTTTCCCCCATAGATGCTGCCTAGCCTGCTGAGTTCTTCCAGCATTTTGTCTTGCTTGGATTTCCAGCATCTGCAGATTTTCTCTTGTTCATTATCGCTCAAAAGCTTTTAATGCAACTTGAACATGGCACTAATAGTTACAGAAGTTCTGATATGCAATAGTGAGCATTCATCTACCACCACCTCTCATCTTATCAATTTAGTTAAGAGATTACTTCTAATTCTTTATGAAAAGAACTGTTAACCCATAAAATTGTTTTCTTGAATCAGGAACATGATTTTTCACAAGGCAACTTTTAATAATGCATTACCACACCACTGCCGCAGAATAAAATATATAATGTGCATTGTATTTTCAGCTATACAAAACAAAAACAATGGTATGAGACACAACAATTAATTACATGTTCATGGTCTGAGGCACCACAGTTAATAACATGATCATGCATTTACCTGGTGAAATCACAGATGCAAGGATAAATAAAATGTAAGATGCTCAAACTACTCAGCTTGTCAAACAACTTGCTGGAGGGAGAAACAAATATTTGGAGTAATGACTTCTCACACCAGACTTGCTGAGTATTATGTTCTTATTTCAGATCTAAAGCATCTGAAGAATTTGTTTTTGGTTCTTTACTCAAATTATTCATGGAAAGTTGATGGAACACAAGGAGGCTATTATGGTCTATCACTTCAGCACTTATCAAAAGAACCTTTCTTTCAGTATTGGTCTATGTCCCTACCAAGTCCAAATACTTCTCTGAAAGAAATGCTTTGTGGGTTTCTGCTCCAAGTTTGTAAGCTCAAGTTCCTACTTTGCACAACCCTTATGCACCACTCCTGCTGCCACATCTGCCCTCCATCCATGTACAAATTACACAAATTCTATGCCATGCTTTTTGATCAATCTGGGTAAACGGGACCTTGCTACTTCATCTAGGTCCCTCTATCTTATTCACTTCACTTGAGCTTCTTCAAACCATTCCCCATTCCAAAGGAACAACTTCAGCTAATCTAAACTTTTGCTCAAAGTGACAATTTTTCCTGCCTGGCAACTATTGTTAGTGCAATTTCATCTTTTGTGTAATCTGTTGGCCCTTATAAGAAGTGAATGCCTAAGGCTTATGAATGCCAGATCATCCTGTACCATTTCAGTATTTTAAACCTGTACACAGTAAATGATTTAAGACATGACAGCATATGAAAATAAATTCTTACCTATGCAAACATTTCCTATCACTTCACTTACTAAAATAATTCCAGTCTCCCAAGTTCTGCATCACATTACTATCCTCTACACCCATGCTTCCATTGTATTTCCAAACTCACCACCCCCATCACCACAAACACACACTTTCAACCCAATGGCTACTGCATCCAATGATCAGCAACAAGATGCCACCAGCCATTTACTTTAATCCTCTCAGTATTTAATAGATGACTTTCTCTCCGGCAGACCAGTTAGCTTCTCCATTACCCCTGGGAGACCTGTCTACTCCCATTGAAACATTGGAAGATGCAGTAAATGCTTTTTTAACAGCTCTCTTCCCACTAGATAGAATTTCTCAAGGCTTTCCTTCTAATTCCAAATCAGTACAGGGACCTGCCTGTTCACAATGGATTTGATTGGTGACTACTTTGGATAACACTGTCACTCAGTCCACACATCTGACTCACAGCTTCTAATGCAATCCTTCATCCATTCCAACCCTCCCACCTCCAGTCTCCTAATGTACCAGCGAAAAATAAAATTAAGCTCAAGGATCAGTGTCATACCTTCCGAAGTGAGATATTACTTCCTCTGTACTCAGTATCAAGTTGAATTATTTCAAATAATTGCCATTTGCAGCATTTTTAGTTCAGATACACAGAATTCATTTGGTAGTTTTTGATAATGATTCTATTGCATTTACACGAGATTTAAATTTTATGTCACTTCTTTCATCTTGCATAGTTTTCTTTTTATGTCACCAAAGACAAACAAATATCTACAGATGTACAGTGGTGTTTCTAACTGGTTGCATCTCTGCTTGGGATGGATGCATCAGTGACTAGCATCCAGAGGCTACAGAGGGTTGTAGGCTCAGCTAGCTCCATCACAAACACAACCTTTCCCACCATCAAGGACGTCTTCAAAAAGGTGCTGCCTCATATACTATTCAAGACCCTCACCATCTGTGACATGACCTCTTCTCATTAATGCCACTGGAGAGGTAGTATAGGAGTCCGAACACCCACATCATCTTCCTCTCCACCAGCAGATTTCTGAAGGTCTGTGATAACTATCTTAACCCTTAACTGTTCCTCTTCTGAACTATTTTTTGTAACTTCTGGTGATTTGTGTCTTGCACTGTACTGATGCCACAGAACAAATTTCACAGCATATGTCAATGGTAATAAATCTGATTCTGAAGAG
This sequence comes from Mobula hypostoma, assembly GCF_963921235.1. Lineage (NCBI taxonomy): Eukaryota > Metazoa > Chordata > Chondrichthyes > Myliobatiformes > Myliobatidae > Mobula > Mobula hypostoma. Next base: position 110,132,069 of record NC_086103.1, on the reverse strand, counting down.
ATCTATGATGTCTTCATTCCATTAAAGAACTTACCCTTTGTTTACTCCTTCCTTTTCCTCTTCCCTGCAGATAAAGCCTTTATTTTGCTTTACATTTTACCAGTTTTGATGAAAATATATCACAGATTACACCTGGTCTAAGTATTTATACCATTTTTATTTAATATTATGATAGTCAAGTCCCATTTTTTTCTCAGATTGAAAAATAACGTAACATTGATGCACAGTGGATGTCTTATAAAATTTAAGGGCAATTTAAAAATAAATTTGAATCCCCCTCAAGTGTTCCACAGTGTAATTCATGAGCATTGATACATGTCAAGGACAGAATCAATCCCAATGTTAATCGCCTATAATCAACCAGGCTGGCAATCTACATCATTAAGGCTCACACAAAAATGAAAAATCAGTAACAGGCACCAAATTTGGGAGAATATATCCAAAAAAAACTTTGCATGAAGTAAAATACATACAAGTATTTTTTTTTTTTAAATCAGCCTTGGTATGTAGTGCCTTGAAAAAGTATTCAGCCCCCATCCCTTGCTCCCACAACTGATTATTACAACTGGGCATTTGGATCAATTTAACTGAGAATTTTTATTTGAGTCACATGATCCTTTTTCAGAGTAGAGCCCAAAAAACAGGGAAAATTGTAAAGTATGAAAAACAAAAAAAAAATCAAAAACTGAAATGTCAGCAGTTCAAAGGTATTCCTCCCTCTTTGCTCAGTACTGAGTTGAACCACCTTTTGCAGCCAGTGGTCTTTTTTGGATAAGTCTCTATTAACTTTGCACAATGTGATGGAGCAAGATTTACCCATTTCTCCTTGAAAAATTGCTCAAGCTGTGCCAGGTTAGTTGGGGAGCAGCAGTGGACAGCTTAAGAGTTTGCCAGAGAGTTTCAATCAGGTCAAGATCAGGACTCTGACTGGACCCCTCAAGGACATCCAATTTTTTCATTTGAGGCCACTCCATGGTTGCCCTGGCAATATGCTATGGGCTGTCCTGGTGAAAGACAAGCTTCATCCCCAGGTTAAGCTTTCTGGCAGAGGCTAGCAGGTTTTTATCCAGGATCTCTGTATTTAGCAGCATGGGAATCCTGGATTTCCCATCCCTGCTGCTGAAAAGCATCCCAACAGCATGCTACCTTCACCATACTTTAAAGCAGGGATGGTGTTACCTGGATAATGCGTAGTATTAGATTTAGTCTCATCCAAAAACAAGACCCTCTTCCACATCTTCACTGTATCATCTAAGTGCGCCTTGCAAAGGCTTTATGAGCAAAGATCTTTTTTTTTGCCAGGGTTTCTTCCTTGCCACTCCTCCATAAATACCCTTTTTGTACAAGGCATTAGAGATTGTGGATCCATGAACTTCATCTCCAGTTGTAGCTACTGACTTCTGCAGCTCACTTAGAGTGATGATAACATCACAGTAGCCTCTCTTACAACTGCCATTCTTCTCTGACAAAGTTTAGAAGACGGCTTGACCTAGGCAGTGTGATGGTGGTTTCAAATTTTTTACATTTTTTTTTATATAGTGGACTACACTGAGCTCCAAGCTATGTTCAGTCCCTTTGAGATGGTGCTGTATCCTTCACCAGATTTGGACTTCTCTATTATCATTTCCCTGACTTGCCTTGATTGTTCTTTTGTCTTCATTGTGGTTTGGTCTGTTGAGTATCTACCATAGTGTTGGAACCTGACAGACAAAGGGAGCACTTATTCTTATGAATTTATTGAAAAAAGGTGATCCTCCAATTTTCTGCATCAACAAATTGGGTGAGTTAGTAATACATATATTGCACCTGGGGAAATTTTGCATATTAATTACAAAGGGCATGAATACTGTTTTAGCCTCAATTTTGGCTTTTAATTTTTAGTTAACTGTTGACAGATTTTGGAATTCTTTAGATTTAACACATTGCACAATGTTTTATAGTTAACTCAAAAAGTCCTACTTCATTATATTTTAAATTTAGAAAATGAGACAGTAAAATGTGAAAATAGTTGTGGGGGCTGAATACCTTTTTCAAAGCACTGTATAGCGATGCACAAATGTTTGTTAATATAAGTAAATAACCACTGAATATTTCTCAAATTGAGAAATATTTATTAAGTGGCTGCTTGCTAATGTGGACAGTTGTTTTCCTTTAACCTAAGAATTATTAATTTATTTTAAATCAGCCAATACTCACATGCCAAAGAGAAAATGAAAGCTTTCAGACTCAAGACAGTAAGCTGTTCATAGGGGTAAGATTTAAAACGTAACAGTTTAAGAGGATGAGAACTTTTGTTTCCAGAGAGATTTGATTAGTGGAGGTAAAGCTTTTCAAAGTCCTGGGCTTCCCCAATTAAAAGTCTTATTTTGCTCAATTAAAGCACCATAGAAACATGCAACTTTTAGTATGTTATTAAAACTAATAAGCATAAATGCGATTCCCACTCATGAACAGTAAAAGTCTCTGCTAAAATAACATTTTTTTAAAATGGTAAAGAAGTTTGTATTCAGAGGTAAATGGGTGCCCCTATCAACAAAGCAAAAGTTGACAGTTATAGCAAGCAATTAGGAAGGCAAATAATGTTGGAATTTACTGCAAGGGGACTGGTGCACAAGGCCTTACAGTTATTTCCAAACATGTTTCCAATGCTGCACTTCAAAGAGATTCACTATAAAGACGGGAAAAAATAGTCATTTATGTAATTGTGTCCTCCTGTTGCAATGTTGCCACATCCTTCTCTGGGGGAAGTAAATCATCTTCTATGAAAATAAAGACTTTAGTGATGACTTTCCAAAATCAAAGTGCCCAATTTTTGGTTTGTGTACAGGAGGAATCAGACTTGGCTTACAAACAATGCAATGAAGAATTTTATTGATAAGATTATTTATCCATCTTAAAGCAGTGATCACACTTTAAAGCACGTTTCTTAAAGTTATGATAGACACTGCAGAGGGTCTTTTTCTTTCTTTCCTTCCTCCAGCTCCTCCTCTTGACTGCCTTCTCAAAAACAAAGAATCCCTACACTTTCTTTCACGTTAAATTCTTCTGCTATGCAAAACAGGAGATCACAGCACAACTCAGTCACTTTGGCACGAGTAGTTTTGACAAAAGTTTAAATAAATTTATTATTAAGACATTTATACGTGCTTTGTATATGCAGATGCCAAAAACAAATTGTTATATCTCCAGAAACTCAATGGCTGATAGGTGTGAAGTTGCAAGTTCTGTTGCACTTCACTGTTTCAATTCATGAACCAAGTTTGAAGAGGGAATAATTTGAATCAAATGAGCCACTTCTCAGATGACCTGCCTGGAACAAGCAGTTCTGGAATTTCGAATGCTGTAACATTAAGACATAGGGGTACCTTCCATCTAATCCACAGCTGCAACACTGATAAATAAATACACTTGTAAATTGTACAAGCTCTACTGCTGCAGCTCAGATTTTGAAGCTCATCTGTAATTAATGAAAAGGTATCCTCTCAGTGGCTTTTGTCAGCATCAGCAAAATTTAAGCATGTCAGTACTTGTTTCTTATGAGAAACTACAGAAGTTCAATTGTTAAATCAGACAGAATGTTTTTGTTTATTAATGTAAATCCTACTCAAATTGTCACTCAGTAGTATTAGCAAAAATGTACTGTTCATCGCGATTCCCTTCACAGTCAAAAAATTACAGGGTCTGGGACCAGCACCATCAGAAACACTCTTCTTGGACTATAGTTTCTGCTTCTTCCCAGCTTTCTTTACCATTAACATCAATTTTGATAAAAGCAAAAAGTTACAAAACAATTTCAAGGATCGAAAAATCTTGAGGTCAAGATTGCTTCCATTCAACCTTTTACAGAGATGACAATTGGTCATGTAGTTATTCTCTTAGATTATCAATACACTGTGCTCAAACATGGTAAAAAGAATTTATCAAATAATAGATAAAAAGATGAAAATAGGACAAACATTGTTTATGTGAAGCCATGTCTTAGAATGCAAAAATAAAATCCACTAAGATGAAATACAAGTTCTAAAATTGGGATCCAGAAGTTTAATATCTTCAGTGATGAGGAAAAGTAGACTTCATCATAGTCCAAGTACTTAAACATCTCCCAAAAAGGAGTAACATAGTACAGCACTTGCTCAGTAAATCAAGAGCAGCTCAGTGATCATCATGGAATACCAGCGACTCACTCAGTGGCAAGAAGAAAACCAATGGAGCCAGTCAAAGCTTGCACCTAAATTATATTCAGATCACTTGAATGAAAGAGGCGCAGAAGGGTTCCAATAATCAATTTCCATAAGTATAATAATTAGGCCAATGCAAATCTGGGCCCAAAAGATATTGCATTTACAAAGGAAACAAACTAAAAATGCCATTCAAGAATAAAACTCATGCTCTTCATTATTTGCCTTTTCCAATTATCTCAGTTGATTCATTGCTTATTTTCTTTCATTTTCCTTTGTTGAGATTGACTTTCCTTCTCATCCCACTCAACTTATACCTCCTAAAATTTATTCTAACACACCCACTGCACCAACCTCAAAAGTTATCCTTATGGCATTCTTCTGCCTTTGTTGTTTTTAAAAGTATTATCTATTACTGTATGTTTGCAGTACCAGAAACAATTATTATTTTGTTACTTCAAAGCCAAAAGGTGATAAGGGATTAAAGGAACATTGCAATGAGAAGGAGCTAATCTATAACAAGGATCCTATACATGCCAAAGATAGATCATGAATGATCCAAATGAATAATGGCATGAAAAGGCAATAAACGTTTTTATTTTTTAAAAAGCCAACAGTACTTTTCTACCAATAACAGAGATTAACAGAGGTCGTGAACATAGAATTGTTTATAATTTGCTAGCATCCATACTCAGGCCTCATGTAACAGTAATTTATTTTAACTGAGATCGCAATTTTGAAAACCCAAAATGAATTACAAGACGTCCACTTAAAAACAAAACAAAACTCAATTCTATGGATAACAGAGCACCAGAGGGGGGAAAAAGAAAATCACACCAGTAAATACAGAATACATAAAGAATGAAAGGTGTACCCACCCAGAATTCCTCCTGAAGTGGTTTAATATTACTTAGAAGTACTTCCTCATAGTTTCCATAGCCGCTGAACACAACAACTGCTGTCACTCCTGAAGGATGAAGTGCCTTGATGATGGCACGATAAAACTAAAAAAGGGAAAAAGATCAATAAAAATGAAATTTTGGCTAAACAACAGTGTAGTAGTGCAGCATACACACAGCATTATAAAGCATTTCAGACTTCTATGTTGCTCTTTAGGCCCCAACTTTAATAAAAATATAGAATGGTAACCCAAATCGGATCACACTGGGATCTTCAGATCGATCTGAGATCAATACTATTTACCTCAAAATACAAATGCACAAGAACTCCAAAAAATATTGAACAGGCCACCTAGACCTTCAAGCCCATCCATTATGGTTGAAGTATTCAAGGTCTGACCTTCTCTGCCGTACCGATGTTCCAGTCTTCAATTTTGCAAAGTGCATTTGCCACCTCTTTGAATACCTTAATACTACAATATTCTACCCAGTATGACAAAAAATTCCCGCACCTCACTTTTAAGTATCTCAAGGAACTCAAAAATTAACTTTATTTGCCATGAATATTTACATAGACAGTGTATTCCAGTTAACTTGCTTAACACTAGCTCATTTTGGCCCAGTTTAGTGGTTGCCCCAATTATCCAAAGTTTCATGGAACAGTTTAAAAAAAGAACGAAAAAGACAAATAAGTTTAAATGACTAACAAATTATGTATTTAAACCAAATACAGAACAAATCAGAACACTAACAATACCACTGCAGTACTATAAAACTAGTTCCTAATCGTTATTGATGGAGCAATTTGTCCAGTGTATGCTGCCATGTTCTTTTGATTGACTGTAAATAAACAAAATCAGTGTAGATGATGGACTGCCTTCATACAATGCTTCTGATGATTGCATCCTCCAAATCTTCATTTTCATTGCAACATTCAAGATGATTGCAGGTATCTTCAAGTACTTCATAGTTCCCAACTTGAAGTAGTAAAATAGTTTCATTTTCAATCCTGGTTGTTTCTGAAATCTCCAACCCTGAATGCTGAAACCACAGTGAATTGTCTAACTGCCTATTTCTCACCAACTATCAATGACAAAATGCACTGCTTTTAAAACACAAACACACATAACTGACAGAGTTTAAAAGCTATTCGCTCTAAGCACGAAGCAGTGTAGAACAGCTGCACAACTGACACTAGTTAGAAAATGGCAACAGTCTCCTGCCCCAATTAAGTGCACAGAGTATCCCAAAAAAAGGGAATTTTGGCCACTTTTTTCCAATTAGTTTTTGTTCTTTAAGAGTTGGCCCAAATAAGCAGCTGCCCCGATTAACCAATGTCCTAAATGAACCAAAATCCACTGTATATAAATATATACATAAATTTAAGTCCAGATTAAGTCCAGATATGGAATAAAATCTACATAAATGGCAGCACCAATTTACAATGTAAACATTATAAAAATTAGTTTAAAATGTTTATAGTGCAGCGACTGAGATAACAGATAACGGGGTATGAGGGCATAACAGGAATGGTTGATTTTTTTTTAAATGGCATTACGCTTTTGTTTTAATAGCCCTATAAGAAGGGAACTTTTGGAAAAAGCAGATTGTTAGGTGGGTAATATCTGCAAAGATTTTTCCTGCCCACTTCTTTGCCCTGGACATACACAAGTCCTGTAGTGATGGTATTCTGTAGTCAATGATTTTTTTTTCCTGCTGACCCGACAGTTTGCTTGTATATCGTGATGAGGATGTTGCACCAGAATGGCTGATCTGAGGGTGCTCTCTATGATAACAGTGCTGAATTGCACCGGTATGTTCCCCACCCACTTAAAACAACATCCTCTGATTCCAAGTTCTAACCTACTTAGTCAATTAATATCCTGTTGCAAAGGATGAGCCCAAACCAAAGAGGATAATTTCACATCATTGAAATGTCCCCACATGGGAACATACGGACTCTTCATCTCAAGTTCTCAATATCTGTTGCTTATTATTTATTTCTTTTTGCTTTACAGTTTGTCTCTTTTGCACACTGATTGAACACTCAATTTGATGCAGTCTTTTTCATTTATTCTATTATGGATTTATTGAGCACACCCACAAGAAAATAGATCTCAGGGTTGTATACAGTGACACACGTGTACCTTAATATATTAACTTTGAACTTTCAGAAATTCAAACCTCGCAAATTATAAGTGATCAGTACATTTAAACACATTAGAAACACAGTTCAATAATTCATATTATTGCCATCCACTAGTCTCGTGAGACCATGGATTTGCACCTTGGAAAGTTTCCAGGGCGCAGGTCTGGGCAAGGAAGATCAGCAGTTGCCCATGCTGCAAGTCTCCCCTCTCCACGCTACTGATGTTGTCCAAGGGAAGGGCACGAGGGCCGATACAGCCTGGCACTGGTGTCATCGCAGAGCAATGTGTGGTTAAAAGCCTTGCTCAAGGACACAACACGTTGCCTCAGCTGAGGCTTGAACCAGCGACCTTCAGATCACTAGACCGACGCCTTAACCACTTGGCCACGCACCAACAACAATTCATTGTATATCTTGGCCATCCAGAGGTATTAGAGAGAGTTAAAGGCTCCACATTTTAAGTAAAAATAAATACTTTCAATGATCAAGCACTGCACAAGTTAAATATGTGTATATTGTTTGTTAGTACTACTCTTCAAACTAAAAGGGTTTCTGAAAGCACCTGGTTTGCTCTTCAATAATTAAGCTTCTAAAGTTACTTCATCTAAGCTTTTGTCTCTCTTAGAAGGGAAATTACAAACAATGTGTTTAAGGTAAAACTCTTCACCTTTCATGCATCTTACTCTGCTTCACGTGCAATATTTTGTCATAGAGTCCTACAATATATTGAGTGCATCTGAACCACTGAATGAAGGGGAAAAGAGGATAAACTGATAAACAAACATGCAGGAGATAGAGGAAGAGGTTACACCTTCCATTCATGAACAAAAATGATACAATTCTCAGCTGTTTCTCAAATGCCACACTTTGTGAAACAATGTTGTTTCAGAACTGTGACCATTAATAAAAGTATCAGTAAATCACATTTTGGGCAGACCTACTTCTAGCTAATGTATATATTTATGCCCAGCTTTCAGAGGAAAAACAAATTCATGGAGGTTTCATTAACAATAGGAGAGAATTTATGTTCCGTCAAAAACTAACATGATGTGAAGCCAGATTAACCAAACAGGATAGAACAATGAGAAAATCGTTTCTTAAGGTTCTTGATAAAAATACATTATCACTGTCCTTCTGAGAGGCGTGGAAATAACCAAAATTTAGTTAGACTGATGTAAAAAGCAAACTAGGTGTAAAACTATAGACTTGAAAAATACAGCTGAGGATTAAGACCTTTGGCCAATGATGTTGATGCCAAATTAAACTAAAACCACCTACTTGCACATAATCCATATCTCTCCATTTCCTGCATGTTCATGTAATTGCCTCAAACTTGTCATGCCTGCTTACACCACTGCCAACACCAAAAAAAAAATCTGATCCCACACATCTCCTTTACATTTACCCATTCTCAGCTTAAAACTACACCATTGCGTATTTGACATCATTATCTTGGAAAAAAGACCTTTATTTATGTTTTTTTTCCTCAGTTTCCCACACAATATAAAACAATTCAAGTTTGACTAACCTTTCTGATACTTTCCAATCCAGGCAGCATCCTGGTGACCACTCTTACACCTTCTCCAAAGCCTTCCTGTTAACGGACAGCTTTAGAGAAGGTGGAAACTAGACCAAAAGTAGACAGAATACTCCAAATATGGCTTGACCAAAGTTTAATGCAACATGACGACTCAGAGCCCCAGAAAAATGAAGCATGACAGCATCTCTACTTCCTCAGGAGTCTGTGGAGATTCAGCATGTCATCAAAGCCTGGGCAAACTTCAATAGATGTATGGTAAAAGATGTGCTGACTAGCTGCATTACGGCCTGGCATGGGAACACCAATGCTTTTGAGTGGAAAATCCTCAGAAAGTAGTGGATTCAGCCCAGTACATCACAGGTAATATCCTCCCAATCATTGAGCACATCTAACTGAAACGTTGCTGTAGGAAAGCGGCATCCATCATCAAAGATCCTCACTACCCAGGGCATGCTCTTTTCTCACTGCTGCCAACAGGTAGAAAATACAAGAGCCTCAGGACTCACCACCAGGTTCAAGAACAGTTACTCCCGGCTCAGCCATCAGCCTCTTGAACAAACTACACTCATTCTATTTCAGGTGTTTTCCACAAACAATCAGTCTCACTTCATCTTGTTATTTTATTTCATGCTCTTATTGATTGCCATTTATTTATATTTGCATTTGCACAGTTTGTTGTTCATTGATCCTGTTTACAGTTACTGTTCTATAGATTTGCTAAGTATGCCCACAGGAAAAACAATTGCACGGTTGTATGTGGTGACATGTATGTACTCTGATATAAAAAAAATTAATTTGAACTTTGAACTACTCTGGTCTGTGGTGGAACAACTTTGCAGAAATAAAAAATTGACTTTTTTTGCATGTATTTAATTATGCTATTTTTGACTAAGGGAATGCTTATTATGATCCTGAGCACCCAGAATGGGTACATTTCCATTTCTTTGTACTCTTCACTAAGAGAAGCAGAAAACATTTATATCTGAAAAAAACAACAAACCATATCAATTAAGCAAACATCATGCCAACCAATCCTACCTTGTTATCTTCCCAGTAGAGAGCTAGACAATGATCTCCTGGTCTCCAATCACTCAGTGTTTTAGTTGACAGTACAGAAGCAGAGTTCTCCATTTCATAAGGCTTTCCCCATGTTCTTTCCCGCTTAATTGGTCCAGTTCTTTTCTTTGACACTGAATCATAAATTCCATTATTGCTTGAATATTCAGCAAGCTTTGACTGGACAGATTCTGTGGATTTTATAGGTCCTGTTCTTTTTCTCAGAAAGGGATCTATTTGGCCATTCGATGTATTATATGCACCAATAATCTGCGCACTGTACTTGTCATCAATGTGAAAATTGAAGTCCTTTTCATTATTCACATTTCTAGAGATTCCACTACCTATTATTTGCGAAAGTTCCATGGCTTTCTGCTCATTGTAAATACTATAATTATGTCGCTGGTTTTCAAATTTTGCTCTTTGTTGAGTATTGTTTTCCAGTTTATCTTTTTGACTCAGGCCGCCTTTAAATTCCATTGAATTTGGACCATCTCCAAATTTACTTGTTGTGTTATCTCCCTTACTCTTTCGAGTTGTTTCATTATCCAAGTGAACGACTTGTTGTCCTTGCGCTGCATAATGCCTGCCACCTCTTCTTCCATCATCTGTCCAGTTACTGCATCCCGAAGAGGTCTGTCTATCAGGACCTCTGCCCTTTGGCGGCCCACAGTTCTCAGAGGCTTGCCTTGCCAATATATTCTCCCTTTGAAAACGAGGTGGTCTGTCATGTTTCTGCGGTCGATCATTATTCCAGGGTGTATTCTTCTGCTGATAGCCCTTCACAGCAATATCTTTATCAGCACCCGAATGGTGTGGAGGCTCCAGTTTTGACTCTACAAAAATAGACAGCAGAGCATAACTGAAGCACACTTTTTAACCTTCGCTCATATTAACACTGTATAAACAATCAATGTGGATAAACACGATTCACAACATCTGCAGGGTTTTAAGACTCTTTTCCTCCATCCATTGCCAAAACTATGCGATGGAGGTAATAAAATTACACATATTTTATGTATAAAGAGATTGAGATAGAAATTCAGCTGGGTCAACTGTGCTGACGTGCACATTGGAATAGTATCTGCTCCACCTCTTCTTCAACCACAACATTCTATTCTATAGATCCCTTACATCATCTTTAAACATTGCGCACTTTCATGCCTACCCAAGCTCATATAATTAAACTTTTCCCTTCAATGACAAGCACTTAACTGCTGAAAACACGTGACTGATTTCTGCAGCAACGTAAAGCAGTAACAATATGGCAATGGAAGGCTCAAAATTCAGTATTCCAACTCTCACCAGCTTTCCAATATTTAAAATACGAGGAACTGATAGGAGAAGACAGGAGGGGGAAGGGGTGGAGCTAAGAGCTGGAAAGTTGATTGGCAGAAGGGATACGAGGCTGGAGAAGGGAGACAACTGCTCTCACCCCATCCTCCCGCCAGCCCATTAAGAATAGGGTTCCCCTTGTCCTCACCTACCACCCCACCAGCCTCCGGGTCCAACATATAATTCTCCGTAACTTCCGCAACCTCCAGCAGGATCCCACCACTAAGCACATCTTTCTGCTTTCCGCAAGGATCGCTCCCTACGTGACTCCCTTGTCCATTTGTCCCCCCCATCCCTTCCCACCGATCTCCCTCCCAGCACTTATCCTTGTAAGCGGAACAAGTGCTACACTTCCTCCCTCACCACCATTCAGGACTCCAGACAGTCCTTCCAGGTGAGGCGACATTTCACCTGTGAGTCGGCTGGGGTGATATACTGCGTCCGGTGCTCCCAATGCGGCCTTCTATATATTGGCGAGACCCAACGCAGGCTGGGAGACGGTTTCGCTGAACTCCTATGCTCTGTCTGCCAGAGAAAGCAGCATCTCCCAGTGGCCACACATTTTAATTCCACGTCCCATTCCCATTCTGATATGTCTATCAACGGCCCCCTCTACTGTCAAGATGAAGCCACACTCAGGTTGGAGGAAGAACACCTTATATTCGGTCTGGGTAGCCTCCAACCTGATGGCATGAACACTGACTTCTCTAACTTCCGTTAATGCCCCACCTCCCCTTCGTACCCCATTGTGGGGAGGAGAGGAGAAGATGAGATGGTGGCGTGACACAGCCGCTCCGAATGATATTGTATTTGTGAAGTAGTTTGCCATGCACAATCCTGATTTTGATGAAGACAGACGTGGAGAAGCACGGAGGAACATCTGAAGTGCCTGCTTCGCTGCTGCTGCTTCTGTGCGGTCAAGAATCTCCGGAAGGGAAGGCCCCAAATCCTCAGCTGTGCCTATTGCCTGTTGCCGGGGCCGAGGTCAAAGCACTCGGCAGAGATGGTGCTCGGTGTCAGAGGTGCAAAGTTTTCGGATAGACTCAGTGTCGGACTGTGGTCGGGGTGCTTCCAGGATGCTGCATTGGCAAGTTTGCGGTGCTGGAAGCTCATAGAAGGGAGTTTCTCCCTTCAACCGTCTGTGTGAGATGATGGGACTTTCGAGAGACTTTGAGACTTTTTTTTTAACGTGCCATGGTCTGTTCTTCATCAAATTACGGTATTGCTTTGCACTGTTGTAACTATATGTTATAACTGACCATGTTGGACAATGTCTCCCATCCACTACATAATGTACTGGGTGGGCACAGGAATACATTCAGCCAGAGACTCATTCCACCGAGATGCAGCACTGAGCGTCATAGGAAGTCATTCCTGCCTGTGGCCATCAAACTTTACAACTCCTCCCTTGGAGGGTCAGACACCCTGAGCCAATAGGCTGGTCCTGGACTTATTTCATAATTTACTGGCATAATTTACATATTACTATTTAACTATTTATGGTTCTATTACTATATATTATTTATGGAGCAACTGTAACGAAAAACAATTTGCCCCAGGATTAATAAAATATGATTACTACTACCGCTACTACTACTATGTGGTTCTTGTCAGTTTTTTTTAGTCTTGGTTTGTCTTGTGTTTCTGGAGGAATAAATTGTATCATTTCTTAATGCATGCATTACTAAATGACAATAAAAGAGGACTATGTGTCCTCATAATCTAATCTAATCCCTTATTTATTTTATTATTTTTTCTTTTCCCTTTTTTTCCCCTCTCTTTTCTCCCTCTGTCCCTCTCACTATAACTCCTTGCCCAACCTCTGTGCTTCCCCTCACTTTCTTTCTCCCTAGGCCTCCCGTCCCATGATCCTCTCCCTTCTTCAGCCTTGCATCCCTTCTGCCAATCAACTTTCCAGCTCTTAGCTCCATCCCTCCCACTTCTGTCTTCTCCTATCATTTCCAATCTCCCTCTCCCCCTTTCAAATCTCTTACTATCTCTTCTTTCAGTTCGTCCTGACAAAGGGTCTCGGCCCGAAACGTCGACTGTACCTCTTTCGATAGATGCTGCCTGGCCTGCTGCATTCACCGGCATTTTTTGCCTGTGTAGCATGTTACCTTAACAAGGTTAAAAAGGATCACAAATGATGAGAGACTTTTCAAGAAAGAATGAGTTTGGATATCAACAACTTTTAAACATATTAGAAAAAGCCAAAACTTTATTAGGAGACACAGAGAACAACACCACCACTGTTCCTGATAAAATTTCATGTGACAAGGAGGCATACAAGGGTGAGATAATTCGGCTGGTTGAGAGGTGTCACAACAAACTTGGAACTCAATGTCAGCAAGACCAACGACCTCATTGTAGACTTCAGGAAGAGGAAGTTGGAGAACACACATCAGTCCCCACTGAAGGGTCAGAAGTGCTGATAAAGTATGTAAAGGGTTAACATGGTCAGTTAAACATATGAGGCTGTTTTTCTGAACGAAACTGCTGATGATCAACAGATGTACTAAGCAATATTTCTTCTCGAAGTTAGCCAGCTAGTTTTTTTTCAGGGTCCTTGTCCTTGTGCGGTCATGCAGAGACAAAACAGCTCCAGTCTGTTTTGTGTATGTGAGCCATTATGCCTATTCTGTCATTTGTCTTTCGGGACTGTCATGTAGTAGATAAGTTTGGCTCCAGCCTGTCTTGTGTGGGGGTATCTGAATGACTATATCCATTCTGTAAGGGGAATTGTGAGTTAGTTGGTGGAGCGGGCAGGAACAGTCACAGACTGTTCCTGTTTGAGCGACTGAGTAAGCCCCGGGTGCTTTGAATACAGAGTTTGTACTTATACGGTCTCTGAGTGACTTTATCCGGATTTGACTTGCACATTGGAAAGGGTGAGCAACTTCAAGTTGCTGAACATCAACCTTTCAAACGATCTATCCTGGGCCCAATAGAATGATCCAGAGTCCCACAGATTTCTAGAGATGTACAGGTTTCCCCCGCTATCCGAATGTACAGTGTTCCTATGAAACTGTTCGTAAACCAAAATGGCGTAAAGCGAAGCAATTACCATTAATTTACATGGGGAAATTTTTTGAGCGTTCCCAGACCCAAAAAATAACCTACCAAATCATACCAAGTAGCACATAAAACCTAAAATAATGCTAACATATAGTAAAAGCAGGAATGATATGATAAATACACAGCCTATATAAAGTAGAAATAATGTATGTACAGTGTAGTTTCACTTAACAGAATCGGGAAGTTTGAGCTAAAAATCGATCTGTCAAAAAAAAATCAGCACGTACACGCATTCGCACGTTCACGTACTCGCACACACCTGCCCGTGCAAGGCTTCATGGTCATGGTAGTCTTTCTCGGGGTAAACACAAGTTTAAAGCGAGCGTCTTTTTTCGTAAAAGCAAAAATCCTCTTTCAGTTAACAAAAGCAGGTACTAATGTAGGTCTTTCATAAAAGCGAAATGCCGTAAGGAGAACGTTCGGAAAGCGGGGGACACCTGTACTGTGGAAAGCATTAACAGTTTGCATCATAGCCTGGTGTTGGCCAGAAAGAACTACAATAAAATAAGCAAACAGGAATGAGGTAATGGCAGTGGAAGCAGACAAAGTAGAAGTCTGTGCTCTTGCCATGTGGCTACAGGTATGGAGGCAGCCATCTTATGAGACTGTCCTTGCATCCACCATTCTGTGAACTGGTTCTTGCTCAGAGAAGGTTAATCAGCAATTGAACCTGAACACAATGCTTTCTGCTGATGTGCTAAACCTGAGACCACTCTCAGACAAGAAGTTTTTATTAGTAAAATGGCAGAGTTGCAGAAGGAACAACCCGTGTTCTTTCTGGGCCCAGTGCTTGGCTAACTCGGATGGACTGGCTTGAACCAGTCAGTGTTGGAAAGAACAAAAGGAATATCCAGGGCACAAGGCTAGAGGAACAAGTCATAAAACAATACTGCTTGCAGCCTTGGGCCACATTCAACGAGAAGCTTACACAGGTCAGTCAGGTGAACTTGAGCCAATACAATTGAAACAGTTACAATTGAAAGAGTTAATTGGATAAGGAAAAGAATTGGAATGGACTATTTCAGGAGCACAGGTAGCAACAACTTTGTGGAGACCAACCATCACAGAAGTAGATGGCCCCACATCAGAAATGTGGAGATTACAACAGCATCAGTATTACATTGTTTCAGAATTCAACAAGGAAAAGGACCTTGGCAATGGTGGGGATGACTTATAATAAACTGAAACACTTGATCGTATAGACATTAAGAGAGAGGATGTGCTGGAGCTTCTGAAAAGCATTAAGTTCAATAAGTCACCAAGACTGGACGAGGTATACCGCAGGCTACCGTGGGAAGCAAGAGAGGAGATTGCTGGACCTCTGGTGATGACCTTTGCACCATCTATAGGGACGGGAGAAGCACCAGAGGACTGGAGGGTTGATAATGTTGATCTCTTATTCAAAAAAGGGAGTAGTGATAAATCAGAAAATTATAGACTTTACTTCAGTGATGGGCAAGTTGTTGGAAAAGATCGTGAGAGGCAGGATTTATGAGCATTTGGAGAGGCAATCTGATTAGGGATAGTCAGCATGGCTTCGTCAAGGGCAGGTCCTGCCTTGCGAGACTGACTGAATTCTTTGAGGATGTAACAAAAGACATAGTGTATATGGATTTTAGGAAGGCATTTGATAAGGTTCCCCATGCAAGGCTCATTCAGAAAGAGGCATAGGATCAAAGGAGAGCTTGCTTTGTAGATCCAGAATTGGCTTGCCCACGGAGGCAAAGGGTAGTTGTAGATGGTTTGTATTCCACATGGAGGTTGGCGACCAGTGGTTCCAGTGAGGATCTGTTTTGGGACCCCTCCCCCAACCCTTAGTGATTTTTATAAATGACCTGGAAGTAGAAGGGTGGGTTAGTAAGTTTGCTGATGACACAAAGGTTGGGGATGTTGCGGATAGTCCAGAGGGTTGTCAGAGATTACAGCGGGACATTGTTAGGATGCAGAACTGGGCTGAGAAGTGGCAGATGGAGTTCAAGCCAGGTAAGTGTGAGGTGGCTCATTTTGGTAGGTCAAACATAATGGCAGAATATAGTATTAATGGTAAGACTCTTGGCAGTGTGGAGGTTCAGAGGGATCTTGGGGTCTGAGTCCATAGGACACTTAAAGCTGCTGCACAGGTTGACTCTGTGGTTAAGAAGACATACGGTGCATTGGCCTTCATAAACTGTGGGAGTGAGTTTAAGAGCCCAGAGGTAACATTGCAGCTATTTAGGACCCTGGTCAGACCCCACATGGAGTACTGCGCTCCGTTCTGGTCACCTCACTACAGGAAGGATGTGGAAGGTATAGAAAGGGTGCAGAGGAGATTTACACGATGTTGCCTGGATTGGAGAGAGTGCCTTATCAGAAAAAGTTGAGTAAACTTGGCCTTTTCCCCTTGGAGCAATAGAGGATGAAGGTGACCTGATAGCAGTGTATAAGATTATGAGAGGCATTGATCGCGTAAGATAACCAGAGGCTTCTTCCCATGGCTGGGATGGTTAACACGAGGGGCAGTTTTAAGTTGCTTAGAAGTAGATACAGAGGGGATATCAGGGGGCAAGTTTTTCCACACAGAATGGAGACTGATACTACAGGGTCTTTTGAGAGACACTTAGATAGGTACAAGGAACTTAGTAAAATAGAGGGCTATGCGGTAGGGTAATTCTAGGCAGTTTCTGGAGTAGATTACATGGTCAGCACCACATTGTGGGCTGAAGGGCCTGTAACATGCTGTAGATTTCTATGTTCTATCAAGAAGAACACCTGGCCAGTGCAGACTTTTTCCTGGGTATTATTCTTCCATCTACTTGGAGCCACAGGTGAGAGCTGCTTGCATGCAACTGCACCCACATGCCTGTTAACTGCCTTGACAGGTAGGCTAAACCAAGTGACTGCAGCTGGCGGGCCTCATACCCCAGTGAGATAGGGACACGCCTGCGGACAGGGCAGATGAGATCTACAGTGAGATCCGAAGGCCAGAAAGGTCATTCTGCCATGCTTCATGGAGAGTGAAGGGCATGACAAGGCACAGAAGTAGTCATGGTCATCCACTGCAACCAAGGAAGACCCTTGACGACTATTCATGCAACTGGACATGGACTTTTGAGGCTAGGAAAGTGGAAATGCCCCACTGCAATAGCTTACAACTTTAAAAATTTTCCTGCACAGGTTTCCTGTCATTACTAGATGTGATAGATAACCACCACCTTTTCTATTCTTTGACTGTTCATGGAGGTTCAGGGAAAGCTAGTGGGTGTGCACACAGATATCCAGTTTGTAATTTCATGTGCTTGTTAGTTCAGACAATTAAAGGTACTTATTGGTAGATAGATTCTTTGTGCTTAACTGAACTGACTGGTTGAAGATTAATACCTATTATATTGGTATGGAGGCTCCAATGCATAGGATAGCAAAACACCATGGAGGGTTCAAGACCGAGCCAGCACTGTCACAGGCATAACTTGCCCCATCATTACAGACATCTTCAGAAGACGGTACCTCAGCAAAGCAGCATCCATCGATAAGGATCCTCACCATCTGGGACAAGCCCTCTTCTCGTTACTGCCACCAGGGAGGTACACAGACTCACACTCAATAATTCAGAAACAGCTTCTTTCTCTCCACCATTAGAATTCTGAATGGTGCATGAACCCATGACCAATAACTCACTAATTTTTTTAAAAACACTATTAACTTTGCAATTTATAGTAATTTTTCACTCCGCACTGTACTGCTACTGGAAAACAAATTTCACCTCATACAAATCAGATAATAAACCTGACACTGAAATGGACACAGATGAAGACGAGTAGAATTTGATCGCCTCTAAAACTTGCAGTATTTAGAGAGATTGTCATTTAAAGTCTTATTCTCTTTGTTAACCAGCAGTTTTTCAACCGAAAATTAGGTTAACACCATTCATCAAGTTTTAAACATTCAGTCGATCGCAACTAATAGTGGAGAGTGACAAAGCTTAATATTGGGCCATAACTTTTCAAACATTCCTCACCCCCCCCACCATGTCCCCAGTACTCCTTCAGACAAATACAAACCTTCAACAGTCAAGGAACTCATCTTCGATTCCAGGAAGTCAAACAAAGTGCTTGGTGCAGATGGTCTGGCACCTGCTAAACCTTCGTCATCTTCAGACCTTGACCTCCCTCTGCCTCTTCCTCTCCCTAATAAAAATTGTAAGTATGACAATTAAAAACATTAAAATATGCACATGAATTAAGCATAAACATATTGAAAAATCAACACTGTATTTGAACAACTTACTGAGGTACAAGACTGCTAGTAAGTTTCATACAAAAGTATTGCCTTCAATAGCAAAGTGGGTAAAAGCAGTTATCCAGCACAGAATTTGGTCAGCATCTCAAATAACCAGTTCCTTTCTCTGCTCCATCTCCAGATGTGGCAGTCACAACCTGAAAGTCTTGCACTGCCACAGATGAAGAATGTGATAAACTTTATTGCCTACACCTCAGGTCACATTCAGTTTCCTAATCACTTGCACTCACTGTCCTGTACTATTTCCTTTTTTGGAAGGTGTAAAATTTAATCTCATTTTAATTTTCTAATTTCTTCTTTGTTTCACACTAACTCTTCTAAAATTCAAAATCCGCTCACGTTCACCCTTGAATTTCATCAGCCATTCATTTCAATAGGTGTTCAATGATAGCAACATGTTAAATGCCCTGACAAGGAACTGTGTCTGGAGACTTCGTTTCCAGCAAAAAGTTCCCAGTCCTGCAATTTACCAACATCTAAAGACTCAAAAATTTGACCTTTTGAGACAACAGTAAACTATGTGGATAAACACACACGTCTTAACAGGCATTCATCATAAAACACAAAACTACACAAGACAATGAGGAACCTTCATGCACCAAACAGTATAATTGTCTTACATAAACGTTAAACCCAATGTATGTTTACATCTAATCGAAGTGAAAGCATATACGAAGTCTTTACCTCTATATTTTTTAATTTGGTGTCTCAGAACACCAAATCATTAATCAGAAAATGTCCAATAGATACATAATCCAACAGCAAGCATTTACTAATTTCACCTACATTCATCAGAGATCCTTGCAATTTAGTAATAAAGATACATAACAAGTCATCACCCTCAAATACACATGAACTGTCACCTATCCTCATATTTAATTTTTTTTATCAATAGCTAATATTTGACTTTGCATTCGACTTACTCATACAATAGTAGTAAAGTGGTTAAGTTTACATTTACCTCAATTTTGCTTGCTTTTATGCAACTTTTGGGATTATCAACTGTAAGTATTAAGGATCAAAACCATTTTGCAAAAGTTCTATAATCCACATCTCCCTGCTGTTAATCAACAGGTACTGCTTTCCCCCGTTATTTGGAAAGTCATTTCAACAGTTGAATCATTTAAAATCTTCTGATATTCACACTGTACTTCTTTTCTAATGTATTTAATTTTGTGAATCTCTGTTCGTATTCAATATTTACTTCGTGAAGTCACTGCATTTGCCAGTCTTACTTAACTCTTCATCATATAAAAAAAACGTTGCCAGTATGCACTAGAGCAGCGGCCCCCAACCACCGGGCCGCAAAGCATGTGCTACCGGGCCACGAGGAAACAATATGATTTGGCGATATGAGTCAGCTGCACCTTTCCTCATTCCCTGTCACGGCCACTGTTGAGCTTGAACGCACGCGAGGTCATTACCCGCGCGTCATCCATGTCAGCGCGGGAAGGAGATCAACTCCTCAAGCTTGCAAATGACGGCGGGCTGAAAAGTATGTTTGACAGAACATCTCTGCCAGCATTCTGGATCAAT
Source organism: Mobula hypostoma (assembly GCF_963921235.1). Classification (NCBI taxonomy): domain Eukaryota; kingdom Metazoa; phylum Chordata; class Chondrichthyes; order Myliobatiformes; family Myliobatidae; genus Mobula; species Mobula hypostoma. The sequence continues at coordinate 110,112,026 of NC_086103.1, read as the reverse complement.
GTCAAGGCTAAATATCCTGAGATAGCCACGAAAGCACTGAAAACGTTGCTTCCATTTCCAACATATCTCTGCAATGGATGCAATGAAAACTAAATCGCGGAATAGACTGGACATAAGGAACCCCCTTCGAGTATCGCTGTCTCCCATCACCCCTCGATGGCACCGTCTTGTTGCAGGGAAACAAGCCCAGGGCTCCCACTGATTCAGCGATATTGGTGTGTTGCAATCATTTTATATGTTCATACGGGGAAAATACGTGCTGTGTGTTTAATATCCAAACGTTACTTAAAATGCTATTGACTTGTAAGTGACTTATATAACCATATAACAAATACAGCATGGAAACAGGCCATTTCTGCCCTTCTAGTCAGTGCCGAACGCTACTCTCACCTAGTCCCACCGACCTGCACTCAGCCCATAACCTTCCATTCCTTTCCTGTCCATATACCTGTCCAATTTTTCTTTAAATAATAATATCAAACCTGCCTCTACCACATCTACTGAAGTTCGTTCAACACTCACTTCAAGCTCCCCAATAATTCACTTATCACTATATTCAAGCAAGGAAAATATGCTCTGTTTAATATTAAATTCGTTAGATAAATCCTTTTAGAAACTAAATTGAGTGTATTAGCCACTTATCACCTATATTCTGGTTGTGATTAACACCCTGTCCCCCCAAACAGAATCGCCAAAAACGATGTGTAGAAAAAAAAAAATCGGCACGTACACGCATGCACACACAGGTGCCCGTGCAAGGCTTCATGGTCATGGTAGTCTTTCTCGGGGTAAACACAACGTATTTGACTGCTACTCTTATCCATTGTCAACCCTACACCACCCCCCGCCCCCACGGGTCAGCCGGTCCGCGGTGCAAAAAAGGTTGGGGATCCCTGCACTGCAGCACTTTACAAATTTTTGCATTAGGATTCCTTCATGTCTCAGAAATCAGTCGTGACCAAAGTCTGAAATGCTTGTTTGAACAAAGCTCCTTCAAAAATTAAGCAGTCTTATCCTAGACATTAATAATTTGATGAGCCCAAAACACCATTCTTAATCCAATTACTTCTCTTCTGTGAAGGAATATGTTGAACACATGTTGATCACAAAAGAACCTGGACGTATGATAACACATACTCCACAACTAAACCATTTCTGCAGTCACTTCGTCTACTTACCTTCAAAGATGTAAGTTTCTAGAGAAGTGCTGAAAGTTAACACAGCAGCTTTTTCCAATTTCCTGACTTCTCAGCCCTAATATAGCTTAAATCACTGTGCACAATTTATCCCTTACGTGTTCAGAAATACATTTTATACCAATTGTTAAGAATGTAGCAGGGTTTTCATTGAAATATTGATATTCAAGGAGAACACCAGCCTTTACCAGAAAGTATGGATAGTATGTATACAATTTTAGATCAAATCTGCTCATTAGATTCTAATTTAAGTAATTTGCAAGAGACTTAACATTTAAAATACAATCATACCTAAACTTGGAACTTGTATCCTGGTATTTTGTTTTAAATGACTTGTAACATGTTCAATATTCTTGACTATCCTTTTCCTATAATTTGTTGTTACAGTTCATAAACCAGTAATCTTTCTACTCCCAGATTAAAAGCAAATATTCACGGTGCAGGTACTCTCAATGAAACCGCAAACTGAATTTGATTTTCATTTCATCACAGAAATACAGCATCGAAATATGGCCTCCAGACTGCCAACTGCATACTGACCGTCAACAACCCATTTACACCAATCCTGCATTGGTTCAATTTATTGATTTTTAAATCACCCCACATCCTTATCAAGTTGCCTCAGATTCTACCACTCACCCACACACAAGGGGCAATGAAAAGTAGTTAATTAACACACCAGCCTAACATCATTGGAATGACAGGAAACTAGAGCAGCCTCACACAGGCCGATGAAGAATGTTCAAACTCTAGACTGAGAGCACCCAAAGTCAGGACTGAACCCTAAGCCTCTTGTACCATAATGAAGCACTTCTACTAGCTGTGCCATAGTGCCACCAATTTTTCAACAGTTTCAAATAACAATATAGGATGTACATCAAGTGCAAAAGCAGAAACAATACAAAGCAAAAAAAATTAAATACTCCTAGCAATTCAATCAGCAATAAAAATTGTCTAGTTGTGAATATTTGTGCTGTACACCATGATTCTATGAAAACTTCACAATCAAAGATTGTAAAAGGTAAATATTAGAAGAGCTAGGCATGGTACCCTTAACATTGACAGTAAATACAACCATATGCAGCTGCACTGAAGAAATAGCTTTAAAAAAATTAAAGACTACGATATATGCTCAATTTTATAGTGGAGATTCAGAAATTAAGGAAATTCGAGTCAAACTGTAAACAAACAATTTGTTTGATCTTACCTCTCACAGGGTTATGCACAGGAGGTTGTGGTTTGCTGCTGTTGAGAAGAAAATTCAATGCATTTTCCAAACTATTGCTGTGCTCCATCAAAGCTTGTCTTGCTTCCTCCTTGCTGAAACCCATTTCAATTATGTGCTGCAGAGCTCGCTCATCAACCTGCAACAGCGAAGACTACACTGAGTGATAAACAATTACTGTACTTCTCCATATTGTTCAATAAATGCATCTCCACTGTACTGTGTTTTAACTACTTAGTGCAACAGCGAAAACTACATTAAGTGATAAACAATTACTGTACTTCTCCATATTGTTCAATAAATGCATCTCCACTGTACTGTGTTTTAAATACTTAGTGCAACAGCGAAGACTACATTAAGTGATAAACAATTACTGTACTTCTCCATATTGTTCAATAAATGCAACTCCACTGCACTGTTTTAACTACTTAGTGCATTTGATAGATAAGCTTATTTAAAGCAAATCTTTTAAATCAGTTTTAGGAAAGTTATCCAAGTTGTTAAAGCTGAAGGTTAAGATACGAGCATACGATGCCTTAAGAAACCTAACTACCAAGCAAGCTAATTCTATCAGGCAAAACAGGAAATGCTTCATACTAATACATCTAGAAATTCTATCTAATTTCCCTAAATGAAAACAAACTCAACTCAAATTCAGAAGAATAGACCTGTCAACTATTTATTCATTTCCACAGATGCTGCCTGACAGCTGAGTCCCTCCAGCACTGTGTGTTGCAACACATCTCAGATGCATAGCTATTCCATGCACAAAATAATTTACAGTTTCTGAAAATGCTGGAGATCTACTCATCTCTTGAACCCTGTAAAACTGCTTCTCTCATTCAAACCCTTAATCATTCCAAGTGTTAAAGGAAACTATTCGAAATATCAATCATCATTAGGCATTTTCAGAATAATCAAAGTCAAACAACTACCTTCAGAAACCATGTTAGCTTGCATATTTAAGTAACCTGAATTATTTCAAATTGCGCAGGCATCCAAAAGAATTTGCAATATTTTCATCAATCAATCTTTGAACAAAATTGCATTTAATTGGGTATTTTAAAATTTCTTGCAACAAATGACATTTCAAAGATTTCCAGTATGCACATCCAGAGCTAAAATAGTAACTCATAATATTTAAAATTGATGTATTTTATTTATTGAGATACAGTCTGGAGTAGGCCCTTCAAGCCGCACCACCCAGCAACCCCCAATCTAAAACTCACCGAATCACAGGACAATTTACAATGACAAACTAACTTACCAACCAGTACATCTTTAGACTGTGGGAGGAAACTGCAGCACCCAGAGGAAACTCTGTCATGAGGAGAATGTACAAACTCCTCACAGACCGCAGCAATGTCTATTCCCCACTGTGGTCTCTTACCTCTCCTTACCTGCCAATCACCTCTGGTGCCCCTCCTCCTTCCATTTATCGTTTGGTTTTCTTGCCTCTATCATATTCCTTTCTCTCCAGCCCTCTACCTCTCCTACCCACCTGGCTTTTCACCCATCACTTCTCGCTATCCTTCTTCTCTTCCCCCACCTTTTTATTTTGGCATCTCCTTCCTTTCCGGTCCTGAAGAACGGTCTCAGCCCAAAACGTTAACTGATTACTTTCATGGATGCTGTCTGACCTGCTGAAAAATCAAGGCAACATACACAAAATGCTGGAGGATTTCAGCAGGACAAGCAGCATCTATGGAAAAGAGTAAACAGTCAACATTTCGAGCCGAGACCCTTCAAAAAAGAAGAGTAGATCAAACAAAAAGGTAGGAGGGGAGGCAGAATGATCCCAACAGATTCACAAGTCTACTTTGGCAGGACAAAAGCCAAAAAAGCTGCATATCACCTTATTTATTTAGAGATTATCAGGCAGAATAGGCCTTTCCAGCTAAATGAGCCCCACCACCCAGTAACCCACCTACTTAACCCTACCCTAATCACAGGACAATTAACAATGACCAATTAACCTACTAACCAATACACATTTCATCTGTGAGAGGAAATCAGGGCACCCAGAGGAAACCCACATGCTCTCAGAAAGAACACACGAACCCTCTTACACGGGATTGCAGAGTTGTAATAGCGCCATGCTAACGGTGCTCATCCAGAAATGAAATTATAGGGTTCCAAGAAGCAGATCTATCTGGCTGTCCCAGTGCAAGCTGGTATTCAGGCAAGGCAAATGATAAAACTAATGGAACACAATACAGAAAGCAGGGAGCTATTCTTCAGTTATATGAGCCATTGATGGCATCCGTGAGTCTCACGAGACCATGGATCTGAGCCTGGAAAGTCTCTGTGCCGTCGTGATGAGGCGATACTGGAGTGTCCTCTCCAGGGCGCAGGCCTGGGCAAGGCTGAATGGAAGACCTGCAGTTGCCCATGCAGCAAGTCTCCCCTCTCCACTAACTGATGTTGTCCAAAGGAAGGGCAAGGGCCGATACAGCTTGGCACCAGTGTCGCCGCAGGAGTTGCCAGAATGAGGGTGAAGGCAACGTCAGACTGCCTTAGGGGCTCCAGCTCCGGATTTGTCCTCAGGGTTTACTCCCGAAGCCTTTCCCATGAGTGGGGATGGCCGCAAGGCAGCAGAGGTTTGAAAACAGAGTTTTCCCTCTCTTAGGTGGACTGCCTTCCCAGGCTGACGAGCTCCATCTACCCGAAGGCATTGATATGATGATATCAAGAGCAATGTATAACATTGGCTGTCTCAGCGGTCTAGATTAATGCAGTATAGAAAGGTGTTAATCCTTTGGAAGTAATTCACTTTTTTTTGACTGATACCTGAAATAGGCAGATTTTTTGAGGAATTATTAGACAGGTTAAGTTCGTATCAGTTGGAGTTTTGAAGAGTGAGAGGGAACTTAGTTGAAATAAGATCGTGAGTTGTGGATGTTTCCTTTAGGGAGAGTCTTCAACTATGGACTACTGTCTAAAAATAAGACAAATGAGGGAGGAGGTCTTAAGTTCCATCAAATATGTTTTTTAAAGAGGTAATTTTTTAATAAACAAAGCAACAGACAGGCACAAGGATAGGCATGGCATTTTCTTGAAAATTTCTATGTTTGTTCATTAACCATGTTTCAAAATCCTTACATAAATAAAAATCTGAACAAATAGCCTTTGAAGTGATAAATGCCTCAAACAAACCTCTGGTTTCCAGATACATGCACATTAAGAAATAGAACAAACATATGAAAAAAAAAATCACATACAACTTCTAAGTAGCAGGTTTAAAAATATATCTTATTTGTTGAAGAATACATTCTATGCCTTCGATGTTTTATCCCAATTCAGATTAATATGGAGGAATATCAGTTCCTCAATCACGATGCAAAACTTTTAACTATTTTCTTGGTCATATTTAAACCAATGCAATTAGCGTGTGCGGTCTTGAATAGACTTTTAGCATAAGAGAACTCCCTCCCCGAATGCCCTTATGCCACGATTTCCAGGTATATCGTACCACTGATGGGAAGAAACCAGAAACAATATGATTCTAAGAGTATAACCATACCGAATGCTTGTTGACCTGTCCATCACAATTGTCCCAATTTCAGCTCAAGTTAAAAGATATCAGTGAGAAGGATAAAGATTTTGTACGATCATTCAAGGCTCATTCCCTGAATCAATACCAGATAGTTCCTCAGTTTCAATATTACTGACAGTTTTGAATTGTTATGCTACCTACAAGACAGTTCGGATTATCACTGTCACAGATCGTCTATTAGATAGGGATATAATAATTCATTCTCCAAAACATTACTGAATCCATTTTTTTTTTAAACTAAAGCTTTCGTAACTTAGCATTTCTATTTCTTCTCCAAAATCATTTAATGGCCTGAATTAAAAATTGGACACACTTCTCCAGCTTACCATCCATTAATGTAAATATATACTTTTTCTCATTTATTCACAGATTACAGCCTCACGATCCAGACCATTAAATGCCTAATGCTAATTGTCCTTTAGTCACAGGATTTGCTAGACCATTTCAGAATGTACTTAAAGACTAGCCTGGAAGACGAGCGCACATTCAGGGTGCCAGATTTTTGTGGCTCTGGAGACTGGCTGATTCGAGGCCAGGAAAACACAGAACTTTGGGAGCAGCAGGTTAGCTGCTGTGGACAGTGTGTTCAGAGACCTGAGCCTTTATGGGGCCAACTCTCTGGGCAGAGCTTGGAAAAAGTGATGCAACAGACTTGTAACATCATAAATCAGTGAAGTCTTTGTTACATCTCCCCTGTCACTGAGAAACAGGGACACCTCTTCTTCCCTTATGTATGAGAGAGGGAGACAGAGAGGGACAGCGCGCGCGCGCTGTGGTATGTCAAGGTACCGAGTAAACGAGTAGTCTTTTGGGTACTGCAAGTCTGTGTCTTTATTGATGCTTTGCTGCATGTTTGAGTGCTTGGTGGGGGAGAGAGGGTCGTTGCCTTGCTGCTCCTTGTGCCTGGGAGGGGGGAGTTGGGGGGATTTAGGGTTCTAACATATAACTATCAATCATTCTTTGGGGCACTCCTCTGTTTTTGTGGATGGTTGTGAAGGAAAAGAATTTCAGGATCTATATTGTACACATTTCTGACATTAAATTGAAACCTATTGAAACGTTAGTTCCCTTGTTCAGAGATACGCTTCATTCAGGACAAACAATTTCACAATTTTCTAGCATGGAGTTTGGTATCAGTCTTCAGCCAACAGAAGAGGGTAGGTATCAAGTTCAAAAACGCGATTTCATAATTTGTTGAAATCCCACCTCTTTAGAGGCATTAAAAGATATTTTAGGAGGCAAACAACTAATGCTTAAAACAAAACTAAAATTTTGTACAACTTTTACATAAAAAATGAAACCTAAAGGCCTTACCAATTCTCGATATACTCCTTCAGGTTTCCCATCCACTCTTTGACTTCTTTCCTCTTTGTTCTTCTGAAAGGTATCCTTGTTTCTGTTACCAACACCACTTGAGTTTAAATTGCTCCGGGCATTGTTCCCACCACCAAATGTCTTCGCCTTGATTACAACAGAAGGGAATTAGTTTGCAGAAGTCCCCTTCTCATGACCATACTCCAATGTAGATTTGAGAAAGTTCATAAGTGCAGGATTTTAAAAATGCCACTTGAAATTTTGACCATTAGTTCTATGCTGCATAATTTCAACCATTAAAATGAAGCAATAAAGAACATAGATCAAAAAGATGGACTCAAAACTATTCCATGCTCAAATTAAGTGAATCTCAATCAAGCACTTTTGAAACAATTGAAACTACCTAATTTGCTGAATTTAATTTACTAAAATAGTGTTATTTCAATGATGGATTTCAAAACTCCGAAGACCACTTCTAGAATACAAAGTCACAATATGACAAGCGGAACTCATGCTTTTGCCCCGCTGGCACCAGCAAACCCCATTCCAAAGGAGTTCCTTGTCCATTTCTACTGCTGAATATATTGGAGGACCAGGTCTGGTGTTATCACGATAGCAGTTTTAAAGAATTCTTTAAACAGAACAAAACTGGCACAGGCACAGTGGGTTACCAGATTCTTTGAAATACAATCTCAGTAAAAAGCTCTTTCCCAATTTTGCTTGCTTGGGATGAATAAGTGTGTGAAGTTACAATATTCAAAAGTCAAATAGACACTGCAATGTATATTGGTTACAAGGTGAACAGCGGGGAAATTCATCCAGCTTTCTGATCTACTGGAGTTGGAAATTTTGCCCTCAAGAAATGTAAACTAACATCTTACTAAAACAAAGAGCACACTAAGCTGCTTTTTTTTCAGTATTTTTCCCCCAGAATAATGTAGGTTGCTGCCTTTAGAATTTGCTTCTATCTCATGGGTTTTTAGTTATCACTGAACTATTCCTAATAATAACCAAAGGGAAAGCAACTTAGATATACATAAGGAACATTGGAGATGTTGAAAAGTACATATTGGACATCTGAAATTTAAAAAATTAACTTGAGGCAGTTTCCGTGAAGAGAGAAAAAGTCAATATTTTGCACTGATGAACTTGCACATGTGGTATCTTCTATACTGGCAAGACCAAGAATAGAAAAAACAAATGATTTGCAGAACACCTGTGCCATTTGCAGTGGATGTCCTGAGCTCCCTGTTCCATGCCATTTCAACTCCTCTTCCTCCTCCCACACTTACACCTCTATCCTCAGCTTTTTCCACTGCCAAGGTGAGGCCCAGTGCAAATTAAACCTCTTATTTTGTGCCTGTGAAGTCCACAATCCATGTTCAGATCATTGCATCTTCCATTCTCAGGTAATTTACCTCCTGTGCAGCCCATCCTCACCCTAACTCCAGAACAACTTCTCGCTTTTTTTGTTCATTTTCCCAAACTCCTGTTCACAACAGCCATCACCCATTTCCAAACCACTCTCCATTCACCTTCTACCCATTTATGTCATCCATCAAATTCCTTCCCACCCCACCCTCTCCCCCAAATCTGGTTCCATCCATCCTTCATCCCTCCCTTAGTGATTCCCATTATCAACTTTCATGCATCTCAGCTTCTAGTTTTAGCCTTTGTATCAGTGCCTTCACCTTGCAGCTCATCTCCACCTTGTCTGTAATATCTCCCATCTACTTGACATTGGTGTCCAGCTCCATCCCACCCTTCCTCTCTCATCCCACCCACCATTATTCACCTTTTCTTATCCTTCCATCACCTATCAGCCCACTTCATCCCTCCCCTTTACTCGTTCTACAAGCCCTCCTCCCTTTCTAAACTCAATCCTGATCTAATGGTCTTGACCTGAAATAATGACAACCCTACCCCACCACAGATGCTACTTGATATGTTGAATTACTCCAGCAGTGTTGTTCAGTTTTGACCTTTCATTAATTATTATGCAAGGTTACTGATACAAATCATGATCTACATTGTCCTTTGTAGATGCTGCCTGAATTCTGATTTCCAGCAATTACAGTACAGGTGTCCCCCACTTTTCGAACCCTCAATGTTACGAAAGACCTATATTAGTACCCTGTTTTCGCTTTCAGGTGTTTTCACTGTTACGAAGAAAATCAGCGCGCGATAAAAAGCAGCGCGCGCCCTGAGCAGCCGCTCTGCCCCGGATTCGGAACGGCACTGCTTAAACACGTTGCATTGAGCAGCCGTTAGCAAGATGAGTTCTAAGGTGTCGGAAAAGCCTGAAAAGAGTAAGGGTGTTACACTTAGCGTAAAACTAGACATAATTAAGCGTTTCGATCGTGGTGATTGAAGCAAGGACAAAGTGAGTTTGGCTTGTGGAAGCTGACGAAGATGATGTTGAAGGGTTTTGGCATCCCATGAACAAGAACTGATAGATGAAGAGCTGATGCAATTGGAAGAGGAAAGGATAACAATTGAAACCGAATGCAGAAAATGAAGCAACTGCGTGAGATTTTCGCTGCAATGATAAAATACAACTTTAATTTTGAAAAGATACGTAGGTTTAGGGGATATTTGCAGGATGGTCTGAGTGCTTACAAACAACTGTATGATAGAAAAATGAGCGAGGCTCAGCAGTCAAGCAAGCCTTCCACATCAGCCACAGCAGATGACAAACCTCGACCTTCGACATCGAGGGGGGCAGCCATAGGAGAAGATGAGCTGCCTGCCCTGATCGACAATGAGATGACACCCCCATGTCCCACCACCCCAACACCCGGGCCCCGGACAGATACTGTACTGATTCGTGAAGAACGCTGCGGTAGCTGGGAGGCACACAGCACATCTTTAAGAAAAAAGCCGAAACAAACATGCTAGTTAATTAGGTGCCGCCTAGCACATAATTATCGGCCCAGATCAGAGGCAATGCAATCGGCAATCGCCTCTGATCTGCGCCAACCTAATTAATTAGCATGTTTATTTCAGCTTTTTTCTTAACGATGTGCTGTGTGCCTCCCGGCTACTGCTGCGTTCTTCGCAGCAATGTATTGGGTCAGCGGCCCGGAGGGTGGGGGCCACTGCACCACCCAGCCTGCGATGACTCAGTCCAACAGACCATCATCAGTGTGCTTGGCGCTGTTTCTCCAATTCCAGTAAGTGATACTACACTGTACATACGTTATTTTTACTATAGGCTGTGCATTTTTACGTGTTATTTGGTAGATTTGGCAGCTTCATAGTTTAAAGGTTACTGGAGAGCGCGTTTATGCCAACAGTGCTTGCGTGAGATTTTCTGCCAAGAGCTCTTGCGTGAGATTTTTGCTACGGAGATCTGTGCAGGCAATCGTTGTAGAGAAGTACTTCTACTTTATCTAGGCTGTGTATTTATCATATCATTCCTGCTTTTACTATATGTTACTGTTATTTTAGGTTTTATGTGTTATTTGGCATGATTTGGTAGGTTATTTTTGGGTCTGCGAACACTCACAAAATTCTCCCATATAAATAAATGGTAACTGCTTCTTCACTTTATGACATTTCGGCTTACGAACCATTTCACAGGAACGCTCTACCTTCGGATGGCGGGGGAAACCTGTATCTCATTGTACAGCTTTTGTACACTTTAAAAGTGTACTTTTCTTGAATGATCCTTGAAACTGGTATTAATTGCAAATCTGGCTCTTTCAGTTGGGGGAAAAGAAAGTGTTCATAAACAAGAGAAAATCTGCACATAGTAGAAATCCAAGCAACATACACAAAATGCTGGAGGAACCAGGCAACATCTATGGAAAAGAGTACAGCTGACATTTTGGGCCAAGACACTTCAACAGGACTGGAGAAAGAAAGGTGAGTAGATTTAAAAGGTGGGAGGAGGGGAGAGAGAAACACAAGGTGATTGGTGAAACTTGGAGGGGGAGGGATGAAGTAAAGAGCTGGGAAGTTGATTGCTGAAAGAGATACATGGCTGGAGAAGAGGGGAAATCCAATAGGAAAGGACAGAAGGCCACTGAAGAAAGAAAGGGGGGAGGAACACCATAGGAAGCAATGGGCTGGCAGAGAGAAGTTGAGAGGGGGAAACAGGGAAAGGGAAATTCTTAAGGGGGGGCAGTGGCATTACCAGAAGTTTGAAAAATTGATATTCATGCCATCAGGTTGGAGGCTACCCAGACGGAATACAAGGTGTTGTTCCTGCAACCTGAGTGTGGCTCCATCATGACAGTGGAAGCGGCCATGAACTGACATGTTGAAATTGAATGGGAAGTGAAATCTACGTATTCTGGGTCTTAAAGAATCAATTGAAGGTGCCCACCTCACAGAGCTCTCTGCAAGTTTTAAGCAGCTATTCCCTGATTTATTGCCATCTGTGCCTAAGTTGGACCGCGTCCACTGGTCACTGGCCCCCAAACCAACGTCGGGGGAGCAACCCAGCTCGGTTGCTTTATGTTTTCATGAACTTCATACTAAGGAGCTTTTAATCCATCATACCCGTCGAGTAGGAATGATCCATTACAACGGGAAGATGATCAGATTCGTGGAAGATTATACACCAGAGGCTATGGCTGAACGTGTTAAATATAAAGAGGTCATGTTGCTGCTTTATAACAAAGGGTTTAAGCCCTCCCTTTGCTTCCCCACACGTCTTAGAATCGTTCAGAAAAATGCCGTGCAGAAATGGCTGGGATTGGTTGAACACACACAGAAGTTTTTGAAAGTAGAAGATTAATTGCGTTATATCTCTTACAAGAGCAATTATCTTTTTAATGCTGGATAGAATAAGATTTTAATAAACTTATGTTTTGACCGTTTATATATCTTGTTTTTTGATATTTTCTTTGATTTTTTTTAGGCTTTTCTATATATTTTTCTGAAATTGTTAAAATGAACCTTAGAAACCATAGAAAACTACAGCCCAGGAACAGGCCTTTTGGCCCTTCTTGACTGTGCCGAACCATTTTCTGCCTAGTCCCACTGACCTGCACACGGACCATATCCCTCCATACACCTACCATCTACCTATCTGTCCAATTTATTCTTAAATGTTAAAAAAGAACACGCATTTACCACCTTGTCTGGCAGCTCATTCCACACTCCCACCACTGTGTGTGTGAAGAAGCCCCCACCCCCCAATGTTCCCTGTAAACTTTTCCCCCTTCACCCTTAACCCATGTCCTCTGGTTTTTTCCTCCCCTTGCCTCAGTGGAAAAAGCCTGCTTGCATTCACTATCTATACCCATCATAATTTTAATATACCTCTATCAAATTTCCCCTCATTCTTCTACGCTCCAGGGAATAAAGTCCTAACCTATTCAACCTTTCTCTGTAACTGAGTTTCTCAAGTCCCAGCAACATCCTTGTAAACCTTCTCTGCACTCTTTCAACCTTATTAATATCCTTCCTGTAATTTGGTGACCAAAACTGAACACAATACTCCAGATTCGGCCTCTTATGTTTTGGATTTCTGATCTAAGTCTTTTTTTGTCCGTTTTGTCTTGGTCGGAACATAATAACCTTGAATGATTGGAGTTTTACCAGCAGGATTTCTTTGGGAGGGTTGTCTTGAGGGTTTAGTATGCTGACTGTCCTTTGGTCGGCTTTTTGGCTTTGGGAGGGAAGGGGGTTGGGGTCCCTTTTCTTTTTTCTCTGGAAGCTGGGTTCGGCTACCATCCAAATTTTCTGTTTGAGTACCCTATTTTATGGTTCGTTCTCTGGTTCAAATAATTTATGGTCAGATCTTTTAACTTTTCTGTTAATTAGCATTTAAAATGGATCAAAATATTAACTTATTCAGTTTTAATGTGAAAGGGTTAAATTATCCTGTGAAAAGGAATAAGATTTTTGCTTATATTAAAAAGTTAAGGGCCCCCATTATTTTTCTACAAAAATGCATGTACGTAATTGTGACAGCGCTTGCCATTTTAAATTGGTGGAAGGATTTACAATTTCATTCTTCATTCAGAGCAAATTTCGAGGGGTCTCGATTTTTATAGACAATACAATTTCTTTTGTTCAACATAAAGTTGCCTCTGACCCTAATGGGCGATTTGTCATAGAGTCAGGGAATAAATTAATTGTATTTGCTAATGTGTACGTCCCCAATGTGGAGGACCCAGAATTTTCTGAGCGTTTCTTTTCATTCCTGCCAGATTTGAGTTTTTATTCTTTAGTGATGGGAGAAGATTTTAATTGTTATCTTGACCCAGTAGTAGATCGTTCTTCTCTTAAATCAGCCACACCTAATAAATCAGCTTTATTTATTCAATCCTTTTTAACGAAATGTGATATTGTTGATGTCTGGCATTTTTTCTACCTAGCAGAAAGGAAGTATTCATTCTTCTCTCATGTCCATCATTCCTATATCAGGATATAGTAAGAAAACAGCTAATAGAGAGAGAACTGACAGTTTATCAATTAAAACAATTCGACCAGAAATATGCTTTGGCACCAGACCCAAATTATACAAAAGATGTATTGAAATTAAAGATAAATATTATCTTATAACGTATCCAATTGAAAACCAACTTTTAAAAGATAGAAACCAATTCTATATACATGGAGAAAAAAAAACTGGTAAACTATTGGCTAATCAATTGAAGACCTTTACAGCTAAACAACAAATTAAAGAAATTCACAAAACCGATGGTGATTTGACAACTGACCATTTTGAAATAAATGACACTTTTAGAGAATTTTATTCTAAACTGTATAGTTTTGATTCTGTTAAAGATAATACTGCAATGAACAATTTTTAGACCAATTAAATCTTCCTGGACTTTTGGTTGATAATCCAAAGCAGTTGGATCAACCTATTTCTCAGGAGGAAATCACTGAGGCTATATGTTCATTGCATTCTGGGAAATCTCCAGGACCTGACAGATTCTCTGGAGAATTTTTATAAGGCTTTTTCACAATTGCTTATACCTTACTTATGTTCTATCTTTACTGATTCCTTCAAGATGAGTAGGTTGCCATAGTCTTTTTATGAAGCTTCCATCTCACTTATTCTTAAAAATAAGAATCCCACTGAATGCTCTTCATATAGACCAATCTCTTTACTCAATGTTGATGCTAGGATCCTATCTAAAGTTTTAGCCCACAGACTCGAGAATATTTTACCTTCTATAATATCTGATGATCAGAGAGGATTTATTAAAAATCGATACAGGTGCCCCCCACTTTTCGAACGTTCGCTTTACGAAACCTCACTGTTACGAAAGGTCTACATTAGTTACCTGTTTTCGCTAACAGAAGGTGTTTTCACTGTTACGAAAAAAGGCAGCACGCAAAAAAAAAGCAGCGCGCGCCCCGAGCAGCCGCTCCTCCCCTGCATTCTAGCCGGCATTGCTTAAACACGTGCCTGTGAGCATCTGTTAGCAAGATGAGTTCTAAGGTATCGGAAAAGCCTAAAAGAGCTCGTAAGGGTGTTACACTTAGCATAAAACTAGACATAATTAAGCATTTCGATCATGGTGAACGAAGTAAGGACAAAGTGAGTTTGGCTTGTGGAAGTTGACGAAGATGATATTGAAGAGGTTTTGGCATCCCATGACCAAGAACTGATAGATGAAGAGCTGATGCAATTGGAAGAGGAAAGGATATCAATCGAAACTGAATGCAGTAGCGCAGCGGTCCCCAACCCCCGGGCCGCGGACCGGTACCGGGCCGCAAAGCATGCGCTACTGGGCCGCAAGGAAACGATATGATTTGGCAATATGAATCAGCTGCACCTTTCCTCATTCCCTGTCACGCCCACTGATGAGCCATTATGCACGCAAGGTCATTACCCACGCGACGTCCATGTCAGCACAGGAAGATCAACTCCTCGAGCTTGCAAAAGATGGCGGGCTGAAAAGTATATTTGACATAACATCTCTGCCGGCATTCTGGATCAAAGTCAAGGCTAAATGTCCTCAGACAGCCACGAAAGCACTGAAAATGTTGCTTTCATTTCCAACATATCTCTGCGGAAGAGTTTTCTGCAATGAATGCAACGAAAACTAAACTGCGGAATAGACTGGACATAAGGAACCCCCTTCGAATATCGCTGTCTCCCATCACCCTTCGATGGGACCGTCGTGTTGCAGGGAAACAAGCCCAGGGCTCCGACTGATTCAGCAATATGGTGTGTTGCAATTTTGTATGTTCATACGGGGAAAATATGTGCTGTGTGTTTAATATCCAAATGTTACTTAAAATATTATGATGCTATTGATGTACTTATATCACCATATAGCAATTACAGCACGGAAACAGGCCATCTCGGCCCTTCTAGTCCATGCCGAACGCTACTCTCACCTAGTCCCAGCGACCAGCACTCAGCCAAAAACCCTCCATTCCTTTCCTGTCCATATACCTATCCAATTTTTCTTTAAATGATAATATCAAACCTGCCTCTACCACTTCTACTGGAAGTTCGTTCAACATTTACTTCAAGCTCCCCTGATAATTCACTCATCACTATATTCATGCGAGGAAAATATGCGCTGTGTGTTTAATACTAAATTCGTTAGATAAACCCTTTAAGAAACGAAATTGAGTGTATTAGCCACTTATCACCTATATTCCGGTCGTGATTAACACCGCCCCCCCCCCCCGAACAGAATCGCCAAAAACGACTTGCAGGAAAAAAAATCAGCAGGTACACGCATGCGCAGGTGACGCATGCGCTCTGGTGCCCACGCAAGGCTTCATGGTCATTGTAGTCTTTCTCTGGGTAAACACAACGCATTTGACTGCTACTCTTGTCCGTTGGCAACCCTATCCCCACCCCCACCCAACCCTCCACCCCAATCCGCAAGAATATTGTCAATATTAAACCGGTCCACAGTGCAAAAAAGGTTGGGGACCCCTGTAGTAGCGAACCGACCGAAAGTGAAGTCGTCCAGGAACTGAATGTGAAGCAACTGCGTGAGATTTTCACTGCATTGATAAAGTACGACTTTAATTTTGAAAGGGTACATCGGTTTAGGGCATATTTGCAGGATGGTTGAGTCCTTACAAAGAACTGTATGATCTAAAAATGCGCGAGGCCCGTAAGTGATACTACACTGTACATACATTATTTCTACTTTATACAGGCTGTGTATTTTTAGGTGTTATTTGGTATGATTTGGCAGCTTCATAGCTTAAAGGTTACTGGAGAGCGCTTGCGCCGTGTTTTTGCCGACAGCGCTTGCGCTGTGTTTCTGCCAAGAGCGCTTGCGTGAGATTTTCGCTACAGAGAACAGTGCGGCAATGATTGTGGAAAAGTATTTCTACTTTATATAGGCTGTGTATTCACCATGTCATTCCTGCTTTTACTATATGTTATGTTAATTTAGGTTTTATGTGTTATTTGGCATGATTTGGTAGGTTATTTTTCGGTCTGCGAACACTCACAAATTTTTCCCAAATAAATTAATGGTAATTGCTTCTTCGCTTTACGATATTCCGGCTTACGAACCGTTTCATAAGAACGCTCTACCTTCGGATGGCGGGGGAAACCTGTATTCCTACTTTAATATACGGCAATTGTTAAATGTTATTCATTTTCCATCCAAGGAAATATCGGAATGTGCGATTTCTCTGGATGCGGAGAAGGTTTTTGACCGAGCTGAATGGAATTACCTATTTAAAACTTTAGAAAATTTTAATTCTGGGCCCAATTTTATTCTTTGGATTAAATTACTTTACTTATCTTCCTCCGCTCGGGTCCTTACTACTTTTCAGAATTCTAAACCAATTAAACTCCAACGTGGAACCAGACAAGGATGTCCGCTGAGCCCTTTGCTTTTTGATTTGGTATCAGAACCTTTAGCAATTGCCTTTCAAGAGTCTAAAGATATCACCGGTATCTTAAGGAAAGGTACTATTCATAAAGTCTCACTTAATGCTAATGACCTGTTGCATTTTATATTTAATGTTACAACTTCTTTACCCTCTATGTTTCTTTTACTGACTAATTTTAGTCAGTTTTCAGGATACAAATTGAATTTACATAAGCATGAATTGTTTCCTTTAAATAATTTGATACATTCCTTTTAAAATTGTAAGATAACAATTTACATATTTGGGTGTAACAATCACCATGAATTATGAGGATCTATTCAAAGAAAATTTTCTAACAATGAATTATATGAAAAAGGCACTTTCTAATTGGTCGCCTCTCTCTTTATCATTGATTGGTTGAATTAATTCTAATAAGATGAATATTTTACCTAAATTTATACAGGTTTCCCCGCCATCCGAAGGTAGAGCGTTCCTATGAAATGGTTCGTAAGCTGAAATGTCGTAAAGCGAAGAAGCAATTACCATTTATTTATATGGGAACATTTTGTGAGCATTCGCAGACCCAAAAATAACCTACCAAATCATGCCAAGTAACAAATAAGACCTAAAATAACGGTAACATATAGTAAAAGCAGGAATGATATGATAAATACACAGCCTATATAAAGTAGAAATACTTCTCTACGATTGCCTGCACATATCTCCGTAGCGAAAACCTCACCCAAGTGCACTCGGCAAAAAATCTCACGCAAGGGCTGTTGGCATAAACGCACTCTCCAGTAACCTATGAGGCTGCCAAATCTACCAAATAACACGTAAAAATACACAGCCTATATAAAATAGAAATAATGTATGTACAGTGTAGTATCACTTACCAGAATTGGGAAAACAGTGCCAAGCACACAGATGATGGTGTGTTAGACTGAGTCATCGCAGGCTGTGTGGTGCAGTGGCCCTCACCCTCCAGGCCGCTGACCCGATACATTGCCGCAAAGAACACAGCAGTAGCCGGGAGGCACACAGCATACCTTTAAGAAAAAAGCCGAAATAAACATGCTAATTAATTAGGTGCTGCCTGGCACGTAATTGTTGGCACAGATCATTGCCGATTGCA
This sequence comes from Mobula hypostoma, assembly GCF_963921235.1. Taxonomy (NCBI): domain Eukaryota; kingdom Metazoa; phylum Chordata; class Chondrichthyes; order Myliobatiformes; family Myliobatidae; genus Mobula; species Mobula hypostoma. The sequence goes on along the minus strand of NC_086103.1, from coordinate 110,093,835 downwards.
TCGCCTCTGATCTGGGCCGACAATTATGTGTCGGCGGCACCTAATTAATTAGCATGTTTATTTCGGCTTTTCTCTTAAAGATGAGCTGTGCGTCTCCCGGCTACTGCTGCATTCTCCGCGAATCGGTACAGTATCTGTCCGGGGCTCGGGGGTTGGGGTGGTGGGACACGGGGGTGTCATCTCATCGTCAATCAGGGCAGGCAGCTCAAATACTCCAATAACTGCCTGCCTCGATGTCGAAGGTCGAGGTTCGTCGTCTGCTGTGGCTGATGTGGAAGGCTTGACCGCTGAGCCTCGTGCATTTTTCTATCATACAGTTCTTTGTAAGCATTCAAACCATCCTGCAAATATCCCCTAAACCTACGTACCCTTTCAAAATTAAAGTCGTACTTTATCATCGCAGCGAAAATCTCACGCAGTTGCTTCACATTCATTTCGCTACTGCATTCGGTTTCGATTGTTATCCTTTCCTCTTCCAATTCCTCTTCATCTATCAGTTCTTGGTCATGGGATGCCAAAACCTCTTCAACATCATCATTGTCAGTTTCCACAAGCCAAACTCACTTTTGTCCTTGCTTCGTTCACCACGATCGAAACGCTTAATTAAGTCTAGTTTTACGCTAAGGGTAACACTCTTACTCTGTCAGGCTTTTCCGACACCTTAGAACTCATCTTGCTAACGGCTGCTCAATGCAACGTGCTTAAGCAATGCCGTCCCGAATCCGGGGCAGAGCGGCTGATTTTCTTCGTAACAGTGAAAACACCTCCTGAAAGCGAAAACAGGGTACTAATGTCGGTCTTTCGTAACAGTGAGGTTTTGTAAAGCGAACGTTCGAAAAGCCGGGGACACCTGTATACCTTTTTCCTGTTTATGTACCTGTTTTTATTTGTCTTTATTTGATTCTTTAGATTCGATTCTTTCTTCCGAAATATGGAAGAACAGAAAACCCCAATTAAATAAAGCCCACCTTCAAAAAATTAAAAAGAATGGAAGCCTTGCTCTACCCAATTTTAAGTTATATTATTGGGCAATTAACATATTAACATCTGGTTATATTATATTAATCTTGAGGATTGTCCAATATGGGTCTTTTTGGAAGCCAACTCTTATGAAATTTTCTATTATTTCTCTTCTTGGATCTTCTCTTCCTTTCTCTTTAAGTAAATTAACTGACAGTTTGGTGGTTAAACACACTTTGAGGATCTGGCTACAGTTTAGAAAACATTTCCGTTTACTGGGGTTTTTCCTTTCTAATCCTATTTCTTCTAATTTTTTTTAAACCATCTATGACCACCTGTTTTTTAGAGAATGGGATAGATTAGGCATTAAACAATTTCAGGATCTTTTTGTTGGAGGGATCCTTTCTTCTTTTGAGCAGCTCTCAGTGAAATATAACCTATCAAATAACATACATCAAAGTTGCTGGTGAACGTGATTGTATCAGTGTGATTTGAATATAGTGCATTTTGTGCTACCTTATTTTGATTTATAATAAGTATCCTTATGAATTCTGTATTTGTGTATATGAAATTTAATAAAAATATTGGAAAAAGGAAGGACGTGAAATTAAAATGGATGGAAAGAAGATCCCACTTCTTCTGCTGGACGGAGCGTAGGTGCTCGGTGAAGTGGTCCCCAATCTACAGCAGGTCTCATCATTTTTCCAAGAGTCCACACCAGGAGCACTGGACACAGTATATGACCCCAGCAGACTCATAGATGAAGTGTCGCCTCACCTCAAAGGACAGCTTGGGGCCCTGAATGGTAATGAGGGAGGTGGTGTAGGGGCAGGTGTAGCACTTGTTCCACTTGCAAGGACAAGTTCCAGAGAATTACCATAAATTCCAATGTATAAGCCAACCCCATTTTCAAGATTAAAAAAGTGACTTTTTCATGTTATCTTTGTATAAGCCGACCCCTTTTGTAGAGGTTTTTGATTTAACCTGAAAAGATCACAAGATCTCACATACCAGTACTCAGCTTTGCAAGATCCGGAACCTGGAAATTTTGTGAACCAGTACCTGCTAAGAAAATAGGTCTACATATGGTAGAGCATTATAAGCGAATTCTTAATAAATAAATCAGGGAGGGAAGTTTTGGATTAGGTTCCCAATGGTAAAGAATCCTCTGAAATGTACCCCCATGAAACCATTTAGCGCCCATCGTAATCCTGTTAAAACATAACACAGGGTGGCGGGATTAGTACGTGTACTCAGTATTGAGTTTGCGACCACCACGTACAAAAGATTAAAACGAATGCGATATGATGCTGGCTTCAAGCTGAAAGTTGTTGATTTTGCAAAAGGAATGAATAATTCTGCAGCTGCTGAGAAGTTTAGTGTAAGCGAGAAACAAGTGAGAGAGTGGAGAAAGGCAGAGGACACGCTGAGGGAAATGACAAAGACAAAATGTGCAAACCGCAAGAAAACATGCCAGTGGCCAGAACTGGAAGAAAAAGTTTTAGAGTGGGTGAATCACCAGCGATCGCCTGGATACATTGTTACCAGAGAAATGATTTGAGTTCAAGCATTGAAATGGGTCAAAAAACACCATGAGGTCAGCGAAAATTTCAAAGCTATGCGAAGTTGGTGAACCCGATTGACAAATAGACATGATCTTGCGTTGAGACAAAAAACAAAGATTGCTCAGAAGTTGCCCAGCGACCTTGAGAATAAGATTACAGCCTTCCAATTGTTTGTAATCAAGCATCAAAAGGCACATTCTTACCCGCTGTCACTGATTGGTAACATGGACGAGAGGCCAATGTTCTTTGATTTTACTGGCAACCACACTGTCAATCAGAATGAGGAGAAAACAGTCCTTGTCAAAACATCTGGACACGAGAAACAACATTTTAACTGTCGTGTTAATGTGTATGGCTGATGGGACCAAACTACCACCGATGGTGATTTTTAAGAGGAATACATTCCCAAAGGAAGAAAAATTCCCACGGGGTGTTGTTGTTTACGTTCAAGAACGCGGCTGGATGGACAAAGCAGGTTGCTTGAAGTGGATTAGAGAGATGCGGCGTCGATGTCCCGAAGGTTTCAAGAAGGAAAAGTCGCTACCTGATGGGGACATGTTCAAAGCGCACTTGTCAGGTGAGACAAAAGCAGCATTGAAAGCTGAAAATACGGACATTGCAATCATCCCCGGTGGTTTGACGTCTGTGCTCCAGCCACTGGATGTATTCATGCGTCGACAATGGAACCAATGGACGATGTCTGGAAATCAGTCATTCACTCCAGCGGGAAATATGAGGGCCATATCTCTCGCTACAGTTTGCGAGGGGGTAGTGCAATTGTGGGAGGAAATGAAGGCCGAGTGCATTGTGAAGGCCTTCAAGAAGTGCAGCATCAGCAATGCTTTGGATGGCACTGAAGATCATTTGCTTTGGGAAGAAGACAACGAAGATTTGGCAACCAGTAAAGCTGCAAATGACAATGTCGAAGCAGAAACTGACAATCCTTACGATGATATGGTGACTGCTGAAGAATGGGATGCGATTTTCGGAGAGTCAGGTAATGAAGAGTGTGAGAGTTTCAAGTTCTGAACGTTTGACAACAACAGTGTGTACAAGTAAATTGAGAAACAGTATGTGTTTTGTAGATCTTTTCATTTGCGTAGATTTCATAAGCGTTTGTAGTTTCTTTTGTATTTGACTCAAAAACAGCCAATAAATGAAGGACTGAGATGGCCTGTTTCCGTGCTGTAATTGTTATATGGTTATAAATACCACCCGTTTTCCATATATTCATTTTTCCAAAGATGGCACCCTCTGTATAAGCCGACCCCGTTTTTAGGACCAAAATTTAGGGCCAAATTATCGGCTTATACACCAGAATTTACAGTATGTACTGGATGCAGAGCTGGTGGGGAGGAAAAGGAAGACAAGAGGAACCCGATCCCTGGTAGGGTGGCAGGAGGATGGGATAAGAGCAAACGTGCGTGAAATGGAAGAGATGCAGTTGAGAGCAGCGTTAATGGTGGAGGAAGGGAAGCCCCTTTCTTTGAAAAAGGAGACTTCCTTCATTCTGGAATGAAAAACCTCATCCTGGAGGAGTTAAGAGAAGGGGATGGTGTTTTGACAAGTAACAGAGTGGGTAGAGGTATAGTCCAAGTAGCTGCGAGAGCCCGTGGGTTTATAATAGACATCAGTACATAAGCTTACTCCAGAGATAGAGACAGATAGATTGAGAAAGGGGAGGGAGGTGTCAGAAATAGACCAAGTAAAATTGAGGGCAGGGTGGAAATTGTTCATAACTAGTTTAACATGACTGGACACACTGGCTGGAATAGAAATAATTAATCGGCACTTCGCCTTCAAAACTCTGGTTTGAGCCCCTAACAACTTTCAGCTCCTGATCCACTGTAAGGTATCAGTACGTATAAGCAAATACGGACATCTCTCCCAACTGCACCCATGTTTGTCAGTAATTCTGCCTTCATTCCATCATTCTTCTACTGTATCTTAATGTCATTTTTCTCTCATCCAGTCATCACAAGGCATCTAGTACATCATTCTTGACCTCCTCTTACCACATTCATCTGCGTTTCATTGCTATCGACCTCTCCATATTCTCTTCTGCTTTCCTTCTTCACTCATTTCCTATCACTGGGTCAAAAGAAGCTGATTCAGTGCTGAAATTTACAAGCAGAGGCTACAATACTGCAGGTATCAACAATGACTCAGGTAGATTTACTCATAATAACCCTTTGCAGCCACAAACAAATCACTATTTGGCATTCAACTGAGTACCCAATCTGATCTAACAGTGGAATCCTCAAGGAACCAACAGATAATCAAAACAACTGTCTGGTTCATCCACTTTTGTTTCCAATATCTATGGGAGTGAGGAAGAGGAAGAGGAGATAGAAGCCAAAGTATATGTCCACAGAGGACCATGAACATGGATCAACAGAACTCTGGTGAAGGCACTGGGTCAAAAGCAAGGCCAGATCAGCGATCGATAAGCTACAGAAAGAGATGGGATAAGTGGACTGAGTAGCTAATTGAAAAATGTTGGAAACAACTAGAAACTCTGGATGTAAAATCTCAAACAGGACAAGGAATAAAATAGGCTGTCAAGTACTCCGCATACATAACCGAATTGGACTAAATACCATTTGACCTGACGAGGAAACTGAATGGATGTGCTGAAAAACCATGAGGAGGACATCTCAATACCTCTCTAGAGTAATTTCAGTCTGCTCAAAATCAAGCTCAGTTCCCCAAATTAAGTGCTGTGATCTTCAATTTATATCCTATTGCTCTATTTTAGATATCTTCTCAGATAGTCTCGCACAAAGCTAAGCTTGCTCATGAGAGGAACAGGGAATCTGAAAAGGCATCTTTACAATTATTTTTGAAGCCCTTCCACCTGAAATTATAAATATTTTAACAAGCCACAGAATATTATCTGTCAAGAGTTTTACATAGTACCTCTTTATTCTTGCTAATCTCTGCAATAGCAGCAGTCCTTTGCTTTTCAAATTCATCGCCACCCCCAGTTTTATTTGTACTAGCAACCTGCAGAGTTTTCCTTTTATCAAGATCTCTGCTATCAACTTGATCACGAGACATGCATTTCTGTAAGAAAAAGAAACAATGCAAGATTACATCTTAATCAACAGACTACTTACTGATATAAAATTAATACGATCAATTTTTCAAAATAAAACAAATAATGAATCGATCAGACCCATTTCCAAACGAACATTTCAAACGGACGATTATTGAAAATGGGATACAAAATGTCACGTTTCCATATAATCCCCACACAACGATGGGGAACCGCAATCAAAAGCTTGGGGTCATGCAGTATTTGCAGATGCACTGAAGAGTGTGTCATTTATATTTGATCTTTTGATCAGTTAACATTTAGCAATCTGCATAATGAGCAACGAATCAGAGTTTCAAGTACAACTAGAGCATTGTTTCACCTCAAAAAGTCAGACTTTGTAAAGTAGTTGTTAGAAGCAAACAAGTCGAAAAGACTGTTTATCACGAGTAATCACCAACTCAACAACCATCACTAAAACAAATTGACCAGAATTTGCAAAACACAAAATTATATATCTGCCAAAATTTGTTATGAAGAATAGTTTTATTTACAAGATACTATATAAATACGAGCACTTTGCTTGCAAAAATGATCAATTGAAAAATAAGGCATAATTTAGTCATACCTGTCCAAATGGGACGAAAGGAGGCGGTCCGCCTTCAGCTCCAATATTACTTCTATTGTATTTTGCTAAACTCTAGGTGGAAAAAAAAAACAAGATTATCCTTGCTCTTCAAATTAATAATGAAAACAAAGTTATAGCTAATTTTCTTTTGACAAATTAAATTCAAAATTTGAGAAAAAAGGTAAAAAAAAACAGACTGAACAGAGAATTAAAAGATTTCTAAATATAAAACTGAAAGCAAAGTTACAGCTTGTTAATTTGCAGTGTTTAAAATGCTGAAGCATTGGAAAACTATTTTAATTGATTTGAGTACACATGGCAAGTGAGAATGCTTTTACATTTTCGTGTGACAAACTATTGACAGCTACAATCAACTCCTTAAGCTTAATGCTGAGAATGACAAGATCCATATGAGAAGCATGGCACAAACTAGGATCCAGTAAATTTTTACTCAAATGTTACTTTGTTAATTCTTCAGCAAATAAAATGTGACTGTTCTAAATAAAAGTGCAACAGCTACAGTTTTATTGGCATGCACTACTTTCATTTTACCAATTGATAAATTCTTCAGAGAAAAAAAATGAAAAAGACTGAACAACTTAAGCCTTCATTGACAACATACAATTTCATCAAATTATTGGTCCTATTTTTAAACTTTTTTTTGGCACAGAAACTGAGAAAGTAGAAACATTAATGTTACTTTACCCTTTGCAGCTTCCATTTTTCAATTAGCTGATCTACATCACCACCAAGAACAAGAACATTGGTGTCTTGCAACAACAGAAATCCATTTCTCATTTTAATAGTTCCACATAGTCTTACTTTTGTTCCAGGTGGGGTATTGAGGCTACCAGGAAACAAATTAGCAATACATTTAGACAAGAAATCAGATTTGGTTTTTAAATTTTAAACTAGCATTTCAATAATTGGCTCTGTAATGTTAACATATTAATAGCAGGAAAGTGCATTTCATTATGTCATCATTAAAAGTGCTTACATCCATTTTTACCAGTTTGCACGTGATCTTAAGCATATAATTAAAAGTCTTGCAATATATGCAGTGCCAGTGAGTAACAGAAACAAACTTAAAATCAATGCCAGCATACTATAATGCACTCAATTTAAATATATATTGACAAAATATCACAATAGTAACAAGATAAAATGAATTTTTTTCCTAAAAGGTGTTCAGCGAAATTTCAAGAAAATGTACCTATCCCAATTAAAACAACCAAGTTGTATGTTAAAGAACAAATAGTAAGGGGATTTTCACAGTACAACCTCCATCACCAATGATATCCGATAGTTTACAGCAATTATGCAATGCTCTGCTTTCTCAACACTTCAGAATCTTAGAAACTACTTATATCAGCAGCAGCGATCCAACAATTAAAATTGTAAAGAACTTAACCCATAAACTAGCCAGCCAATGCAGCTCACAAAGTACAGGGATTAACACACTTTTAATCTAGTTATATCTAAAGTTCTCAAAACCATTTTGAAATTTGATTTTGTAGTCTCATAATTCAGAGCTACCATAGCACACTTCACTTACAAATTTGGAGATTATCCAAGTTTATAACCCTCAATGTCAAGTTTTAATCACGAAACATTTACAGCAATACCCTCTGACAGCTCTCATTCTCGACTCAGGTTTAATATTTAACTAATATTTAAAATATACTTCCAACTCCAATTCAGTGACAATCCGACAATCAGACGGATTAAATAAAACTCAAATTGTAACTACATTAATTATTTGCACGGAGACAATGAAAATAATCTGAACACGAATGTAGCAAGATATTTCTTCTGACAATTAAGTATCACTATCAGTGCCAACTTACTGTGCATGTTCTCACGTAATGGAAGAGCGACAAGTTCTCTCCTGCTCTTCATATGGTTAAGAAAAGGAATTTGGATCAAAAGTCATTAGCTTGAAACAAACTCTTTTTCATCCCCTCTGGAGTCGCTGCCTGACCCAATGCACATCACTAGCATTTTCTGTCTTGATGACAAAAAATCTATTCAATCCAGAGCAAATAAAGTGTGCATGTGGAAAAGAAGATTCTATACGTATTTTGAACTTGCTTTAATCTCCTCTACATGACATTTATGTTTTCCATTTTTTTTAAAGAAAACAGTTAAATAGTTATCCCAGATTATCAAATATACTGCTAAATGTACATAACCTGAACATTACGACTATTTGGTTATGCTCACAGAAACAAAAAGCCCAAATGTAATCAGTGCTAAGAGGGTTTGTTATCGAGACACAGAACTGTCAGCATTCCTACACAAATATGACATGAACCTTCACTCTTACGGCGGCTGTGTGCTATACCACAAATAATCTAAGGGGTCAGCTCTTCACTGGTGCTCCTACATCAATGATAGTCAAAGGAATCTTATTGCCACATTGCCTAGTGGGAAGTGAGCAATCCAGGCAAATTACAGTGGCTGCATGCGAGGGACAGTCTTGGCCAGTGGTACAGCTGTGTGTTGAGATTTATGCAGACTGGCATGGCAACAGTACACTGCAAACAAGCAACCACTACTCCATAGACACCCAGGATCCAATGGCCCCCATCATCCTTAAGTAGTAATATTTTATTGCCTCTCCAAAATTAACTTGTATATGGCCTTCTGCAAATCTGCAGTGGCATCTCTAATCTATCAAAGTCAAACCAGAATCCGAATCAGAATCAGAATCCTTTATTATCGCCAAGTATGTGGACACATACAGGGAATTTGATGCCGGTTTCCCTGAGCTCTCGCTGTACAGAATCAAAAACAAAAACAAAAACAATAGTGCAAATAATCGTGAACTATATACAATGAGGTGTACCTGTGTATGTACAGGTGGACTTGGTTTATAATAGACTAAAATTCAAGTGTTCATAAGACTGATAGCATGCGGAAAGAAGCTGTTCTTGAACCTATTTGTCCTGGCATAGAACATAGAATAGTACAGCACAGTACAGGCCCTTCGGCCGACAATGTTGTGCCAACCCTCAAACCCTGCCTCCCATATAAGCCCCCACCTTAAATTCCTCCATATACCTGTCTGGTAGTCTCTTAAACTTCACTAGTGTACCTGCCTCCACCACTGACTCAGGCAGTGCATTCCACGCACCAACCACTCTCTGAGTAAAAAACCTTCCTCTAATATCCCCCTTGAACTTCCCACCCCTTACCTTAAAGCCATGTCCTCTTGTATTGAGCAGTGGTGCCCTGGGGAAGAGGCGCTGGCTGTCCACTCTATCTATTCCTCTTATTATCTTGTATACCTCTATCATGTCTCCTCTCATCCTCCTTTTCTCCAAAGAGTAAAGCCCTAGCTCCCTTAATCTCTGATCATAATGCATACTTTCTAAACCAGGCAGCATCCTGGTAAATCTCCTCTGTACCCTTTCCAATGCTTCCACATCCTTCCTATAGTGAGGTGACCAGATCTGGACACAGTACTCCAAGTGTGGCCTAACCAGAGTTTTATAGAGCTGCATCATTACATCGCGACTCTTAAACTCTATCCCTCGACTTATGAAAGCTAACATCCCATAAGCTTTCTTAACTACCCTATCCACCTGTGAGGCAACTTTCAGGGATCTGTGGACATGTACCCCGAGATCCCTCTGCTCTTCCACACTACCAAGTATCCTGCCATTTACTTTACACTCTGCCTTGGAGTTTGTCCTTCCAAAGTGTACCACCTCACACTTCTCCGGGTTGAACTCCATCTGCCACTTCTCAGCCCACTTCTGCATCCTATCAATGTCTCTCTGCAATCTTTGACAATCCTCTACACTATCTACAACACCACCAACCTTTGTGTTGTCTGCAAACTTGCCAACCCACCATTCTACCCCCACATCCAGGTCATTAATAAAAATCACGAAAAGTAGAGGTCCCAGAACAGATCCTTCTGGGACACCACTAGTCACAATCCTCCAATCTGAATGTACTCCCTCCACCACCACCCTCTGCCTTCTGCAGGCAAGCCAATTCTGAATCCACCTGGCCAAACTTCCCTGGATCCCATGCCTTCTAACTTTCTGAATAAGCCTACTGTGTGGAACCTTGTCAAATGCCTTACTAAAATCCATATAGATCACATCCACTGCACTTCCCTCATCTATATGCCTGGTCACCTCCTCAAAGAACTCTATCAGGTTTGTTAGCCACGATCTGCCCTTCACAAAGCCATGCTGACTGTCCCTGATCAGACCATGATTCTCTAAATGCCTATAGATCCTATCTCTAAGAATCTTTTCCAACAGCTTTCCCACCACAGACGTAAGACTCACTGGTCTAATAATTACCCGGACTATCCCTACTACCTTTTTTGAACAAGGGGACAACATTTGCCTCTCTCCAATCCTCCGGTACCATTCCCGTGGAGACATACAGTGATCTAAAGCGCCTACCAGAAGGAAGGAGTTGGAACAGGTGATGTCCAGGATGCGATGGGTCTACAATGATGCTGCTTGCTCGCTTCCTGACTCGAGATGCATATAAGTCCTGGATCAAGTGCAGCTTCACACCAATAATCCTTTCCGCAGCCCTGACAGTTCTTTGGAGTCTACTCTTGTCTTGTTTGGCAGCTGATCCAAACCAGACAGTGATGGACGAACAGAGAACAGACTGGATTATTCCTGAATAGAACTGAATCAACAGCTCCTGAGGCAGGGTGTACTTCCTAAGTTGACGTAGGAAATACAACCTCTGTTGAGCCTTTTTGATAAGAGTGTCCGCGTTGGGTGTCCACTTCAGGTCATGGGAGATTGTGACACCCAGAAACCTGAAGGTCTCCACAGCAGACACAATACTGTTGAGTATAGTGAGTGGGGGGAGTATTGAGGGGCTCCTCCTGAAGTCCACTGTCATCTCCACAGTCTTGAGCGTATTTAGCTCCAGGTTGTTCTGACCACACCAGAGGGCCAGCCGTTCCACCACCCGTCTGTATGCAGACTCATCACCGTCTCGGATAAAGCCAATGACAGTTGTGTCGTCTGCAAACTTCAGGAGTTTAACAGATGGATCCTGTGAGGTACGGTCATTAGTGTAAAGGGAGAAGAGCAGTAGGGAGAGCACACATCCCTGGGGGGCACCGGTACTGACTGTCCAGGTGCTAGAAGTGATGCTCCCCAGCCTCACTTGCTGCACCCCGTCAGTCAGGAAGCTTGTGATCCACTGACAGATGGCGGGGGAAGACAGTGAGCTGGGTGAGTTTGGAGTGGAGGATTTCTGGGACGATGGTGTTGAACGCCGAGCTGAAGTCAACAAACAGGACCCTCGCAGAAATTGCACAGAAACAGGCTCTTCATCCCACCACATGCATACCAGCCATCAAGTACCATTCTATACTAATTCTTATCAGCATCTGATCCATAGCGTTGTATACCTTAACACATAGTTATCTGGATTCTTAAATATTGCGAGCCTCTGCCTCCACCATCTTTCAGATTGTGTTCCAGATTCCAATCATGCAGATTCCCTCTGAAGCTCTAACGTCCAGTTTTTACCAAAACAGAGATACCTAGCTCAAGCCCTCAAATAACTTGCTTAAAATAACTGACAACAGCTATTTAAAAGTTGCTGGTGAACGCAGCAGGCCAGGCAGCATCTCTACAAAGAGGTGTAGTTGACGTTTCAGGCCGAGACTCTTCCTAGAGATGCTGCCTGGCCTGCTGCGTTCACCAGCAACTTTTATGTGTGTTGCTTGAATTTCCAGCATCTGCAGAATTCCTGTTGACAACAGCTATTTATTCAGTCAATTGCTAACTTAAAAAGCAGGTCAGCTTTGACAATAATAAGGAACGAATGGCCTATTCCCTGGAGTTTTCAACTCAATAAATAGATAATGATTATATAAAATACTTACCTTATTTTTGGTAGATTACTGAACTCTATGCCTATGCAATTGACGTGTCCATCTGTCAACTGCACACGCAACATTCTTGGTGCAGCTTGAGACTCCTCGTGATCTTTTGGTGCAGAGATATTTCTGATCTTTTGGATTTGCAAGACACATGGGCCTTCAAGCTAATTGTTATAAAAGAATTCGGATTAAAATTAGAGAACAGAAATTTGAACATAGAAGCTTTTTACTTTCTAATCTAGAAATACTAACTTGAATAACAGCTTAAACATTCTACATTACACACTTGAACCGTTTACTCAAGATCAAGAGAAACATCAAATACAAAACATTTCTTATAAGACAAAGAGAAAACCTTTAACAAATTGTTATACATGAGGAAAATTAAATAAAATTGAAGCACAAAATATTGTGATGGAAATTGGAGAAGCGCTGCTGGTTGTTACAGGAAATGATGTCAGGGCCCCAGTTCACAATTTCTACCCATGATTTGGAAAAGAGAAGAGTAAAACATACTCAAGATTACTGATCATTCAAAGTTGTGTAGTAGTGTCGGTTGTTCTGAAGATGCAAACAAGTTTCATAGGAACATGGCCAATTAAGGAAATAGGCAAGAATGTGCCAGATTTGATGTAATGCAGAAAAATGCAAGATTGCCCATGAGGATGGAAAAAAATTAGTAGCTCCTCCCCACCCAACAAAACAACCAAAGACTGAAAGAGGCCTAGATATCTCATTCACAATATATTGAAAGTCATTAAGCAGGTACAATAAGCAGAATGTAGATAACAGTGAGTAGAAGTATCTTGCTCCAATTACTGAGGTGTCTAGTGGAATATTGCCTACAGCAGCGGTCCCCAACCACCGGGCCTCAAAGCATGTGCTACCGGGCCACGAGGAAACGATATAATTTAGCAATAGGAATCAGCCGCACCTTTCCTCATTCCCTGTCACGCACTGTTGAGCTTGAACGCATGCAAGGTCATCCATGTCAGCACGGGAAGATCAACTCTTCAAGCTTGCAAATGACAGCGGGCTGAAAAGTATGTTTGACATAACATCTCTGCTGACATTCTGGATGAAAGTCAAGGCTAAATATCCTGAGATAGCCATGAAAGCACTGAAACATTGCTTCCATTTCCAACATATTTCTGCAATGAATGCAACAAAAACTAAATTGCAGAATAGACTGGACATAAGGAACCCCCTTCGAGTATCGCTGTCTCCCATCACCCCTCGACGGCACCGTCTTGTTGCAGGGAAACAAGCCCAGGGCCCCCACTGATTCAGCAATATTGGTGTGTTGCAATGACTTTATATGTTCATATGGGGAAAATATGTGCTGTGTGTTTAATATCCAAACGTTACTTAAAATGTTATGATGCTATTGATTTATAAGTGACTTATATAACCATATAACAATTACAGAATGGAAACAGGCCATCTCGGCCCTTCTAGTCCGTGCCGAACGCTTACTCTCACCTAGTCCCACCAACCTGCACTCAGCCCACAACCCTCCATTCCTTTCCTGTCCACATACCTATCCAATTCTTCTTTAAAATGATAATATTGAACCTGCCTCTACCACTTCTACTGGAAGTTCGCTCAACACTTACTTCAAGCTCCCTTGTTCTCCCCTGATAATTGACTTATCACTATATTCATACAAGGAAAATATGCGCTGTGTGTTTAATATTAAATTCATTAGATAAACCCTTTTAGAAATGAAATTGAGTGTATTAGCCACTTATCCCCTATATTTCAGTTGTGATTAACACCCCCACTGAACAGAATCGCCAAAAACAATTTGTAGGAAAAAAATTGGCACGTACACGCATGTGCACACAGGTGCCCGCGCAAGGTTTCATGGTCACGGTAGTCTTTCTCAGGGTAACGCAACGTATTTGACTGCTACTCTTATCCGTTGGCAACCCTACCCCCACCGCCCCGCCGGGTTGGCCGGTCCGCATCAATAGTAAACAAGTCCGCAGTGCAAAGAAGGTTGGGGACCTCTGGCCTACAGGTCTGAACTCCAAAACTACAGAATATATTTTTGCTCAAAGAACTGCAGCAAAATTCACAAGATTGATTTCTGGAATAGCAACTTGGTTGCTTCAAGCACAAGTAGATCCTGCTCCCTACTCCCTTTAATTCTGAAGAACAAGTGATAATTTCCGATGAAACTTGCAACACACTCAAAATGCTGGAGGAACTCAGCAGGGTAGACAGCATCTTTGGAAAAGAGTACAGTCGATATTTTGGGTCGAGACCCTTCAGCAGGACTAGAGAAAAAAAGATGAGTAGAAAAAAAATTTTAAAGCCACCTACTCAGCTTTTTGGGAGCCTTGCATGCCTTAATCTCCTCAGAAAGTGTAAATGCCACTATGCCTTCTTGACTACTGAAGTGCTGAGAGTCCAGGTTAGATCATCTGTTCTGTGCACACCAAAGAACTTTGTACTCTTCACTCTCTCCATGGCCGAGTCCTTGATGTACAATAGAGAGTGGCCAACCTGCACCTTCCTGAAGTCCAAAATCATCCCTTTTGTCTTGTTCATGTTGAGACTCAGGTTGTTGTTTTCACATTATCTGACAAGCCTCTCTACCTGCTCTCAGTATGCCAACTCATTGTTGCCAATGAAGCCAACTACTGTTGTATCATCAACGAACTTGAGCTAGATTTGGCAATGCAGTTGTGAGTGCACCAGTGCTCAGCGTGATAGGGCTTGCGATGTGGCTGCCAACTCGGACGGACTGATCCTGTTAGGGAGGGGTGTTGAGAGCCAACAAGGACTGAGGCACTCCATTTGTCCAAAGCATTCTGTTCAGACAGCTCCAGTACAGACAACAGCTGAACAGTATTACTTCTATTTCTGGTATACTGATCTTACTACCCTTCTCATGACCATCCAGATTTATAGATCATTCCGTTGATGAGCACATTGTAAAGTTCACAAGTTGTTTCTGGCAAAAACCAGAAATGTCCATGGGTCTACCCTTGAGCAGTGGGCAGACAAGAGGTATTGAATATGGTCAATCAAACTGAGAAAGCTGCACAACACAAAGTACAGAAAGACTGTCATACTCTTTACAGTGACAAATCCTTCTGCTGGCTATTCATAGGAACTTTAAAAAATCAGAATAGATCCACTACCTTTCAAATCTGCTGGACTGCCCTAAAAATCTGCATCCTGGAAGATAATAACTAATGCATCCATAGTATTTGGAGCTAACTCTTCAGAGTTTGGCATACATGCACAAGAGATGGAGATGTCTTAATTTTTAACTCTTGAAATTCTTCAGTTCCTTCTTTTCAACTCCACTCTGTCAACTGATGATTAAAATTGCATTTCATAAAGATAATTCATGTCTACCAAATAAACAATCTGCTTGCCAAAACTTTTAAAAATCACAAATTCACAGAATGTAACAGTTAAGCCATGTACAATTATGCATCGCCAATGTGCAAATTCAATATTTTTCAGTGAAAAACAAATATTCTACAATTTGAATGATTAAAATTCTCTGTTAAAACCTATGCTGGCATACAGAACAGAATCATTTATTCTAAGATGTCGGGATAAATCAAGTTCTTTTTAATTGTGAATTTCAAAGCATAAAGATAGCAAGCATTAAAGAAAGGACATTATAAAACCAAAGGGAATGAAGAATGGAAAAAAAATGGATACACGTTTAACCATACATTAATGGAAGCCTACTTTACTGAACTGAAGACAAAAGAACAAGCTGCCTGCTATTACAATAAGAAACATTAAAAAGCAGGGAGATAATAGAAAAAAGGTACTAAAATACATAAATATGAAGCTAAACAGACAATACGATGGATCAGATTCAACCATAGCTGCAGCTGATAGAAAAATTCAACTTGTTCATTTTATCCATAATTTTATCTATTGAGGAATTGTGTTTCGGATTTTTTTAAGAAAAAGGTGCTTAAAACAATGCTTCCTAATATAAAACTTTAAAATAATTAATTTCTATATAAACACACACAAAATGGTGGAGGAACACAGCAGGTCAGGCAATATCTCCAAAGATGAATAAATAGTCAATGTTTTAGGCCGAGACCCTTCACAAGGACTGGAAAGGAGGGGGGAAGATGCTAGAATAAGGTGGTGGGGAGGGTGGGAGGAAAAGGAGGACAAGTTAGGTGATTGGTTGGTCGAAGCCAGGTCAGGGGGCGGGGGGGGGGGCTGGTGGACAGAATGAAGCAAGAAGCTGGAAGGAGACAAGTACAAAAGGCAAAAAGCAAAAGGCTGGAGAAAGAATCCGATAAGAGAGGAGAGTGGATCGTGGCAGAAAGGGACAGAGGAGTGGCACCAGGGGAAGGTGATAGGGGGTGAAAAGAGACCAAAGTAACGAAATGAAAAGGAGGGATGGAGAAGGGGAAAGAAATACCTGAAGTTGGAGACATTGATGCTCATGCTATCAGGTTGGAATCTACCCGGATGAAATATGAGGTGTTGCTTCTCAAACCTGACAGTCGCCTCATTGTGGCAGAAGATGAGGCCACAGATCAACATGTCAGAATTGGGATAGGAATTGAAATGGTTGGCCACTGGGAAATTTAGGTTTTTGCAGACGGAGCCAAGGTGCTCGACAAAGCACTCCCCCAATCTACATTGGGCTTCATCAAAGCACAAGCTGCTGCATCAGGAGCACTGAATACATTAGACGACCATAGCAGATTGGTGAAGTGTTAACTCATCTGGAAGGACTGTTAGGGGCCCTGAATGGAGGTGAAGGAGGGGGTGAATGGGCAGGTGTAGCACTTCTGCCAGTTAGAAGGATAAGTGACAGGAGGGAGCTTAGTGGGGAGGAACGGATGGACAAGGGAATCACAGAGGGAACAATCCCTGTGGAAAGCAGAGTGTGGGGAAGGGGGAGCAAAGATGTGTTTGGTGGGACAGTCCTGTTGAAGATGGCAGATGTTGTGCAGAATGATGCGTTGGATGTGGAGGCTCATGTGGTGATAGGTGAGGACAACAGAAATTATCACTGTTAAGGCAGCAGGAAGATGGGGTGAACTCCTATGTCTGGGCATTCTGTGTGTTGCCCTAGATTTCCAGCATCGGCAGGATCTCATGCTAAAATTTCCCATATTACATTATTGTATGGAATTACACCCTTCCTAATTTCTCCTGTTTATGTATATTTCAGCTTTCACTCTCAAACACAGTGCATGTCGACAGGCAGTATGCAACCAAAGTTTAATGCAGAACATTCTGTTCAAATAATTAACTAGCATTAAGTGATATCCAATCAATCAATCAGCATAGAGGAAGAAAGCATTCCATTCAGAATTCAATATTCTACCATTGAATTTCACTCTTACTCCTAGAAACACAAAATAACACAAGTAATACTACAGTGGTTAAACAGCGAAATCAGTTTAAAATGTAAATACTGGGAATTCATTTCTTTAAACAGGATGCTGCAATAACCATTAACGATATTTAATAAAATCAACCAAATACAATTCAATCCACATGTTGTTTCCTATTACATTGACATGGGTACGCTGGCCAGTTTGACTTCAATTATACAAACTTACTGCAGTTCCATCTATTTAAGGTTTCCCCCCCTCACAGATGTCAGTTATGCCCACTCCCTACCATTCACAATTGTGCTTCCACCATCATTTAACAGTCCATCAGAAAATGCAATCTATCCCACTCTAATTTCCCCACATGAGAACACAAGACTATCCTTTCCCCTCCAGGTGCTACCGCCACAATGCTCCCAGTCTCATCAGCTTTCCCAAGTTCTCCCAATGCCCAAAACTTCACTGAGCTCTGTCAGCAATATGGACTGCCTTAAAAAAAACTCCTCTTATGAATGTGTCCCAGCAAAACCAAAAAAAAAAATCAGTCTCAACACAAAGAGAACACACCACACAGAGACAGCTGGAACACTCTCAAATAATGCTAAGGACCAAGTGCCAGTAAATAGGACAAGTACAGATGGGTGCTTGTCATCATTGATGAGGTGGGCCAAAGAACACGTTTCCCATGCTATATTACAAATTACTTGTGTGTAGTTACATTTACATACACAACAGCATTCTTTGAAAATTTGTACACAAGAGTGAAAGCCTCACTTGCCTGCCTGAATCTCAGTGCATGATTTGCTTTAAATATGACAACATGTGGCCTAGTTTGGTTTTGCATTGTTTTCCTCCACATTCATGACCACAAGGGAGAAGGATGTAATCTACAAATGAATTATTGAGTCTAATGCTGAATAGCTTTGTTTCAAATATAAGCTGAATGAAGCTTCAATTCGAACAAAAATATACCAAACGTGCAAAACATTCCAGCCTGTGTACTACCATTTTGGTGCACTGTAAGACTTTGAAATGGGATATTCATAGTTGATAGTACCTTGGTTCAGTGCACACACCAACTGCATACTTTAGCACCCTCTGGTGGTTCGAACTCAAAAACTGCTTTCCCTACTGATAGGGAAGTATTGGGATATAGATTTTAAATAAAAATTTGCTCGAATTTACTCTACCTTCCAATTCTACAAATGTGGTCAGACTGAATATGACTGCTATTTTCTAGGGAAAAAAAATATGGGAACCAATAAACAAAAGTTTTGAAGAGTGCTTCATTCGATAAAAAAAACTGGTGAGACAAAACATTAACAAAGCTCATATACATTGCTCATTAAAAGCAAACCACATCAAACCAGGCCTCTAAAGCTCAGGAGCCTAAGTTCTTTTCCAACTCTGCACTCATTGCACTCAGTTACTCTCAAATATATATGCACAAATACAAAAGCAGTATCAAATAAGTTTTTGTTTTACTAACAAGATTTAATAATTGCACTGTTATGCTACAACTGCCACAATTCATGATAAACTAAATGCAAAGACCTTGGCAAAAGCAATGAGCATTCAGATAAATGGATGCGAGCAGAATTTCACCATGAGCTCAGTTTGTCCACATTTCTCCATACATCAGTTAACCAGCTCACTTTCACCTTCAAAGATCACATAGAGCTAGTACTCATACCACTGTGCACATAGTACAAATGGATCTAGAAACTTTAAATTAAAAAAAGCTTACAGCAAGAAAAGCATAACACGTTTGTATTCCAACTGAAACCCATTAAGGGGTAAACCAATCTCATTTGTGACAACTTCATATGATGTCGATTCTGCAACAGCACTTCGCACTTTCAGCAGTCATTAAGTTGCTGCTCACCTCAACACCAAAGGAAAGAAAAGAGGAGGTTGAAAGACACTGGTGTTCAAAGGAACTTGTGTCCTTTGAACAAATCACTGAAATTAAATGAGCCCTCAGCAGAGAAAATATTTGAGTAACAGAAATATATTGCTCCTACTACGTGCAGCTCTCTATAATCCTGTATATAGGACTGGTCTCCCTATCTAAAGGATACTCGTAAGTGCAGGAGTGTAGAGAAGTTTACCCATCTGATTCCTGGCATGGTGGGTTCATAACGTGGAGAGACAGAGCAAACTGCAATCATATTCAGAGTCAAGGTGGTGATTTCATTGAAAAGATACAGAGCTGATATTTCTCTGAGCTTGGCTGTCTAAAACCAGTGATCAGTGTCAAATAAAACAGGATGCCTACACTAGAAAAAGGTGAAAACAAATATCTTCACCCAGAAAAATGAGTAAGGGAATTCCCTGGATTCAAGATGGCTGTTGAAGCTCAATAACCAAACCTGATCAAGTTAGCCCTCCAAGAGGTCCACAACCCCGTCATAGTTTGGAGGTTTGCGTGCCTCAATGACCCAGACAGCTATGCTGGCTAAATTCAGGGCATTATGCTTTGACCTGATTCGCATGGGTGACCCTACAAAGTGCCAAAGGGTAGTGGCCAGTCTATGTGGTCACCAGTCCTCCAGGTTCTGGGGTTCCGCTCAGGGCCAACAACTCTGACTGGTCAAACAAAATTGTTACAGAAACAGCAACGAAGAATCCTTTTACATCTGAGTGGCTCAGGACAGACAGATGGAGGACTTTTATTGCTGCCCTAAAGACCAGCTGGTGTAATGAGCAGCGAGTTAGAGATCTGTAGATCATTGGACATTCTGGGAATCGAGGGACAGAAGGTTAATAAGAACATAAGAAATAGAAACAGGAGAAAGGCATCTGGCTCTGCAAGCCTGGTCTACCATTCACAACATCATGGCTGATCTGGCCATGGACTCAGCACCTAGCCCTTAATTACCCGGTTATACAAAAATCTATCGAAGTGTACCTTAAATATATTTAACTGAGGTAACCCCTGTCCCACTGAACAGACAATTCCATAGATTTGCTACATGCTGGGAAGAGGTTTCTCCACATCACCGTCCTAAATCTATTCCCCCGAATCATGAGTCTATGCACCCGAGTTTTAGACTTACTTAACAGTGGAATCAACTTTCTATCTTACTTATCCCTTTCTATCTGACCACTATTTTGCCCATCACCATCTTTTTAATGATCCCCACCTCCCATCTCAACCATAACATCTCTCTTTGGCATGCTAGACATGTCCTCCGCCGCAAAGCCCCAGCCATTTCCACACTACTCAATATTAATCTCCTCTTTGTTTTCCAAGGCACCCAAGTTCACATTATCCACCTTTTTCCATTTTATATCATAAAAATTTTGCTCATGCAAATGTAGGAAAATGAAAGAAAAAAAGTTATCTTACTGAATGGCAGAGGAAGCACAAGAGGTCAAATTGTTTTGCTTTTGTTTTGCTCTGATACTTGAACATCCAAACATAACTGGCTTACAAATATCTTTTTGTTTTCACAAAGGCAGAAACAATTAAAACTTATATTAGACCATGAGATTATTTGCAACAATAAAAAAACAATTAAATTCATAACTTGCAAAATTCCAAGAAAACCTTTAGCACTGAATTATGCAAAGGTTAAAATGGTAGGCATCAAACTACATACCAGCTTTTCTTTTTCTTTAATCCAGAACTATGTCTACTTAACTCTTCAATAATCTGCAGTCAATTTGTACAATATAAGTGCTGGAGGCTACATTATTTTTACATGAACAATTTAAGCCACCAACACCCCATTCAATATTAGGACATGTAATCAATTACCGAAAAGTCAGGAGTAACCAAACATCTTGACATTTGTTGGAAAAGATACCAGAGTGACCACTTCAGAGATATTAACGTAACAGTTCACAAAGGGTAACATTTTGCAACAAATAACTCGAGTTTCCCATAAAGTTGAGACAACCTGCACCACTGATAAACCAACTAATTAAATATTTTGCTCTAAATCCTACCTGTTCCATTCGTCCGCTATTGATTTCATTTGGAAGAAACTTTTTCCCAATCGTTCTTAGATCACTCTGAGGACAAATGTGAAAAGAAGTTCAAAGTACTACATAGAAACGATTGATATTTTTAATGTATGCAACACTGAATAATATAGCAAAACATGTTCTAACAAGTACAGTGGATTCTGGTGAATTGGGCCATCCATTAATCTAGGCAGCCATTAATTTGGGACAGATCTTAAAGAACAAAAGCTAAATTGAAAAAATAGTCAGGATTCCCTTCGATTACTTGGGACACTATGCCGCTTAATTGAGACAGAAGTCTGTTCTGAACAGTTTCCAACTGGTATCAGTCACGTGCACTTGTGCAGCTGTCAGACACTACACCGCGCTTAGAGCAGTCAGTTTTTTATTATCAGTTGCGTGTGTTTATGTTCAAAAAGCAGTCATAATAAATGTAGCTAGTTCGTGAGAAATAAGCAGCAAGACAATTCAGAACTGTTTTGCTCACTGCAGTTTCAAGCATTCAGGCTTGGGTATACCAGAAATGGCTAGGAATGAAAATGAAATCATTTCACTACCTTAATAAGTTAGGAATTACTAAAGTATCGACAATCATCTTAAATGTTACAATGAAAATGAATATCTTGAGGCAATTGTCTAAAGCATTGTTTGAAGGCAGTCCATTATCTGTACAGGTGTCTGCACAGATTTTGTTCATTACCAATCCAAAAAAAACAAATTCCTCCACTGATAACTACTAGGAACTAACAGTTTTATAGTACTGTAAAGGTATTGGTAGTGTTCTATTTTGTTCTGTATTTCATTTAAATACATACATTTTTACTCAATTAAATAGTAGTTCCTTTCTTCTACCTTTTAACTATTTCCATGAAACTTCGGCTATTGGGCCAGCCGCTTTATTGCGCCAAAATGTACCGGTCCGGATTTGTCCCAATTAACCAAAATTCACTGTTTTCAAAAAAGGCTCCTGAAGTTAATTAAGATTGTTAAATGCAGGTATTCCAATCTTCTGATAAGTTTTCAGATTTTTTTAAATATTAAGATATTTGCAAGTGTGAAGATGTGGCAGAAATGGAAGTGAAAGAAGGGAATTGCTTTTTAACAAGTGACATGGTGGGAGAAGCAATAGTCAAGTTAACTGTGACAGTAATCTGTTGTCAGGATGAGGCTTTCCATTCAACATCTGAGATATCCTCTTTGCTCAATGAACAAGGGTTTCCATCACTGTTGCACTCACCCACATAGCCATTTTCCACACATTTTCGCATACCCCATCCCCCCACGATAAGACCATAAGACATAGGAGAAAAAGGCCATTCAGCCCACTAAGTCTATTCCACCATCACATCATAGCTGATTTATTATCCCTCCCATCCATATTCTACATTCTGCCCATAACCATTCACACACTTACTGATGAAGAATCCATCAACGTCCTCTTAAATATATCCAATGACTTGGCTTCCAAAGGTACACCAGACTCTGCCCAAAGAAATTCCTCCTCACCTTTGTTTTCAAGGAACCTTTAAACTTTTCATTCCTGGGATCATTCTCATGAACCTCCCCTGGACCCTCTCCAATACCAGCACATCCTTTCTTAAATAAGAGGCACAAAACACAGTACTCGAAGTGCAGTCTGAACAGTGCCTTATAAAGCCTCAGCGTTACATCCTTTCTTTATACTCTCGTCCTCTTGAAATGAAATGACTTTAGGGGAAAAACAGAAGATCAGATTAAAATTTAAATGGTGAAAGATTACAGCATGCTGTTGTGCAGAGGGACTAAGGAGTGCTTGTGGATGATTCACAAAAAGTTGGTTTGCAGGTATAACACATCATCAAGGCAGCAAATGAAATTTTAGCTTTCAGTGCTAGAGGGATTGAATTTAAGAGAGGAGCGTTATCCTGCAAACAGACTGAGTACTAGTGAAGATGCACCTGGAGTACTGCATGCAGTTCTGGTCTCCTTACTTGAAGAAATATACACTGGCTTTGGAGACAATACTGAGGAGATTTACTGAGGAGATTTACCAAGTTGATTCCGGAGATGAAGGGGTTGACCTCCAAGGAGAGATTGAGTCACCTGACACTAAACTCATAGGAATTCACAAGAATGAGGGAAGAACTTAAAGAAACATAAAATAATGAAATAGATAGGATAGAATGTGAGTACAACTAAAACTTGGGGACAATGCCTCAAGATTTGGGGCTATAGATTTAGGACAGAGATAAGAAACTGCTTTTTCCATACAGTAGTGAATCTGTGAAATTCTCTGCCCAGGGAAGCAGTAGAGGATACCTCACTAAATATATTTAAGACAGTTAGATTTTTGCATCACAGGGGAATTATGGATTATGGGGAAAAGGCAGGTAGGTGGTACTGCGCCTATAGCCAGATCAGCCATGATCTTATTAAATGGGCAGAGCAAACTCAATGGGCCAGATGATCTACTCCTGCTATTTCTCATGTAAATACAGTTTTAAAAAAACTCAAGACTACAGATGCTGGGAATCAGAAATAAAAACAAAGTGGTAAAAACACTCAACAGCCAGGCAGCATCTGTGGAAAGAGAATTAATATTTCAGGTCTGGGGCTCTGCTCTTGAAAAGCTACAGGAAATAACTGCAGAGAGAATGGACAAAGAATTAGACACCATGGATGAGGAAACTGGTTGAAATAGGGAGGAGTGGAAGGGGAACACTGTAATCACAGGGATTCAATCATGGGGGGGATTGGGTTGTCAACATTCTCTGAAGGCATCTGGGTCTGCTTTAAGGATATCTGGATATGTCGGAAAAGGCATTTGCCTTGAAAGGAATTGGGAAAATAATGAAAATTTAGCTGCTGGGGAACACAGTTGTAAGATATTGGAGACAGTAGTTCTGCTGTGTATGAAGAGATGTGGGCTACTTTAAAAGCTAGATCCTTAAGCATTTTGATCTTAAGGTTATTAAGAAAGCCGAAGGCAAATTGGCATGGGCATGAATAGACTAGCAAAGTTAAGATTGCTTTGACCTAGGTTAAGAGCACTAGCACCGAGACAAAAGGAAGACAAAAGGCAATGGCCATGGCCTCATATGTTGATAAACAGTTGTAAAAAGAATATTAATATTTGTAAAGGTAAAAGGAGGGAACAACAGAAACTGGGTAACAATTGAATACAGAGGATTTGTCCGTAAAATAATTTAGGACCGGGAGAAAATTTAAGTGACAACAAAATTGTTTCTCAGCTTTCTGAAGCCAGAGAAATCAGATGATGCTCAAACACACTTTTGTTTTTAAATATGAAAAGGCTGAGATTCCACATTAGTGGAACAGGTTTACAAGCCCACACCGAACACTGGAATAGCAACTACAGTGGGAAAATTGCCTGCTGGATGTGGCAAAGTTTCAGTGACTCTATATCATACAGTATATTCCAACGGAGTAAATGACTAAAAAGGAATTGGGCATTGAACTATTTGAAGCTGCCTGGGACAAGAGTTTGTCTATGATACAGGCTTGCTCTGTTAACAGCAGACACCAACTGATCCAGTTCAAAGTTGTCCACCGTCTTCACTATTCTAAACTCAGGTTGCACAAGATTTACCCTTCTGTCTCACCAATGTGTGATAGACGTCAAGGGACGGAGGGCACGTTGTCACACACCTTCTGGTTTCCCCCTTCACTGACTGGATTTTGGTCCAAAATATTTGACTGGTACTCAAAGGCCTATAAAAGATCCTTCCCCATGGAAGCTGGTCTTGTCATCTTTGGCTGTTCGCAATCCACTCTATATTTCCCTACAGCCATACAACAGTCTCTGATGCTGGGGATGACTGCCGCTAAAAGACTTATCTTGAGGGAATGGAAATCACCTTCTCCCCCTTCTTTTCGGAGATGGATGGCTGACATGATCTCAGTCATACAGATGAAGAGACTCAGGTTCCTGAGAACCAATTCAATTATAATATTTTCGGCTATCTGGGATCCATTTCTTGCCTGCCTAGACGAGGCCAGGGACAGATGAACAACTTCCCCCCAGCTAATCCCTCACGGCCCTCATTCCAGACTTAATGTTTAGCACTTTTGAGCACTCTGTACAACAGGCATCCCTCTAATGTTATGTCCTTTCCCCCCCTTTTTTTGTTCATTTTATTTTCACACATCTGAGCTTATATGTTCTTGTTGATTTTGTTTGTTGTAAATTTTGAGAATAAAGTATTAAAATAAACATACAAAAAAGAATCAAGTTATGTCCAAACATAAGTTACTTACATTTAGTGCAATATGAATGATATCTTTTACATCAGACTTTGTGGACAAAGTAATACAGGCTTCAATTCCTTCTTGAGAAAGATACCTGGTTTAAAGAAAAAAAAATGCACTTATTGAACGTTTTATCAACTCCTTTATGTCCATAGATTGAATATTTTCTATATAATCCATTACATTTCCTTTTGTGTATAAAACTGTAAACTACAAACTATTAGTTTGACTATACTGATCAGCTTTCTTAATCAAGATCTGAGGAATACTTTGCTTTACAAAAGTAATTTTGGAAATTTTGGATTCATCAACTGAAATGAAAGTTTAAATCAGTTAAAACATTTAAATGCTTAATACCAACTTTTAGCACAGATTTGTTACTTTAATTTGCAACTACTTAAAACAGAAGCCTTGAACAACTTTACAGCATTAAGCTGGCCTTGTGTATTGGCCACAAGAAAGCAAGTCCCAAGATGCCAGCTGGAGAAATGAAACATGGATTCCAGTGAAACAAAGTGATTTCTACTTTGCTGTTTGAGAAGAGCAACCATTTTGCAATAAATACACAGAAGTAAAATAGAAATGCCAATATAATCAAAAGGGCAACCCTGATAACCTCAATTTATGGCCAGATGGAATTGTCAGCATTCACCACCACTAATCAATGAAGAAAAATGATACCTACACAGTCATCAAAAATCCAATAGTAAATCCTTGTTCTCCTATAGGGACCACCTTCAACTTTTCAACGATCCCTCAAGTCCTCACGTGGAACAGAATTAAGAGTGCTACCAATTCTGGCCAACAGAATGGCACTTTCATAAAGTACAAAAGACTGTTTCTATCTTAGACTCAAGACAAATCAAACACGAAGTAAACTGATTTTTTTTTTAAAACTGATGTAACATGCTGTAAGGTTTCACTGCTAATGTAATGGCCTCTCTATAATGCGTCACTGCTAAGGTAATGGTTTCTCTGTGGCAGCAATATTTGGGTTATGACTAGAGATTACGGGGGCTTTGGAATGTACACTAGCCAATGAGAGGCATGGTGTTCTTTCCTGTGGGTCTGGGAGCAGGGATTTCGGGGTCTTTTGTCAGCGAGAGATGAAGAGAGGAGACACGAGGGGAGGGATTTGGTAGACCGCCGGAGAGAGTGGACGGAGCTAGGGTCCGAAGGTCAGCAACGCTCAGAGGTCGATGGGGAACGACTGGATGAATCCGTGAGCTCCAACATGCACATTAGACTGTTTCATTAAAATTGGCCCTTTCTCTTTTTATTTTCTTTACTAACCAGATAGTCAGATTAAGATTTATAAAGTTCAATCATTTAATTACATATGGCATATCGTCTGGTATTTTGTGGTTCGGATTTGTAACCAGGCAACACATCACGCAGCATCTACACAAACGAGATTTCTCAGTTTGGCTATATTCCCCAAGACAAACACGTGCTGGCCAAACCTGGGGTTACATTGAGATTCCCACGTCCTCTACAAGCTCTATTTTAAGTTCTGGCATTTGGAGCTAATCTCAGTCATCAGTGTCGCTCAATATTATTGATGAGCCAAATATACACAGTATTACATTTTTGGATTTTTGTAAATATTGAATGCCAAGATAATGTAAGCTTAATGGCAGAATTTGCTTATTAAAAAGTATGTCCTCATTTGAATTTATCAGGAACCCACAAAGTACATGGAGGCAAAAGAGTAAAGATTTATGCATTATAGTACACTCTTTTGTCTGGCCCCAAACACATTCACTCTGACACACATCTACCTGCAGGAAGACACCAACCAGGCTTGATCTGAGAAGTGGGAAATAATATCCGCATAACATTGTGATGGATAAGGAAGTCTGAGGAAGCATTATGGTAAACATTGATTCATCAGTTGACAATGCCTGGGCAATTGGAGCAGATCGGGGCTGAATACCTGTGGCAGATAGCTTTTAAATTCTCAAATGTCTTAGCATCACCAAGTAACAGATAGTTAAAAGCTTTCTGTTCAGAATCTAATATCTAGGAGCTCAAACCAAATTATTATTTTTTTTTTTAAATTTTTTTTTTAAAGAGGTTAGTCACACAAACTAACTGTTGCCTGACCACAAGTCTCAGATTTGGTTTGGCTATATACACTAAAAACGTTTGTGGGCTTAAAACGCCTGTACCTGGCCAGGCCATGCCAGTTGATCTCAACACTCTATCAAGGTCAAGATGAGTAAATCAAAAACGTTTCAGTACCATTTAGTTACGATCAGTACGTGAAAAGTACGAAAACATTTTGTACTCAGGCTTGAGTCGGGTACAGACTGGCTATGGTCAGGTTGGGCTGGGCTTCAGGTTTATATATTTAACCTCTACAAAGAGGTCAAGTAGCTAGCTATGAGCACAGACACAGTCATATTTATCAGCCTCTACCTAGACTCTACAACAAAAGTACAGCAACAAACATTAACCTGCATTTACTTCAGAATCCATTTAATATACATCAGCTCAAACACAAACAAGAAATGTCTCACTGGTTTGCACTGGAGCTGATTAATCACAACTTAGAAAATGCAATGAGGCATAAAACACCTTCTGTGGGGAGGAATTTAGTTTTGTATTCTTAAACCTGCAATTCCATTCTGCTAATTTGCCTCATTTATCTCCTAAATTCTCGAGTCCATGGGCAACATATAATAAGAAAGTCCTATTTAGGTATCACCTCTACGTTTAGCAACCAACACTACAGCTTGGTCTAACACAACTTCCAGTTTAGTTTCTTTTCCTAGATATCAAATGGTTCCCTCCTCCTTCTCCATCCTTTGCACCTCCAAAATCTTCAAGCACCATGCAACACTTCTGACTAAAAACTGATACATCACTCCAATTTCTTAATTATACACATTTTGTCCAACATCAAAAAATGAAAGCTCTCATTTTAACTGAACAAAATCACTGATCGTCTACATGGACTTTTGTAAGCTGTTTGACCATGTTAATGCAAAAACCTACCGGATCACAACATTTCACATTAAACAAAACACCACATATGAGAAGCAGCAAAAAATAATAGTACGCAAAATTTTAGAGAACTGATAGCCCTCCCAGTCACTAAGGCTTTTGTTTTTGATATTTTAATACCAAGCACTTAAATGTAGGAGTCAAAAATCAGAGGTTTACCAATAATGGCAAAACTGGGCATGTGAAAAAGACAGGTCAATTAAATAGGTACAAGCTTGGCAAACAGAATTTAATCCAGAATGCAATCATCTTGATGGAAGAAAATAATTATAAGAATACTAAGAAAGCAAAAGAAAAAGTGTGTATATCTACAGATCCTTAAAGATTGCAAAACATAATGACATGATAAAAAACAACAAATTACATAAAATGCTGCTGAGAGCAAAATAAAAAGCAAATACCGGAATTACTCAGCAGATTGCGCACCATCTTTGGGAAAAACAAATGCATGGCATTTCTGGTTCATGATATTTTAAAGTTTTGACCAGATGATTACAATGCCACATGCAATCATTGGATTAATTGGACAGGGCACAAAGTTAAAGAGCAGGGATGTCATGCTAGTTCTGATTTAAATAATAATTTGGCCAGAGCTAATAGTGTACAATTCTGGTCACTGTGCAATAGAAACAACAATAGAATGAAAATGCAGACTAGGGTAAAGAACACATGCCCCAGGCAAGAGAATTCTAGCTTCAGCAGAGGATGACCAGGTTTTTGGTATGTTCTTTGGAAAAATTCTGAGTATTGAATGAAGATTTAAATGAAATGTACAAGATTAGTTAAGGACTACACAAGCTGAGCAGCAACAACCCATTTCTTTGAGGCAAGGGCAAAACAATTTCACTCAAAGAATACTCAGAATCTACAGCAAACTCCTGAAAGAATAATAGCAACAGGTTCTCTCATTGCCTTTAAAGGCTTTGAGCTCTTGAAGAACCATTATATTCTAACTAACAGTTCAACTGCTAACCAAAATACTTCATCCAAAATTATTTGTATGGCAGGTTTGGCTATGACGTTAAATCTATGCTGTGAATTTCCCATAAAGTCTCATCCTCTACCTCACTTCAACTTTCTTCACTACTACTGTCCACTGTCTTTGCATGGAAATAAGAGTTATTCAGGTCTTTAGTACAGATTTTCCAAGTACTAATCCAAGTTTAATCTGTCAATTTGTTTATATAACTATAAAAATAATGATACAATACTTCACCAGCAAATCTTTTCTTAACCTTCTTTTCTCTTAAGAACAATAGTTTCTTTCATCTCACTATGAAACAAAAGCACTGCATCCCCCAAAATCATTCTACTAAATCTCCCTCACATAAAGAAAGAAAACTAATTGTTTTCTAGAAATGGACATATGCTCCCAGTAGGGATTAATTGGTGGTCCAAGGACAACAAATCCATTATTTTTGAACTCGCTTTGCAAAAAAAATTTACAACTTTTCCTGCATTTCCAAATATTTTGTTAACCCTGAGTACAGGCTTCCCCAGCCATCCGAAGGTAGCGTGTTCCTATGAAACGGTTCGTAAGCCGGAATGTCTAAAAGCGAAGAAGCAATTACCATTAATTTATATGGGAAAAATTTGTGAGTGTTCACAGATCCAAAAAAAACCTACCAAATCATGCCAAATAACATATAGTAAAAGCAGGAATGACATGATGAATACACAGCCTATATAAAGTAGAAATACTTTTCCCACAATCATTGCGCACTTTTCTCCACAGTGAAAATCTCACACAACCGCTCTCGGCAGAAACACGGCGCAAGTGCTCTCCAGTAACCTTTAAGCTGTGAAGCTGCCAAATCATACCAAATAACACGTAAAAAATACACAGCCGATATAAAGTAGAAATAACGTTATGTACAGTGTAGTATCACTTACGCGAATCATGAAGACGTCGAGCACACTGATGATGGTGTGTGAGGCTGAGTCGGAGTCTGGGGTGGTGCAGTGGCCCCCACCCTCCAGGCAGCGAACCGATACCGGTCCGCGAAGAATCCACCCGGCACGTACATGTCGGCCCAGATCAGAGGCGACGCAATCGGCAATCACCACTGATCTGGGCCGACATTTCCATGCCAGGCGGCACCTAATTAATTAGCTTGTTTATTTCGGCTTTTTTTCTTAAAGATGTGCTGAGTGTGTTCCAGCTACCGCTGCATTCTCCGCGAATCGGTATCTGTCTGGGGCCCGGGGGTTGGGGTGGTGGGACAATGGGGTGTCACCTCATCATCGATCAGGGCAGGCAGGTCATCTTCTTCTATGTCTGCTGGCCTTTATGTCGAAGGTCGAGGTTCGTCGTCTGCTGTGGCTGATGTGGAAGGCTTGCTTGACTGCTCAGCCTCGTGCATTTTTCTATCGTACAATTCTTTGTAAGCACTCAAACCATCCTGCAAATATGCCCTAAACTGACGTACCCTTTCAAAATTGAAGTTGTACTTTATCATTGCAGCGAAAATCTCACACAGTTGCTTCACGTTCCTGGACGACTTCACGTTCCTGGACGACTTCACTTTCGCTACTGCATTCAGTTTTGATTGTTATCCTTTCCTCTTCCAATTGCGTCAGCTCTTCATCTATCAGTTCCTGGTCATCAGATGCCAAAACCCCCTCAACATCATCTTCATCAACTTCCACAAGCCAAACTCACTTTGTCCTTACTTCATTCACAACGATCGGAAAGCTTAATTATGTCTAGTTTTACGCTAAGTGTAACACCCTTATAAGCTCTTTTAGGCTTTTCCAATATCTTAGAACTCATCTTGCTGCTCACAGGCACGTGTTTCAGCAATGCCAGTGAGAATGCAGTTCCGAATCCCGGGGAGAGAGCGCGTGCTGATTTTTTTTTTTAAATCGCGCACTGACTTTTTTCATAACAGTGAAGACACCTTCTGTTAGCAAAAACGGGGAACTAATGTAGGTCTTTCATAACAGTGAGGTTTCATAAAGCGGACGTTCGAAAAGCGGGGACTTCTAAACACTTTTTACATTTGCACAATTTTGTCACTCATCTTTCGTCCATAACTACATCTGTCATGCCTGTTCTTTCCACAGATTTGAGTGTTGTTAAGAAGTTGCATGGCATCACACAATGTCTCCAATGCTAAGCAACAAGTCATCGGAACATCAATTATACAGAATACAAGCTTACAGTTCAGATGGGGAGAAAAAAAGTCAGATAAAAAAGGTGTGAAAATAATCTACAGAGGAACACGATTGCACGTCTCTTCAATCAAATAACCACTTAACCTCTCCGAAAGGATAATGCTACATCACATATAAATAAAGGATGAAACTTACTTTTATACAACACCTTTTGCAACCCAAATTTGCTCCCATGGAAGTTACAACAAATTAATCTTAAAGGCGTCATGACAGGTGAAGATTGAAATACAGCAGCCATTTGTGCACACAAAATATTTCAACAATCTTAGTGTGGTGAAAACAATTGGCCATGATGTGGGTCACAGGGACCAACTCACTTGCTGTCTAAAATGGTGCACTTACAAGGACAGGTGTGTACAAAGGGCCCATAGGATCATTGAGGACCCAAGCCATCCCAACCACAATCTATTCCAACAGCTACTATCCGGGAAGCAGTGCTGCAGCATAAAACCCAGGACCAACAGGCTCCAGGACAGCTTCTTCCACCAGGCCATCAGACTGATGAACTCACACTGACTTGAGTGTATTCTATATTACATTGACTGTTCTATTTATTATAAATTACTATGATTGCACATTTAGATGGAGACATAACGTACAGATTTTTACTCATGTATGTGAAGGATGTAAGAAATAAAGTCAATTCAATTCAAATCAAAAAGTGGTGACAACATCAGCACAGATTTTCATCAATGTTGCACAGGAATGTCAACATGTGCTCAACACTGACTACATTAGACTTAAGGATAAGAGTTTGCTTCAGAGTCAATGTAAAAATATTAACTTTACTGTATTTTTCACCACACAGTTGCCTCCTGTTGAAAAATTCTAACATCCCCAGATCCTAAGCTTTCAGAATTACAACTTAAGAACTTTCCGTTCATGCTTCCAAGCTTTATAGTGATTTTTTTTTTGAAAGGACAAATATGTTGCCCCCCCCCCCCGAAAAGCATTACTTTCAATATCCAAAATGGCACTCGTGACCTTTGGTGATATTTTGTGGGCAGTTCACAAAACTACTAGATACACTTCTGAACTGTAATCACTGCAAAATGCAGCCTGTAATTTCCCTTTAAGAAATGTACTTCTAAACTGTCTAAACGAACTAGCGATTTTACTATCTCCTTAAGTATACAGCGAACTTGACTCTCAGGAATGCAGGCAAAGCTGGACTCTGTGTTGAGTCCTGAGATCAGGAAACAAAACCATGCTCAGTTCCACTACTCTGCACGGATTAAAACATTGAGCCAGATGAAAGTGGCAAGGCCCAAGAGAGGAAAACGAACCAGTGCTCAACGTGGTCTAACTGCACTTGACTTATCTTCCCCTCTTCTCACTACCATCATCAAGCACGAGATACAGGAGTGTTGGGTGCCATGCCCCTAAGTTCAGGAGCAGTTGTTACCTTGCAGTCTTTAGGCTCTAGGACAGCTTCACTCGCCTCAGTGCTGAACTGACTCCGCAGCCTGTGGGCTCACTTTCATGGACTCTGCAGCTCATATTCTGCATAGTATTTGTTCATTTTCCTCCTCCCCCCCCCCCCACTATTTACACAATAATTTGTACTCTTTTGCACATAGATGTTTGGCAGTCTTGTGATTACTTTTTTGCGGATTCTATTGTGTTCCTGTAAGAAGATGAATCTCAAGGTTGTATATGGTATACATGCTTTGAGAATAAATATGAACTTCAAACTTCAATTTTGAACTTTCAATATTTTCTCTCCTTGTTTCTTCAGAGTATAAAGAAAGATGTAAACACTGTCGGAGCAGTGCTACCAGGATAATCAAGGACACGGCCCACCCAGCCAACACACTTTTCGTCCCTCTTCCCTCCGGGAGAAGGCTCAGGAGTTTGAAGACTCATACGGCCAGATTTGGGAACAACTCCTTTCCAACTGTGATAACACTGCTGAATGGATCCTGACCCGGATCTGGGCCGTACCCTCCAAATATCCGGACCTGCCTCTCGGTTTTTTTGCACTACCTTACTTTCCATTTTTCTATTTTCTATTCATGATTTATAATTTAAATTTTTAATATTTACTAATTTTTACTATTTTTAATATTTAATATTTGTAATCCAGGGAGTGAGAAGCGCAGAATCAAATATCGCTGTGATGATTGTACGTTCTACTATCAATTGTTTGGCGACAATAAAGTATAAAGTATTATAGAAAATACCACATTGGACCAGTTGAAGGGTCTCAACCTAGAATAACAACTTTCCTTGGAATTTCGCTGTCCGCAGATGCTGCCTGACCTGCTGTCTTCCTCCTACCACTATTTTGCCACGGTTTTCAGCATCTGCAGTTTCTGTGCCTCCAATACCAGATTGAATATTTGATGCTTAGCTTTATCCAATGCTCAGCAGGAAATCATTCCTGGGGTTTAACAGTATTAACTTTGTGATGTCATTCTCATATTTTAACAAAAGGTCACTGCTATATGATAACTACAACATATTTAAGTTAATTGGCGACACACTGTCATAGGCCAAACCAAATGTGGTGATGAATAGGAGAGAGGTTGGTCCTGGGTTTTATGCTGTGGTACCGCTTCTCGGTTGGTAGCAGCTAGAATCGATTGTGGTTGGGATGACTTGGGTCCCCAATGATCCTACGGGCCCTTTTTACAAACCTGTCCTTGTAAACGTCCTGAATCATGAGAAGTTCACAACTACAGATGCGCTGGGCTGTCCGCACCACTCTCTGCAGAGTCCTGTGATTAAGGGAGGTACAGTTCCCATACCAGGCAGTGATGCAACCAGTCAGGATGCTCTCAATTGTGCCCCCGTAGAAAGTTCTTAGGATTTGGGGGCCCATACCAAACTTCCTCAACCGTCTGAGGTGAAAGAGGCGCTATTGTGCCCTTTTCACCACACAGCTGGTGTATACAGACCACCTGAGGTCCTCGGTGATGTAGATGCTGAGGAACTTGAAGCCGTTTACCCTCTCAACTCCAGATCCATTGATGTCAATAGGGGTTAGCCTGTCTCCGTTCCTCCTGTAATCCACAACCAGCTCCTTTGTTTTTGCGACACTAAGGGAGTGGTTGTTTTCTTGACACCACTGTGTCAGAGAGAGGACTTCTTCCCTGTAGGCCACCTCGTTATTGTTTGAGAGAAGGCCAATCAATGTAGTGTCATTGGCAAATTTAAGGAGCAGATTGGAGCTGTGGGTGGCAATACAGTCATGGGTGTACAGGAAGTAAAGGAGGGGACAGTACGCAGCCCTGGGGGGCTCCTGTCAGGTACAAATATGTCCCCATGCACCACTGAGATTCATTTTCTTGCAGGGATTTACAGAAAAATAAATACTATGGAATGAAAATTGCCATGTAAATAAACAAAAACAACCATAGGTATAATAAACTGATAACCAGTCAGAGTACTTGAAAGCGAGTCCAGATGTTGTGGAATCAGTTCAGTGTTGAGGTGAATGAAGTTAACCATGCCAGTTCAGCAGCCTGATAGTTACAGAGTAATAACGGTCCCTAAAACTGATGGTGTGGGACCCAAGACTCCTGTACCTCTTCCCTGATAGAAGTAGCAAGAAGAGAGCAAGGTTCGGATGACGAGGTTCCTTGATGACGGATTCTATTTTCATGCAGCAACATTCTTTTTAAATGTGCTTAACGGTGGGGAGAGCTTTGCTTGTGATGCACTGGGCTGTATCCACCACCTTACACAGTTTTTTCCTGTTCCTGGGCATTGGTATTTCCATACCAGGTCATGATGCAAACAGTTAGGATATTCTCCACTGTTTAGATGACATGCTGAATCTATACAAACTTCAAAGTAGAGGTCTGTTGCGCCTTTGTGATGGCAGTTACGTAAAGGTCCCACAACAGAACCTCTGATATGATAGCACCAAAGATTTAAAATTACTGACTCTCTCCACTTCCAATCCCCAGAATAGGACAGGTTCAGAGGTGGCTGAGTATACAACCCTCTGCAGTCCCTTTCAATCCTGTGCATTCGTACTTCCATACCAGGTGGTGTTGCAACCAATCAGAACGCTCCCCACCATACATCTGTAGAAATTTACTAGTTTTTGGTAACATAAATCTCTTCAAGGCTGAAAGGCTGTTTTTATGGCTAGAAGTCCATCACCTGTGGTATTCCACAGTGAGCAGTGCTAGAACCCATTTTGAGTTTTATATAAACTTGGATGAAAATGTAAATAGCTGGATTAGCAAATTTGCGGATGACGTCAAGATTGATGGAATTGTGGATAGTGTAAAGCAGCAGTCCCCAACCACCGGGCCGCAGACCAGTACCGGGCTGCGAGGAAACAATACGAGTCAGCTGCACCTTTCCTCATTCCCTGTCACGCACTGTTGAACTTGAACACAGAGTTGCCAACTGTCCCGTATTTGCCAGGACATCCCATAGATTGGGCTAAATTGGTTTGCCCCATACGGAACTGCCCTTGTCCCGTATTTCCCCGCTAAGGTAGAGCGTTCCTATGAAACCTTTCGTGCCAAAATGGTGTAAAACGAAGAAGCAATTACTATTAATTTATATGGGGAAAATGTTTGAGCGTTCCCAGATCCAAAAAATCACCAACCAAATCATACCAAATAACACATAAAACCAAAAATAACTCACATATAGTAAAAGCAGGAATGATATGATAAATACACAGCCTATATAAAGTAGAAATAATGTATGTACAGTACAGTCGGGAAGATTAAGCCAAAACCAATTTGTGGAAAAAAATCAGCACGTACGCACATGTGCACATCACATATGTGCATGTCACGTATGCGCACGCAGGTGCTCGTGCAAGGCTTCATGGTCATGGTAGCCTTTCCTGGGGTAAACACGTGTCCTGGGATTTGACTGCTAATTTTGGCCCTTATTTGGGAGAGAGAAAGTTAGCAGCCCTAACTGTAAAAGACATGTTGAGGTGAGTTTAACCGTACTTGAACACCAACCACCCCCCCACACTGTTGGCCGGTCCGCAAGAATATTGTCAATATTAAAGTGGTCCGCGGTGCAAAAAAGGTTGGGGACCCCTGGTGTAGAGGACTATGAAAGTATAAAGATCAGTTAAAAATATAGGCAGAGAAGTGGCAGCTGGAGTTTAATTTGGGCAAGTCAAAGGTGCTGCACTTTGGGAGGTAATGGTAGACGCCTCAATACATTGAAGTACAGAGGGATATTGGGGTCCAGGTGCACACTTCACTGAAAGTAGCTGTGCTATTTGATCTGATGGTGAAGAAATGTGTAGAATGCTTGCTTTCATTGTAGGGGTTTGTGTAACGAGTAAAGAAATTATGCGACAGCTATATAAAGCTTTAATCAGACCGCCTGCTGACAATGTGAAGGATGTGGAGACTGGAGTGGATGCAGAAGAGATTTACCAGCATGCTGCCTGGATATGATCTACTAGGACAGGTTGGACAAACATGGTTGTTCTTACAGCATTGGAAGCCAAGAGAAGAACTGATGTTTTTTAAATTATGAGAGGCATAGATAGAATCATTTCCAGAGCAGAAGTGTCAAAAATCAAAGAACTGCTTTGAAGGGGGGTCGGGGTGAGAAGAGTTAAAGATGACATAAGGGGCAGGTTTTAAAGCAAAGATTGGTAGGTGCCCATAATAGGTTAAAAGGGGTATCGGAATGTTTGGTGGTATTAAGAGACTTTTAGATACACACATGAAAATGAAGAAAACAGAAGACCTTATTCAACAGTACTATACCAGGCCACACAATAGATCTTATTCAAAAGTTTAAAGTACATAGATTTGGGAAGAATAAATTGAGAATCAGTTATAGACACACAGTGAGAATAAACAGGTCTTTCTCAGGTTGCCAGAGTATTTCTAGGGGCACAGCTATAATTTGATCCAACTATTCATAATCTATATTAATGACCAAAAACAAACAACATTCTCTTTACCTGCTCCCCCACTCCCCACAGGAATTGATCCCCCTGTGATTTCCTTGTCTATTCATCCTTCCCCACTAATCACCTCCTGGCACCTATTCCTGCAAGAAGTGCTACACCTGCCCATTCACCTCCTCCCTCACCTCCATTCAGAGCCCCAAAAGTCCTTGAGGCAAAACTTCATCTGCAAATTTGTAGGGGTCGTCCTCTGAATCTGGTGCTGCTGATGCAGCCTCCTCTACATTGATGAGACTGGACATAGATTGGAGGAATCGTGTTGTTAAGCACCTTTTTTCTTCCACAAAAATCGGAATTTCCCAGTGGCCAACCATTTTAATTCCAATCCCATTCTCATTCTGACATGTCAGTTCATGGCCTCCTCTTCTGCCACAATGAGGCCACTCTCAGATTGGAAGAGCAACATCTCAAATTCTACCTAAGTAGCCTCCAACATGTTGGTATGAACATCGATTTCTCCAACTTCCAGTAACTTTTCCCCTCTCCACGGCTTCTATACCACACTATAGCCTCTTACCTCTTCTCCTCACTTGCCTATCACCCCCTGGTGCCCACTGTGCTTCCCTTTCTCCCATGGTCTATTTGCCTCTCCTGTCAGATTCCTCGCTCTTCAGCCATCTACCACCTATCACATTCCAGCTTCTTACTTCATCTCCCTCCCCACCCACTTCACTTCACCTGTCAGCTTCTAGCTTATACTCTTCCTCCCTCCTCCACCAACTTCTTATTCCAGCTTCTTCCCGCATCACTGATGAAGGGTCTCGGCCTGAAACATCAATTGCTTATTCATTTCCACAGATGCTGCCTGACCTGCTGAGTTCCTCCAGCATTTTGTGTTTGCTGCTCTAGGTTTCCAGCATCTGCACAATCTCTTGTTTACGATATTCCATACACCAATGTCTTGTACAACTAAAGCATCTCAACTTCTGTACTCAGTGCCCTGACTGAAGGCCAGACCAGTATGTCAAGATCTATCTTTACCACGCTGTCTATCAGCATCGTCACTTTGAGAGAGTTTTGTGTGTACTTTTTGGTCTGTGTTCTACAACACTCATCAGGAGCCGACCATTATCTGTGAAAGTTGAGACTCGCCTTCCCAAAATGCCCTATCTCAAGCTTAACCAAATTAAATTCCATTTGCTATTCCTCAGCTGAAAATCAGAATCAGGTTTATTATCACCAGCATGTGTTGTGAAATTTCTTAACTTAGCAGCAGCAGTTCAATGCAATACACACTATAGAAGAAAAAAACAAAATAAAATAACAAATTATAGCATACATATATCAAATAGATTAAAAACCAGAAATA
This sequence comes from Mobula hypostoma, assembly GCF_963921235.1. NCBI lineage: Eukaryota > Metazoa > Chordata > Chondrichthyes > Myliobatiformes > Myliobatidae > Mobula > Mobula hypostoma. Next base: position 110,054,790 of record NC_086103.1, on the reverse strand, counting down.
CTGTATATTGAAAAATAGGGAAGTAGTGTCCCAGGGTTCAATGTCCATTTAGGAATCGGATGGCAGAGGGGAAGAAGCTGTTCCTGAATTGCTCAGTGTGTGCCTTCAAGTTTCTGTACCTCCAACTTGATGGTAACAGTGAGAAAACGGCATGCTCTGGGTGCTGGAGGTCCTTGATAATGGACGCCGCCTTTCTGAGACAACGCTCTCTTGAAGATGTCCTGGGTACTCTGTAGCAACACACATAAAAGTTGCTGGTGAATGCAGCAGGCCAGGCAGCATCTCTAGGAAGAGGTACAGTCGACGTTTCCGGCCGAGACCCTTCGTCATGACTAACTAAAAGAAGAGCTAGTAAGAGATTTGAAAGTGGAAGGGGGAGGGGGAGATCCAAAATGATAGAAGAGAGGAGGGGGAGAGATGGAGCCAAGAGCTGGACAGTTGATTGGGAAAAGGGATATGAGAGGATCATGGGACGGGAGGCCTAAGGAGAAAGAAGGTGGGGGGGGGAGCCCAGAGGATGGGCAATAACGGATGGGGTACTAGGAGGAGTTGGGGCATTAACAAAAGTTAGAGAAGTCAATGTTCATGCCATCAGGTTGGAGGCTACCCAGACAAAATATAAGGTGTTGTTCCTCCAACCAGAGTGCGGCTTCATCTTTACGGTAGAGGAGGCCGTGGATAGACATATCAGAATGGGAATGGGAGGTGGAATTAAAATGTGTGGCCACTGGGAGATCCTGCTTTCTCTGGCGGACAGAGCGTAGGTGTTCAGCAAAACGATCTCCCAGTCTACGTTGGGTCTTGCCAATATATAGAAGGCCACATAGGGTGCACCAGACACAGTATATCACTCCAGCCGACTCACAGGTGAAGTGTCGCCTCACCTGCAAGGACTGTCTGGGGCCTTGAATGGTAGTGAGGGAGGAAGTGTAAGGGCAGGTGTAGCACTTGTTTCCGTGTGGGTCCCAGCTATGCCTGCCTTTTTGTTGGCTTTGTGGAACAATCCATGTTCCAAACCTATTCTGGTATCCGTCCCCCACTTTTCCTTTGCTACATTGACGACTGCATTGGCGCTGCTTCCTGCACGCATGCTAAGCTCGTTGACTTCATTAACTTTGCCTCCAACTTTCACCTTGCCCTCAAGTTTACCTGGTCCAGTTCCGACACTTCCCTCCCCTTTCTAGATCTTCCTGTCTCTATCTCTGGAGACAGCTTATCTACTGATGTCTACTGTAAGCCTACTGACTCTCACAGCTATCTGGACTATTCCTCTTCTCACCCTGTCTCTTACAAAGATGCCATCCCCTTCTCGCAATTCCTCCGTCTCCACCGCATCTGTTCTCAGGATGAGGCTTTTCATTCCAGGACGAAGGAGATGTCCTCCTTTTTGAAAGAAAAGGGCTTCCCTTCCTCCACCATCAACTCTACTCTCAAACGCATCTCTCCCATTTCACGCACATCTGCTCTCACCCCATCCTCCCGCCACCCCACTAGGAATAGGGTTCCCCTTGTCCTCACCTACCACCCCACCAGCATCTGGGTCCAACATATAATTCTCCGTAACTTCTGCCGCCTCCAACGGGATCCCACCACAAAGCACATCTTTCCCTCCCCCCTCTCTCTGCTTTCTGCAGGGATCGCACCCTACGCGATTCCCTTGTCCATTCGTGTCCCTCCATCCCTCCCCACCGATCTCTCTTCTGGCACTTATCCTTGTAAGCGGAACAAGTGCTGCACATGCCCTTACACTTCCTCCCTTACCACCATTCGGGGCCCCAGACAGTCCTTCCAAGTGAGGCGACACTTCACCTATGAGTCAGCTGGAGTGATATACTGTGTCCGGTGCTCCCGATGTGGCCTTCTATATATTGGCGAGACCCAACGCAGACTGGGAGATCGTTTTGCTGAACACCTATGCTCTGTCCACCAGAGAAAGCAGGATCTCCCAGTGGCCACACATTTTAATTCCACCTCCCATTCCCATTCTGATATGTCTATCCACGGCCTCCTCTACCGTAAAGATGAAGCCACACTCAGGTTGGAGGAACAACACCTTATATTCTGTCTGGGTAGCCTCCAACCTGATGGCATGAACATTGACTTCTCTAACTTCCGTTACTGCCCCACCTCCCCCTCGTACCCTATCCGTTTTTGCCCATCCTCTGGGCTTCCCCCCTCCCCCTTTTCCTTCTCCCTGGGCCTCCTGTCCCATGATCCTCTCCTATCCCTTTTGCCAATCAACTGTCCAGCTCTTGGCTCCATCCCTCCCCCTCCTGTCTTCTCCTATCATTTTGGATCTCCCCCTCCCCCTCTCAAATCTCTTACTAGCTCTTCTTTCAGTTAGTCCTGATGAAGGGTCTCGGCCCGAAACATCGACTGTACCTCTTCCTATTGTTTTTGCCTGGCCTGCTGCGCTCACCAGCAACTTTTATGTGTGTTGCCTGAAATTCCAGCATCTGCAGATTTCCTTGTGTCTGGGTACTTTGTAGGTTGGTACCCAAGATGGAGCCGACTAAATTTACAACCCTCTGCAGCTTGTTTCAGTCCTGTGCAGTAGCCCTACCCCGCCCCCATACCAGACAGTGATGCAGCCTGTCAGAATGCTCTCCATGATACATCTATAGAAGTTTTTGAGTGTATTTGTTGACATACCAAATCTCTTCAAACGCCTAATAAAGTTTCGCTGCTGGCTTGCCTTCTTTATAATGGCATCCATATGTTGGGACCAGGTTAGATCCTCAGATCTTGGTATCTAGGAACTTGAAACTGCTCACTCTCTCCACTTCTGATCCCTCTATGAGGATTGGTATGCTTTCCTTCATCTTACCCTTCCTCAAGTCCACAATCAGCTCTTCCGTCTTACTGACGTTGAGTGCCAGGTTGTTGCTGTGACACCACTCCACTGGTTGGCATATTTCGCTCCTGTACACCCTCTCGTCACCATTTGAGATTCTACCAACAATGGTTGAACCATCAGAAAATTTATAGATTGTATTTGAGCGATGCCTAGCCATACAGGGTTTATAGAGAGTAGAGCAGTGGGCTAAGCACACACCTGAGGTGCACCAGTGTTGGTCGTCAGCCAGGAGGCGATGTTATCAGCAATTCACACCACTTCCAGTTAGGAAGTTAAGGATCCAGTTGCAGAAGGTGGTACAGAGGCCCAGGTTCTGCAAATTCTCAATCAGGATTGTGGGAATGATGGTGTTAAATGCTGAGCTATAGTCGATGAACATCATCCTAACATAGGTGTTTGTGTTGTCCAGGTGGTCCAAAGCCGTGTGAACAGCCATTGAGACTGCATCTGCTGTTGACATATTGCGGCGATAAGCAAATTGCAATGGGTCCACGTCCTTGCTGAGGCAGGAACTAATAACCATCTTCACCACCTACTTTAGAATTATCTGCAAACTTAGCAAGGTCTTGTACATTCTCATCCAAATTATTGATATAAATGATAAATAGCAAAGGGCCTCAGTCCACAAAACAAACTTCCACCATCAACTTTTGTTTCCGAGCAGCAAGTCAATTTGGTATACAATCAGTGAGCTCTCCCTGGAACCCATTTGACCTAACTTTCCATGACTGGCTACCACACAAAACTGAATCAAAGACCTTACTATAGTCCATTGAGATGGTATCCACTGCCCCAGCCTCACCTACCGTTTTGGTTATTTCTTCAAAAGTCAAATCTTGTCCTTTTCCACCACTTGGGGACCCTAAATATTCCTCCATAATTTAAGAACCAAAGGCAGATTGAACAACCAATCTGCAGAAACCTCTTCAGATCACAAGGTGAAACACAAGCTTCCTGTTGCTTATCACTTTAATCTTCCATTCTAACCAACATGTGGGGCTTCCTACATTTTCAACCGAGCCACGAGAAGTGCAAGGGAGTATACCTCATTTTCCAACCAGATCCATTTCTACCTTCAGGGCAATATTGAATTCAACTTTTTTTAATCAGCAGGCCTTTTCTGTGTGCAGCTCACTTGCTGGAATACATCACGAACATTTTTTTCCCTCCACAAATGCTGCCTGACTTGTTAAGTATTTCCAACAGACTCTTCTCTCCACCAACACCCCCCCCCCCGCCCCGCCGTCCCATTTTAAGATCGGTGACAATACAGTCAAACAGCAAACAGCAAAACAACTTGGTCTTCACTTCTTTGAGGAAGGAATTCTGACTAGGACCAAAACAAGGTGCTTTTAAAATTGGCAAATAACGTAAAGGAATAAAGAACACAAACGAAACATAAAAACGTTTAGTTAAGCAAATATTTGCTGGGAAAGCAAGTAATAAACCGACTGCTGGCGGGGGGGGGGTGGGAGAGACAGGAGCAAAGGTGGAAGAAGAATTGTACAGATCAGGACATCAGCAAAAACCTTCACTTACCACTGCTACATGAATAACTAAAACAAGCTCGGTTTAACATTACACATCCTCACCAAAACAGCTGCCAGTGGAATATAAACTCACCACCATCTGCATGTGTCATGGGAGAGGATCTGTCACTGAGCCAAACTAGCATAGACTTCACAAACACTACAGGAGCAAAGGTCCGCATTCACGCAAACAAACTCTGGCCAAGATTGTTGTACAAACGGAACCAGCAACGCATTTGCAGAATGCACCTGCAGCCAATGGAAGTAACAGGGCTACTGGACGCCATGAGTAGAAGCACGGCGCCCACCACAGCCCTGCGCCGCTCGCCTCCACACAGCACTCACCAGCCTTCCCGGGCCAGAGCCGGGCCCACGTCCGCCATCTTTACCAGGCCACCTCTTGCATGAACGTCGCAACACCGGTGCACGGAACGTCAGCAGGCTGCCAGTCACAACAGTGCACCGAGACACGACGCGCGAACCTCATATTAGAAGGCGGAGAACAGTCGGCTGACCCCACAGGCCTCAGCCCTCCGACCACGTCCCCCCAAACTCCCCACAGCCACGTCACTACGCACAAAACGGCGCCTCACGTCACGGACACGATCATGATTGACAGTGCGATTACCCAATTGACGCAGGAGATTCGCACACGCTCAAGGCCATTCATAATTACCAGCAGCCCGCGTACAGAGGACGGGCACTGGAGCAAAGGATAGTTGGTGACCGCTGTTGGGAGTTTTCTCTCAGGCAGGAAGGGGAGGGAGTAGGGACGGCAGGAAGTGACGGAGTAGCTGAACGCGAGGTGGGACAGGGTGATAGGAATGTGTGGAGGAAGGAGGGTGGCAGGTGTTTGGGGAACAGAAGCGGCCGATTGATGATTGTACTGGCTTATCGTCCAGTGATGAAGGCAGTCGACAGGATTCAAATAAAAGAAGGAGCTTAAGGTTTAGATGAGTTTTGAATGTGGACCTGTTACTGATATTAATCTAAATAGACTAACCAAGCATTAGGAGATATTGTGAGCGCAAAACAAAACAAAAAGTCTTTTGTGAAGGTATAAATGTAAGAAAGCTTTGGAGTTAAAGAGCTATTGGAAAGGAACTATATTGAATGACATTGACTTTGGAGTGTAATCTCTGGAGTGTTGTTAGATGTATCCATGCACCAAGTTAAAAATGATTTAGTTGGGGGAAAGTTGTGGATGTTAAACGCTTAAAAGGGATTTGTGGTGGTTAGAACAAATAGCTTAAATTTGATGGGGGAAAAAACGATGTCAGATAGGATTAATTTACGCAAACACGAGGAATTCTGCAGATGCTGGAAATTCAAGCAACGCACATCAAAGTTGCTGGTGAACGCAGCAGGCCAGGCAGCATCTCTAGACCCTTCTCGGCCTGAAACGTCGACTGTACCTCTTTCTAGATATATATAAAAAACCAATGGGACGTATTAATATCCAGAATGGGTGGTGGCATCCGTTAGTCTTGCGAGACCATGGATCTGCGCCAGAATACAGATAGATTAAAGATGGTGTGTAAAGTGCATGATTGTATAACAAAGGATTCTCTGATTGTTGATAAGTGCACACCTGCGCTTTCATGGCAGATGTGATAAATTGTATAGCACAAAAAGCAGAGAAACATATAGAGGTAAAAGACTTAACTCTACAAGTTATAAATGAAAGAGGAGTAAATATTGTTTAGATTTCAAAGGAGGGTTGTTAATGTTTCTTCTAATCTTACAGTGAAATGTGAGAAGCTGTTAGCTAATGGTCAAGAATTTAAGAAGTTTATTGAAGATTTGCTAAATAACCCTATTGATAGATGTGTACAGGGAACCTAGTTGAAATGGTGTCTAAGTTTTAAAATACAAGGTTGTGTTGATAATAAGGCACAGTTGGAAAATGGGTAATGGAGGAGTGGCCACCCTGGTCAAAAATGGGATAGCACAGAGTTTTGGAGATTGGGGTTGTTTATGAGTCAATTGTGGTTGTAATTTTGGGAAATAATAGTAAAGTACAGTTAATTTTTATAACCCTTGTGAAGGGTTAACACCTGATATATTGGAAAGTGTGGAAATGGGGAAAAATGAGGTTATATGGTAGGGATTTTAATGGACATTGTGGTATATGATTGTACTGACACATGGGAGGAATGATGGTGGAAGATTTTCTGGAAAACAATACATTTGGTGTGCTTGGATGATGGTAGGAGAGCAAGGATAAATATGTTAACAACACTGCTTCTGATCATTTGGTTTAGGAGAATATTGAATTGAGTAATAAAATCTTGTGCTCTATAGTCAATTCAATAGGAAATGACTCAATTTCCAGATCATTGGGAGGTAATAAAAGGAGAGCTGTTCCTGGTGGATGTTTGAATGTAGAAGAGCTGTGAAGGAGAACGTTTCGGAAAGTTAGGCAGTGTTTCTCTTCTTCGTCTTTCATACAGTATGAAAGAGCTCAAGCTATAGTTAGGAAAGTAGTGAGAAGGGCAAAGAAAATGTATTGGAGAGTGTATTGTGGTAGGATTGGGAAGGAGATCCAGGTTAGGGAAGTTTGGGGTTTTTTACAGAAAATGGGGGGAGTTAGAAAACTTGATGCATTATTGGTTTTGTATGGTTGGGGGCAGTTGCAGTAACTGAATGTGAAAAAAGCAGAATTACTAGCAAAAACGTATGTCAGTGGATATAGATCGGCCAATTTAAGTAAAGAAGAGAGGTCTCGTAGAGAAATAGTTTAAGCAAGCAATTCTCAGATTGTCGAGAGAAAAGAATGTTCCAGTTCCTAGTTGGATCTCAAATTTACATTGGTCTGAACTTAAAAGGGCTAGTTATGGTGCTGGTCAGACATCACCTGGGAACGATGACATTTGTTAGAAACATAGAAAACCTACAGCACAATACAGGCCCTTTGGTCCACAAAGCTGTGCCGAACATGTCGTTACCTTAGAAATTACTTCAGATTACCCATAGCCCTCTATTTTTCTAGGCTCCATGTACCTATCCAGGAGTCTCTTAAAAGACCCTATCATTTCCACCTCCACCACCATTGCCGGCAGCCCATTCCACGCTCTCACCACTCTCTGTGTAAAAAAAAACTTACCCCTGACATCTCCTCTGTACCTACTTCCAAGCACCTTAAAACTGTGTCCTCTCGTGCTAGCCATTTCAGCCCTGGGAAAAAGCCTCTAACTATCCACATGATCAATGCCTCTCATCATCTTGTACACCCCTATCAGGTCACCTGTCATCCTCCATCGCTGCAAGGAGAAAAGGCCGAGTTCACTCAACCTATTCTCATAAGGCATTATTTGTTCACTTCTGTCTTATTAAATGGAGGAGCCAAAACAACCTCATGTCTTGCTACGAACTGTTTCCTAGAACCAGAAGATCGATTTTCCATCTTTAATTTCGCCATCTCGAGCTCAAATTTCCTCAGGTTTTCAGCTTCTCCTTCTTGAAATTCTCTTAGTTTATTTGCCTCTCTCTCTTCAAATTCCCTTATTTTCATTGCCTCTTTCAGCCATTTCCGCTTTAAATTTCTCAAACTTTATCTGTTCAAGCTGCAACTGCATTTCCAGCGTACTCATTGGAAACCTCCCTAACACCTCCTCATCAAACTTTCCCAAACTTACATAATGCTCAGCGATTTTTCTCTGAATTATGGGCTTAGTTGTACCCTTCGTAATACCTTTAAGGTTCAACCTTTTAGCAATCTCCGACACCTCAGGTTTTCTTGCATTCAGTAAAACCTTCGGGTCTGGCGTTTCCATAAACTCATCAACATACATTGCTGCTGAATACCACTGGCACCAATCAAACAAAAGAATCAGGTATATTCCCTTTTGCAAATCAGGTTTTGATAATTAATCAAGCACTTAAACTCAAAATCAGAACATATCCCGGACGAGCCCCCATATTAATGTCATGTGATCGGAAACAATGAATATATTGAGTCAGGATTTATAAACAAACAAGCATTTATTAAACCCTGATAAACAATGAAAAAAAAAACAGACGAAAACCCTAACCGGAAGTAAAGGGCTATGCGGCCATTCAGTAAACTGCTACTCAGTACTAGTTCTTAAAGCGATAAATGCGAAACCAGTTCTTAAAGCGATAAATTCAAACACAGTTCTTCAAATGGTAAATTTTAAAGTCCAAGAGATTTATATAGTCAATTAGGAGAGACTTTCATGAAGTAACGAATTCCTCGAAGACACAACGTCACTGCTACTCCCAGCCGGATCCTGCCTTGTCCGCAGGATTCACGTTGATGGAAATAAAATGGTTTAAAGGCACTGACCTCTTCCTCCATGGAATAGATCTTGCACAGCCTTTTCTGCCACTTTTAGCAGAGGCTATCTGTCGCAGATCACTCTTTCTTGAACAAATTCAGTAATGGTCGATCCTTTCCAAACCCGTCGAATGTCTCCTTCAGGGTCCCGTCTTCACTCTCCAATGTTATTAAAAAGATACATTAACAAACCTGGCAGCAATTGGTCAAAATGCTGGCCCAGTACTTCTGTACCTTACAATAGAACATAAAACTCCACTTAAAATCAAAACTGCGTCATAATGTAAATACGCAGTGGAGCAGAGTGTCTCATTGACATTCTAACTGGAAAACTAACTGCGTCACCAGGGGTCTTCCCTTTTATACCCGTGGTGAACATGTCATCACATGACCTCACATCGGCGGGAAAATTACATCAGGTGACCTCCAAAAGACCATTACATCATTCTCACAAGAAAGTCACAAGATCTCCATGAGGTATGTAACACCATACACACTTTTCCACTGTCACACTTGATTGGTCCTATTCTCTCACGTCTTATCCTCTTTTTCTTCAGGTACTTGCAGAATGCCTTGGGGTTTTCCTTAATCCTGTCTGCCAAGGCCTTCTCATGGCCCCTTCTGGATCTCCTAATTTCATTCTTAAACTCCTTCCTGCTAGCCTTATAACATTCTAGATCTCTGTTGTTACCTAGTTTTTTGAACCTTTCATAAGCTCTTCTTTTCTTCTTAACTAGATTTACAACAGCCTTTGTACACCACAGTTCCTGTACCCTACCATCCTTTCCCTGTCTCATTGGAACGTACCTATGCAGAACCCCATGCAAATATCCCCTGAACATTTGCCACATTTCTTCCATATGTTTCCCTGAGAACATGTTTCCAATTTATGCTTCCAAGTTCCTGCCTGTTGTAATATGTTTACATGTTTATCGGATTCAAAGCTTTATACCGGTTTTGAAAGTCTTTAATTCAATCAGGGTTGAAAGGTGACTTCCTACCTCCTGGAAATGAGCAATTGTCATCCCTATTTTGATACATGGTTAGGATCAATTGGATCCTTCCAGTTATGGACCTATTTCGCTAATTTCACATGTATATTGAGATAATGGAATGAATGGTTATGTCAAGGCTTTCTTATTTTGTGGAAAGTCATGGAAAATTAGTTGTGTCAATCTGAATTTCGTAAAGGGAGAATGATCATGGACTGTGTGTTCAGTTTGGAATCTGATATTCGTAAGGCCCAAGTTAATAAAAAATAAGTGGTAGCAATTTTTTTGATGCAGAGAAAGCATATGATATGTTATGGACATGAGGATTGCTGCTAAAAGTGGAAAAGTTGGGAATACTTGGTAGAATTTTCAATTGGATTAAAGATTTTTTTTATGTGATAGAAAGATATAAATTGGGATGGGAACAACATTCTCAAAGGAATATAAGACAGAGAATGGGATTCCACAGGGGAGTGTGTGTAGCCCACTCCTTTTTAATATTATGATTACTGATACTTTCTTTGATGGCTCAGACATTTCCAAATCATATGCTGATGATGGCGCAGTGTGGAAGAGAGACAGGAATATGAATTATATAATTAGGAAAATACAGACAGCTATTAATGAGGTAGAGGAATGGAGACATCCGTGGGGGGTTCAAATTTTCTGTTGCAAAGACACAAGTGGATTGTTTTTCTCAAAGGAACATTGCATCCACAATTGATCTCAAGTTGTATGATAAATCTCTTAAACAAGAGACAGTGGTAAAGTTTCCAGCTATGTGGATGGATACAAGGCTAAGATGGAAGGTGCATGTGAATAAGACTCTAGAGGAGTGAAAAAAAACCCTCAATATGCTCAGGTGCTTAGTTGGGTGTGACTGAGTTGCGAGTAGGAAGTCACTGAAACAAATGTATATTGCTTTAATTAGATCGGTCTTTGATTATGGATGTGTTGCTTATGGATCAGCCTCACCAGTATCCTCAAAGCCCCTGGATAAAGTTCGAGCTCATAATCTTTGCGATTATGTTGTGCTGCTAAATCATCCCCAACTACAGCATTACTGGTAGAAATAGGTGAAGGACCTTTACATCAACACAGGTTACAGTCAGCAATGGTTTACTGGGTTAATGTAAGAGGACATAAAGTTGTTCATCTAATATAGGCAACATTAGTAGAGTGTTGGGAGCACTGTATTCATAAGGTCTTCAGTTTTGGGTGTGTGGAAAATGAATGGGCACAAGATTTTGATTTGCTTAATGTGGATTATAGACCCAGTGTACCCCTTTCTGTCACTCCTCCATGGTTTTTCCCTATGCCCGTGGTTGATATGGGTCTTCAGGAAAAGATCAAGGTGAGTGATTGTTTATCAGTGGCACAGAAAGTTCAGCAATATATACAAGGCAGATATTATGGGTTCTTACGTATGTACACAGATGCTTCAAATGATCCAGTGACAGGTTATTCAGGTGTTTTGGTTTATCTTCAAAAATCTCAGGTGAGTATAAAAAAAAAGATTATCGGGCAAAGTATCAGTATTCACATCTGAGGTGGTTGCTATCATTTTAGCGATGGAATGGGTCAAAGAAGTACACCCTGATTATGTACTTCTGTGCTCTGTTTTGTTCTCGATCTTGGCATCTATTAAAACAGGTACTTCAAATTGTCGACCAGCCATTCTTCTTGAGACTGAACAACACCTGTTGTGGCTGCAGGGTCTGGGTCTTTCATATGGATTGATACTCATATTGGGGTTGAGAAAATGAGATGGCAGATATTCCTGCCAAGCAATCAATTAAAATTAAGGACATAAATGTAGTGGTGCCTTTGCATAAGGGGAGATGAAAGCAATAATGAAAAAGTTGAATCGATCACTGTGGCAACAAAGTTGGTAAAAAGAAAGGACAGCAATTGCATAAAATTCAGAGAATGGTGAGAACTCAACTGTAAGCTGGGTATAAAAAGAGAGAAGAAGTTATACTTGCACATTTGCATATTAGACATACTATGTTGAATAATTCCTTGTTCAGAATTAACATGCATAATGTGGACACTTGAAGGGAGTGCACTTGTCAAGAAGCGTTGCAGCAGGTATTGGTTGAATGCAGTTCCTATGAGGTGCAAAGGAAACATCTAATTGTTAAACTGAGAGCTTTGGGACAAACACAGTTTAACATAGAAAGTTTGTTAGGATATCACTACCATCGGAATGTATATATAAATGTGTATTTGACATTCTGAAAAGCAATAGACTTTTCAATATTATTTGAGCTTTTTGGGGGAGGGAACTTAATGGGTATACTTCTTGTGTCTTTGCTCCACACGCCAACTCAGTAAGTGGCTCTAATGCACAAACCGCAATTAAACTTTACTCCTTGCACTTGTCTGCATTAAATTCCATCTGCCATCTTTCAGCCCATCTTTCCAACAGGTCCAGATCCCGCTGCAAGCTCTGATGGTCGTTCTTGCTGTCCACCACACCTCATAATCTCAGTATCATCAGAAAATTTGCTGATCTAATTAATCATCTTATCATCCAGATCATTGAGAGAGATGACAAACAGTAGTAGATCCAGTACTGATCCCTGCGGCACTCCACGAGTCACAGACCTCCAGTCGGAGAGGCAACCACATACTGCTGCTCTCTGGCTTCTCTTACAAAGCCAATGTCGAATCCAATTTACTACCTCATCCTGAATGCCAAGTGACTGAATCTCCTTGACCACCCTCCCATGAGAAACCCTGTCAAAGGCCTTGCTAAAGTCCATGTAGACAACATCCACTGCCTTGCATTCATCAATTTTCCTGGTAACTTCCTCAGAAATCTCTATAAAATTAGCTAGACATGACTTATCATGCACAAAGGCATGCTGACTATCCCTAATCAGACCAATGCTCAAACAGTTTCTTGAATTCAGCCTCATAAGCAGAAATGGATTCCCCTTTTGATTCCGCTTATGAAACCTAAAGTGTTCTGCAATCAACAATGCTTTTGGTTCTAAATGTTCCTGCATTACGTTTATGATATCAGCAAAGCACATTTCAGCTGGTTTGGTTGGAGCACTTGAACTTCTGAGCAAACTGTATGCTTTTCCAAGTACTGCGAGCAGTAACACTGGCACTCACTTTTCGCTGGGTATTTCATTTGTTTCAAAATATTGTTCCTACTGCTTAACTCATTCACTATACATGATCCAGTTATTTGTTCTACAGTCAAACTCGTCTAGCTTTCTGATGTAGCCAGCCATTGCTCCTATTTATTGATTTATTTGTTTATTTATTTATTATTGCCTGGTACTTGCTATTTATGAACCCATGAATTTCAACCATTTTCTGCATCTTTTTTACTCAATCATCTTTCTTTTCCTCTTCTGAAGGAAAAAAAACATGCTGCACTGTTAAAAAAAAATTTGAATGCCTCGCTGTGCTTCAACAGGTAGGTAGTCATCTCGGGTTCATTTTAAAAGTTACTGGTCACCACTGTTATGTTTTTTAACTCCAGAAATTAATCAAAAGAAAGACATGGGAGCCTGGGATAATGTGTCTACTTCGTTTTTACTTTAGTAACTGCACGCACTTATGACATGGTGGTGTAGTGACCTCTGCCATTCATGTACTTCTACATATAAACCTCAATGAATTATGTAAACAACAATGCTAAACAAAACAATAGATTTACAATATTAATAAATATTACTGAAATATTAAATACACAACATACTTTATTTCCTATGCATTAAAAGGTGAGAAGCCGGAGACAACTGGTTGAATTCTGAATTCAGAACAAGGGATTTCGAGGTAAATGGTGTATAATATAAGAACCTCATTTACCTCCACGGAATTTGGAGAGTTTACAAAGCGATGCAGGTTTACCACTATAATTTCATCTTGATGGAAATGTTCAGCCAAGGAATCACTTACACATTCATAAAAACACAAGGAAAAATCAAACCTTACTACTACTAAAAGCAACACCTCCTCAAATTGGAGTAAAATTAATTTAGATCCAAGCTTTCTTTCTCTCATATATTCTAGATTCAATCTTTATCAGTATATTTCTTCATAAGTGTTGTAAAACGCCATTTTCCAGGGAGATTTTTGATTGACTAATGAGTTTGTTCATTTCACTTTTTCAGGTCATCCATGAACCACGTTTTGAGAGACAACTTCTAGCTTCTCATCTTTGTTGACTTCTCTGATTTTATGTTTTATTTCTATCACATTTACTTGATATGTATTGGACTTTCACCTCATGTCTTCCCTGTGAATGGTATCTGTTAGCCCCATTTCTTTTCGTAGTTTGTATTTTAAAGTGAAGTCACAACCTTGAGTGACTTTTACCCAAGCCTTTCATCGTGGCCTTTATCTATAAAGTGACAGCCCTTCCATGGTAGAACGGCAAGTTATTCACAGTGCACACCATCTGCTTAAGTTTCTTAAAATGAGTTGCAGGAGATTGTGACACTGGTATGCTGCATCTTCTCTCATTAGTTCTTTCAATTTTGCTGTAATGACATACACTTAGTGGCCACTTAATTAGGTACTATACACCTGCTTATTAATACAAATTTCTAATCAGCCAATCATATGGCAGCAACTTAATGCACAAAAGCTTGGAGAGATGGTCAAGAGGTTCGGTTGTTGATCAGACCAAACATCAGAATCAAAATAAATGTGATCTAAGTGACTTTGACTGGAATGGTTGTTGGTGCCAGACGGGGTGGTTTGCGTATCTCAGAAACTGCTGATCTGGGATTTTCATATACACCAGTCTGTAGAGTTTACAGAGAATGATGCAAAAAAACATCCAGTGAGTGGCAGTTCTGTGGGTGAAAACACCTTGTTAATGAGGGAGGTCAAAGGGCAATGCCCAGACCTCTTCAAGCTGACAGAAAGAGAAGAATAACTCATATAACCACACATTACAACAGTGGTGTGCTGAAGAGCTTTTCCGAATGCACAGCACATCAAACTTTGAAGTGAATGGGGTGGGGATATTGGTGCTGATGGTGGAAGAGCAGAGGGAGGGGAGAATCAGAAGCAGGTTCATTACGATTAACGTGAAATTTGTTGTTTTGTGGCAGCAGCAGTACATGCAAGGAATAATAATTACTGCTACAATGATAATAAGGTAAATAAATTACTGCAAAAGAGGAAATAACAAGCTCATGTTCATGGGTTCATGGACCATTCAGTAATTTGATAGCAGAGGCAAGAAGCTGTTCCTGAAACCTTAAATATATGTCTTCAAGCTCTTGTACCTCCTCTCTGATGGTAGTAATGAGACAATATCCTGGTTGGTGAGGGTCCTCAGCCATTTTTGGAGTTGGCTGAGTCAACAAATCTCTGTATCCTCCTTCAATCCCGTGCACTAGCGCCTCCATACCAGATGGTGATGCAACTAGACTGAATGCTCTCCACCGTACATCTGTAGAAATTTGCTAGAGTCTTTGCTGACATACCAAATCACAAACTCCTAATGAAGTACTGTATATCTGCCGTTGTACCTTCTTCATAATTGCGTCAGTATGTTGGCTCAAGGACAAATCCTTTGAGATATTGATGCGTAGGAACTTGAAGCTGCTCACACTTTCAACTGCTGATCTATCAATGAGGACGGGAGTGTGTTCTCCTGACTTCCCCTACCTGAAGTCCACAATCAATTCCTTGGTATTGCTGATGGTGAGTGGAAGGTTGTCGCCAAGGTTCAACCAGACGATCTATCTTGCTCCTGTGTGCTGCCTTTTTGCCATCAATTTCTGTCAACAGTGGTGTCATCAATGAATTTAGAGGTGGTGTTGGAGCTGTGCCTAGCCATGCAGTCATGAGTGCAGAGCAAGTAGAGCAGTGAGCCAGGAGTAAATCAAAAATTAAAATAAATAAAGGGCATCAATATGCATAGAACAGTTAAAACATTGAATAAACTCCAAGAATTTGAAGAATGGGGTAAGGACAGAACATTTCAGCAATCCCCATCAGTCAATCAACATGTGCAGAAGGAGGGAAAAGAGTTGCAAGTTTCAGATTGACAGAATCAATGAATGTAGTAATTGTTGACCTTTGGTTTGTAACAGTAACAACAATTAAAATGAAGATTTCTCAATCTATAGCAGTCATCCAACCGTGATATTAGCTCAGCTTTGGTTCTTTTACCTTTTCTATTTTCCTCTGAGAGTCCAGGGTTGGCTCAACATTATTTATCACCTATCTCTTACTGCTCTGCATTTCACAACTCCTGCATTCCTTTTTCTATGTCCACAGCCTCTAACTGCTTGCATACACTCATGTTTATGGCTTATTTACCATCATCTCCCCAATTTCACCCTATCAGAAATGCCCATACCCCATGCCCTCTGCAATTTAACAGACTATTTTCGTTCTGAAAAAGAGCCTCCAACCTGAAACATTTATTTTTTTTTATTCCCAAGGTGTGATCTGACCTGCTGAATATTTCCAACATTTTCTGTTTTTTTTTTAAATACCAAGCACATGCAGGAATTTTTCTTTTGAATTTCATGAGTTTCTGCATACTTTTATTTATACAGAACAGGCCCTTCTACCCACTGAGCCCAGCTGCCCAGCAAGCCACCTAATCTCAGGACAATTACGATGACCAATTAATCTACTAACTGATATGCCTTTGGACTACAGGAGGAAACCAGAGCACCCGGAGGAAACTCACACTCACACAGGAAGAAACTACAAACTTTCTTACAGAGGATGCTGGAATTGAACTCTGACCTCCAACACCCCAAGCTGTAATAGTGTCATGCTAATCACTATGCTACCATGGTGCCACATCAGGCTGAACCTGCAGAACTGTTGGGATTTAGAGCAACTTCACATTCCAGTGGCATATTTGCTTGGGATATCTAATGCTGTCATTACTACAATTGTTAACATAAATGAAGGAACTAAACACGGACAAGGTGATTGCCTTTTTCCATTTGGAGGTGCTTTTACAATTGTCTTATTTATGTCTTACTTCTATTCAGTGTTTCTGCTGTTTCATAGAAACATCTTTTTCACCAACAAACCATTATATGATATATTTTAAGAATATTGCAAGTCATCCAACTTCACTTGTAGGTAAGTTACTGGAGGCAATGAGCTTGACTTCAATTATAGAGGAGTTACTGGAGAGGAATTCTTTTGGACAAAACCTACCGTCACTTCAAGGCCTGATCAGGAATTGTCGGCTTGTTTTTTTTTTGTGTAGGAGGTCATATCTGATGAATCTCTTGCAGTTTTTTGCAGAGTTAACTAATGAGGTAGATGAAGGTAGGGCAGTAGTCTATATGACAAGCCACGGCAGGCATTTCTGGATTCAGGGTGAGCTAGTGAAGTGGATTCAGAATTGCCTCAATGATAGAGAGTGGAGGGTGATGTTTGAAGGTTGATTCTCCAGCTGGAGGCCTGTGACCAGGGAGCTGCCACAGGGGTCAACTTTGCAACCTCTGTTATTCATTATTTACGTAAATGTTTTGTATGTGAATGTACATGGCATGATAAACAAGTTTGCTGATAGTGAAGCAGGTTGTGATGAATTACGAAGAGATCCTGATCAATTAGGGAGATGGACTAAGGAATGACAATGGATTTCAACAGATAAGTGTGAAATGATGCTTTCTGGACATTCAAATCAGGGTAAGACCTATACGGTGACTGCTGGTGCACCAAAGAGCATTGTGGAACAGAGTACAAGTGCACACTTTGCAGAAAGCAGCCACACAGGTTAAGTAGGTTGGTGAAGAGGGTGTTTAGCATGCTGGCCTTCCTCAGTCAGGGCATTGAGATTAGGAGTAGGGGCATTATGTTGCAGTAATACACATCATTAGTGAGGCCGCACGTGAAGCATTGTGTACCATGTAGGTCACCCTTTTATAGGAAAGACACTATGAAGTTTGGAGAAGATACTGAAGAGATTTATGAGGATGCTGCCTGGACTATAGGCCTGAGTTATAGGGAGAGGTTGGCAACAGTAGATCTTTATTCCTTGGAGGAAAGGAGAATGAGACATGACTTCACATAAGTTTATAAAATCAAGATTGATAAGGTGGATAGTCATGGTCTTTTCCCCAGGTCTGGGGAGTCCAAAACAAGATAACAGAAGATACAAGAAGAGAGAAAAGAGATTTAAAATTGACTTGAGAGGTCAATTCTTGACACAGAGAGTAGTGAGAACCTGTGGCCATATTTCGTTATCCCAAGGGCATGGCCTAGAAGATGAGTGCACCTTCAGGTTTCCGAGGATTTTCAGCCCTGGGGACAAGTCAATTCTATGTTGGTGCCACCTGGTGAAATGTCATGAGAGACAATGGAAAATTGGGAACAGTGGATCAGCTGTCAGGGGTTCTCTCATTGGTGGGGGAGAGTTTATCGCCGATTTTTGAGTCAGAAAACTCAGAAAAAAGCGATGTGGCAGAGGTTAACACTGTAAATCAATGAGTCATTTTGTTTATGTCTCCCCTCTCGCTGTAAAAGGGTGACACCTCTCTGTCCCTTTAATAGGGAGAGAGAGAGCGCCTGTGGTATGTCAAATTGTCAGGTGAACAGCCAGTTTCTGATGTACTGCAGATCATGGTCTTTCTTGGGGGCTTTGCTTTTGCTTGCTTGGTGGGTGAAGAGTAAATGGGGAGGGGGAGGGTTGGGGTTCTAAAGTTTTTATTGTCACACATTCTTTGCGGCACTCTTCTGTTTTTGTGGATGTCAGTGAAGAACAAGAATTTCAGGTTATATATTATGTACATTTTCTGATATTAAATAGAACTATTGAAATGGAACTAGTAAAAAGTTGGCATGGACCAGTTGAACCAAAGAGCCTCTCACTGGCTGTATGACTCTTTTACTCTATAACTTGTAGAATTATCAACCTGGATATGAGAGTTTAGATGGAAACATGAAACACTCCAATGAAAAATAAAACTGTGGAACTTCATGATAGAATGTTGGATTTTGTTGTAGTTATATTTGGAATCAACCTTCATCTTGTAAAGAGTTGGGTGAGGCTTCATATATTAAAAAGAAACAAAAAGTTCCTCGAAGCTAACAACCCAATCCAATGTGATGAGAAAATAATGAAGGCATGAAGTACACATGGTGTATTTTGCTGTCAAAATACCAAAAGTGCAAGGCTTAGTGGCAATCAGATTATCGTTTACACATCTCTGACAGTGAACAAAGGGGTAAAATGTAGGGAGTCATCAACAACCATGGCTGAAGTTATTGATCAAGTCAGTCAGGTTGAAAGTATGCTCATTCTGGACTAACTATCTGAAGAATGTTCATACCACAGCAGCTATCAGCTAAGTTGGTGTTCCGCAAATTGATAATAGCTTCACTGTTTTGAGAGTAGAGTACTGATTTGTGAACTTAAAGCAGTTGATGTGATTTATAATGGTAGTAACTGCATTGATAGTATCTGAAGAAGGTGTAACACTTCAATAAAGCTATAAATTTAAAGTGCCTGGTCGTCTGTCTTGTTATAAGTCACAAAATCAAACTTGAGGATAAAGAAGTCGGGAAAATTCTTATCCTGCACATTGGTTCCTGTGTATAATTGATTCTTTATTACCTTCCTTTTTGTTATTCTAATATTATTTTTCTCTTTCATTTCTCAAGGTTAAGTTTGGCCCAAAACTTAACAATGTTCTCTCTCCCGACAGAGACAGCTGTCATTAACCCTTTATAATCAAGGCTGAAATGATTTTAAGTTTCAGTTGCAAATAATGTTTATTGCAGGTATGTTAGGTTGTCCTCTAACAGAGACTGCAGCCTTTGAAGTGTTTTTTTCCCAATAATATGATTTAGCTATTGACAGAGAACAAGCTACTCTGATGGCAATATTACAATTGCAGGAACTACCTATTAGATTAGAATCAGGATTAGTATCACTGTCATATCTCACGAAATTTGGTGCAATACATAAAAATGAAGTCTATCTATAAGGAAGTAAGGAGTGCAAAAAAAAAGAACAAAATATTCAGGCTGTGTTCATGTGGTCATGAACCATTCAGAAATCTAACTCTGAGGGGAAGGAGCTTTCCTAAAATATTGAGTGTGATTTCAGGTTCCTCTGCCTCCTCCTCAATTGTAATAATAAAAGTGCATGTCGTGAATGGTGACACTCCTTTGTGAGGAATGCCAGCTTCTTGAGGCATTGCCTTTTGAAGATGCCCTTGATGGTGGAGAGGCAACTGCCCATGATGCAGTTTACAACCCTTTGCAGCTCTTTCTGATTCTGTACATTGACACCTCCATACCAGACAGTGATACGACCAGTCAGAAATGCCCTCTCTGGTGCCCCTGTAGAAATTTGCAGGAGTCCAAGAGTCTTAAGTGATATACCAAATCTCTTCAAATATAGCCTCTGTGATATTGTCACCAAGGAGCTTGAAGCTGCTCACCTTTTCTACTGCTGACCTCTGGATGAGAACTGCTGTGCATTCTCCTGATTCCCTCTTCCTGAAGTCCACAATCAATTTCCTGTGGTCTCAATGATGTTGAATCCAAGGTTGTTGTTGAGATACCATCCAATCTAGATCATTCCTGTGTGCATCCTTGTCCCCATCTTATATTTTGCCAACAACAGTTATGTCTTCAGCAAATTTATAGATGGTGTTTGAGCTGTGGCTAGTCACACAGTCATGGGTGTAGAAAGAGTAGAACAGTTATTAAAAATTTAAGGAGTATGCCAAGGAATGACAAATTACTTTTAATTCAGCCCAGTGCAAGTTGTTGGATATTGGGAAGTCAAACTAATGTAGGACCTCCGACATTCAGTTTTGGACCCCTGTCATAGGAAAAATTTGAATAAGCTGGTAAGAGTGCAAAGCATGTATACAAGGATGCTGCCAGGTCTTGCTGACCAGTGTTATAGTGATAGGCGAGGGTTTCATTTGTGGAAACATAGGAAACCGAGTGGAAACCTGATCAAGGTACAGTATATAAAATTGTGAGGGGTGTAGATAGTGTGACGCCAAGCAAAGCTATCGAATGATTGATGCTAATGAGAGAGATAAGAAAGACAATGGAGAAACATTCAAAATGCTAATAAGAGAGAAGAGAGGCATTAACGGAAAAGAAACACAATTCAGAATATTGACAGACCGGTTGCTTTGAACCTGAACTGTTTGAAGTTTGATGGACAGGTGATACCCCAGCAGGGAGATAAAAAGAGCAGGTTTGCTCAGGCACGCAACACACCACCAGACCCTGGAAAGAGCAGTGTACCCCCACAAGTGGTGGGAGTTTGGAGGTCCAGTTCGCGGGAACCGACCAGAGGCTCACAGGGTGTAAAGGTCCGATCGATGGGAACCTGGGGTGTGTGTCTGCCCTTGCCTGGGTGCCGGGTTCACGGCGGAAAAATGATCGTATCCGGAATGGAGGGGTCACAGTCGGTGACCACAGCGGGGATTAGAAGACATAAAAGTGTCTGCCCGAAACCAACTGCGAAGACATCAAAGGTCTGCCTGAACCAAATTGCATCTCTCTCTCTCTCTCCAATGCTACAACAACAGCGATTACTGTGAACTGCACTAAACTGAACTGAACTCTGCTTCACTCAAGACTGATCATTTTACCCCCAGACTGCGATAGAGCTTGGTTGATTCCTATTACTCTATTTCTGTGTATATGTGTGTATTATCTTTGCTAACCTGTTACATTGCTATCTTTATGATTAGAGTACTGTATTACTTATGTCTTTAATAAAACTTTATTAGTTTCTAGTAATCCAGACTCCAATGAGCGTTCCATTTCTGCTGATTTGGCAACCCAGTTATGGGTTACGTAACATAAGTGGGGATCTCGTCTGGGATTTTGAACACCAAATTTGGGACTGGGTAAATTGATTGGGTTAAAATTCTCGAAAGAAAGAAAGGGCAAACAGCAGAAATGGAGATTGAGGAATTTCTAAAGGCACCAACCTTGGAGGCATTAGAGTATGCCAGGAAATCAGAATTTACGACCGTTGCCAAACAGTTGAATCTTTTTAAGGGGAAGCCGACAACGAGGAGAGCGGAGATGCACAGAGCTATCATTGAGCATTATGTATCTAAAGGTGTGTTTCCCCAAGGGGAGCTGGAGGTGGTGTCTATGAGCAAACCTGGTGGAGAAGCAGTGCAGCTGCAGATGGAAAAATTGAGACTCGAGCACGAGTTCCGAATAAAGCAGCTAGAACAGGAAGAGAGAGTACAGCATTTGGAACGGGAAGAGAGAGTACAGCATTTGGAACGAGAAGACGGAGACAAGCAGAACAAGAAGAGAGAGAGAAGCAGAAAGAAAGGGAGTTTGAGCTGGAGAAGTTAAGGATGACGCTAGAGAGGGGCCAAATGCCGAACCAAGGTGGAGGGTTCAGAGCGACCCAGGAGGTTAGGTTGGTCCCCCATTTGAGGAGGCCGATGTTGATCGGTACTTTCTACATTTTGAAAAAGTCACTGCAAGTCAGTCCAGGACCGGCCGAGGGATAAGTGGGCTGTTTTACTTCAGAGTGTACTTAAAGGGAAGGCTCAGCAAGCTTACTCGGCATTGTCCGCAGAAGATGCCCAGAGGTATGATGTGGTGAAAGAGGCTATACTCAGGATTTCTGAGTTGGTCCCGGAGGCATACCGGCAAAAGTTCCGGAATGTGAGGAAGCAGTGGGGCCGCACGTATTTAGAGTTTGCCGGTGAGATGCAGATGTATTGTGTGCGGTGGTGCACCTCGAAAGGGGTCAATGGGGATTATGACAGACTGCTACAGCTAATACTGATTGAGCAATTTAAAGGTTGTGTCCCTGAAGGTATGAGGCCCTATCTAGATAAGAAAGAGGCAGAAACCTCAGCTGCAACTGATAAGTTAGCGGATGAGTACGCGTTAACACACAAAGCAAAGTTTACCCCAAGTAAAAGCTACCAGAAGGGTAGTCGAGAGGGCGGAGAAAGTCCGCCGGAAAAGCCAGAAAGTAAGTTGGGGACTAGCGAGAAGGATAAGGAAGACAGGAAGCAGTTTGGTAGGAAGTCTCCTGGGGTCGTATGCTATAATTGTGGGAAAGCCGGTCACATTATGTCCAGGTGTTTTGTCCCAAAGAAGGAGACGGGGAAAGGAAAAACGACGACTCCCACTGGCTGTATTGAGCCGGCAAACAAACCGCTAGGGGAGAAGAGGTCTGGTAGAGTTCAGGAAGGGTGCCAGAAGTTTATTTCGGCTGGATTGGTGTCGGTGAAGGAGGGGTCAAACCCAGTTACAGTACGGATCTGGAGAGACACTGGGGCTTGTCAGTCATTGATCTTAAGGAGGGTATTAGACTTTAGTTCAGAGACCGAGACTGGGGAGGTCAGTGTGATAAAAGGCATTGGGAAAGGGACTGAAGCAGTACCTTTGCACCAGATACACCTAGAAAGTGACTTGGTCTCCGGACCGGTCACGATAGGGGTGAGGCCCAAATTACCGATGGAAGATGTGGAGGTCTTACTCAGTAATGACCTTGCAGGCGGAGATGTGTACCCAGCAGTAAAGCTGACAAGCCAACCTGCCAGGACTGAGGACCCGCCCATGGACTCACAGGTTTATCCCGTTTGCGCAGTGACTTGGCGCATGTCCAGAAAGGCTACTGAAGCAAATGTAGATTTAGCTGAGACATTTTTACCAGCCTTGTACCAGGAGGGGTTAGAAAGTGAGAAGAAGGAGCATAGTGGAGCGGGAGGAAGTGAGGGAGTTGAGGTAGATGTATCATTAGTGAGGAAGGAATTTATTCAGGCACAGGAACGAGACGAGGAGCTGATGGTTTTGATGGAGACAGCTCTCTCCGAAGCAGAAATGAAAAAGGAACCAGTGGGCTATTATGTGAAGGAGGGAGTACTGATGAGGAAGTGGAGACCAAGTACCATGCCCGCAGATGAGGAGTGGGGGGTGGTACACCAGGTGGTAGTGCCGAAAATTTATAAGGACGAGATTTTTAACCTGGCCCACAAGATACCCCTTGGTGGACATTTTGGAGTGGGGAAAACAGTCGATAGAATTATGAAAGAGTTTTACTGGCCGAACATGAGGAAGGATATTATTGAATATTGTAGGCGATGTCATTTATTTCAGGTGGTAGGTCCTGCCTCAAGTGCCCCTTGGACCGATACCCACTTTCGGGGAACCTTCTTCCCGAATAATTGTGGATTTTGTCGGTCCCCTGCCCAGAACTGTGAGTGGGCGAGAGTATGTGATGACAATGATGTGCGCTGCCACCAGGTTTCCAGAGGCTGTGCCCCTGGCAAGCATCAAGGCTCCCGCAGTGGTAAAGGCGCTTGTGAAATTTTTCACTACGGTGGGGCTGCCCAGGGAAATCCAGTTTGATCAGGGGAGTGTCTTCACATCTCACACATTCCGACGGATGTTGGATGAGATGGGAGCAAAGCAGATTTTGGCCTCCGCATACCACCCAGAGTCCCAAGGGGCATTGGAAAGATTCCATGCAACATTAAAGACCATGATTAAAATTTATTATCAAGAGAACGCTAGGGACTGGGATGATGCCTTGCCTCTTCTGCTATTTGCCATAAGGGACACGGTTCAGGAATCATTGGGGTTCAGCCCATTTGAGCTCATCTTCGGTCATCGGCCCAGAGGACCCCTGACCTTACTGAAAGAGCAATGGTCCAGTCCAGCAGTACAAGTCAATGTAATTGACTATGTTTTAAAATTTCGTGAGAGGCTTAAAAGGATCTGTGACCTTGCCAAAGAAAATCTACGACACTCCCAAACTAAAATGAAACAGTGTTATGATAGACGTACCGGCAAACAAGTGTTTCAAGTGGGTGATCGGGTCTTAGTTCTGTTTCCAGTGGTAACCAACCCCCTCCAGGCAAGATTCCACGGTCCGTACAAGGTGATGAAAAAGAGAGACTCTTTGAATTATGTTATCGAAACGCCGGACAGGCATAAGCCAACACAATTAGTACACATTAATATGTTAAAAGCTTACAACAAACAGAAAGCAGATCTAGTTGGTGTTATCACGAAAATTAATGAGGCTGGGGTGCCAAATAATAAGGGGAAGACCCATCTTGAAAAGATAAATATGGTGCCGACCAGATTGGAGGACTCTATTGTTTTGGCCAACTTTGCTGATAAGGTCTCTCACTTAACAACAGGACTTGGGAGTCCTCGTACAGGATACCCTTAAAGTTAACCCCCGGGTTGAGTCAGTAGTGAAGAAGACGAATGCAATGTTGGCATTCATTTCTAGAGGAATAGAGTATAGGAGCAGGGATGTGATGTTGAGGCTCTATAAGACCTTGGTGAGACCTCACTTAGAGTACTGTGGGCAGTTTTGGTCTCCTTATTTAAGAAAGGATGTGCTGACGTTGGAGAGGGTACAGAGAAGATTCACTAGAATGATTCCGGGAATGAGAGGGTTAACATATGAGGAACGTTTGTCTGCTCTTGGACTGTATTCCTTGGAGTTTAGAAGAATGAGAGGAGACCTCATAGAAACATTTCGAATGTTAAAAGGCATGGACAGAGTGGATGTGGCAAAGTTGTTTCCCATGATGGGGGGGTCTAGTACAAGAGGGCATGACTTAAGGATTGAAGGGTGCCCTTTCAGAACAGAAATGCGAAGAAATTTTTTTAGTCAGAGGGTGGTGAATCTATGGAATTTGTTGCCACGGGCAGCAGTGGAAACCAAGTCATTGGGTGTATTTAAGGCAGAGATTGATAGGTATCTGAGTAGCCAGGGCATCAAAGGTTATGGTGAGAAGGCAGGGGAGTGGGACTAAATAGGGGAAAATGGATCAGCTCATGATAAAATGGCGGAGCAGACTCGATGGGCCGAATGGCCTACTCCTGCTCCTTTGTCTTATGGTCTTATGGTCTTAACCCCTGAACAGAGCGAGCCGCTGATAAAGCTAATTAACCGGAATGCCGATGTGTGTCCGGATGTCCCGAGGCGATGCAAAGGGATGGTACATTATGTTGTTGTCACCACAGACCAGCCTATTAAGCAACATTCCTATAGGATGAACTTGGAAAAGGGCAAGCTTGTGGAGAAAGAAATTGAACACATGCTAGCCACAGATATTATTAGGCCATCCAAATCGGAATGGGCGTCTCCCTGTGTGGTTGTCCCGAAAGTCGATGGGAGCATACAATTCTGTACAGATCGCAGAAAAGTGAACGCCATCACAAAAACTGATGCTTACCCCATCCCAAGGGTAGATGATTGCATCGATAAAGTGGGGAGGGCTAAGTACATCACCAAGATCGATTTGCTGAAAGGGCACTGGTGCGTTCCTTTAACCGAGTGGGCAAGAGAAATCTCAGCATTTGTCACTCCATCCGGGTTATACGAGTATAATGTTTTACCTTTTGGCATGAAAATCGCCCCAGGGACCTTCCAAAGGATGATTAATTCAGTGATAAAAGGGTTAAAGAATGTAGAAGCGTATATTGACGATTTAGTGGTCTGGAGTGACATGTGGGAGGAGCACTTTGTGGCAGGTAGAGGAACTGTTTAAATGGCTGTCTGAAGCCAACCTGACAGTGAACCTCGCAAAAAGTGAATTCGGCCAAGCAAAGGTCACTTATCTGGAATTTGAGGTAGGACGGGACAGCTGGCACCGATGCAGGCTATCTCTGAAGTTCCCATCCCGACGGACAAGAGGGCACTGAGAAGCTTCTTGGGGATGGTGGGGTACTATAGGAAGTTTTGCAAAAACTTTGTGGATATTACCCTCCCTCTTACTAAGCTCTTGCCGAAGAATGAGAAGTTTGTGTGGGACGACCTTTGTCAACAAGCCTTCGAGAGTCTGAAGGCAATTCTGTGTCACCACCCTCTATTGAATGCGCCTGACTTTTCAAAACCCTTCTCCCTAGCAACAGATGTTAGCAACAAAGCTGCAGGGGCGGTGCTGTTACAGACAGACTAAGGGGAAATTAAACACCCAGTGGCTTAGTTTTCTAAGAAGTTTAATGTCCATCAGAGAAATTATTCCACTGTGGAGAAGGAATTACTGGCAATCATACTGGCATTACAACATTTTGAGGTTTATATTTGTCCGGCATGGAAACCACTGATAGTCTACACTGATCACAATCCATTAGTGTTTTTGGCCACTATGAAGGATAAAAACAAACAGTTACTAAGTTGAAGCCTGGTCTTACAGGAATTTGATATTAAAATAAAACATATAAAAGGAACAGACAATGTGATTGCTGACTGTCAAGGTGTTAAAACTTAAAGTTCTCTGTATTAGCCAAATAGCTGATGACTGCCTGTATATCAGTGTGTATCTAATAATGTGCATTCATGCCCATAATTTTTACCCCGATAAAAATACTTTTAAGGGTGGGGTGTGACGCCAAGCAAAGCTATCGGACGATTGATGCTAATGAGAGAGATAAGAAAGACAATGGAGAAACATTCAAAATGCTAATAAGAGAGAAGAGAGGCATTAACGGAAAAGAAACACAATTCGGAATATTGACAGACCAGTTGCTTTGAACCTGAACTGTTTGAAGTTTAATGGACAGGTGATACCCCAGCAGGAGGATAAAAAGAGTAAGTTTGCTAAGGCACGCAACACACCACGAGACCACGAGACCCTGGAAAGAGCAGTGTACCCCCACAAGTGGTGGGAGTTTGGAGGTCCAGTTCGCGGGAACCGACCAGAGGCTCACAAGGTGTAAAGGTCCGATCGGTGGGAACCTGGGGTGTGTGTCCGCCCTTGCCTGGGTGCCGGGTTCACTGCGGATGAACGATCGTATCCGGAACGGGGGGGGGGGGTCACAGTCGGTGACCACAGCGGAGATTAGAAGACATAAAAGTGTCTGCCCGAAACCAACTGCGAAGACATCAAAGGTCTGCCTGAACCAAATTGCATCTCTCTCTCCCACCCCCCCCCCACTCACAACGGTACAACAACAGCGAGTACTGTGAACTGCACTAAACTGAATTGAACTCTGCTTCACTTAAGACTGATCATTTTACCCCTAGACTGCGATAGAGCTTGGTTGATTCCTATTACCCTATTTCTGTGTATATGTGTGTATTATCATTGCTAACCTGTTACATTGATATCCTTACGATTAGAGTACTGTATTACTTATGTCTTTATTAGTTTCTAGTAATCCAGACTCCAACGAGCGTTCCATTTCTGCTGGTTTGGCAACCCAGTTACGGCGTACGTTTCAATAGGGTAAAAGCATACAAATCTTTTTTCTCAAGGAGAGGAAATCAAAAACCAAAGTGCGCAGGCTTAAGGTGAGAGGGCAAAGATTTAAAATGGACCTGAGGAGCAACTCAAACAGGGTGGTGAGTATATGTAATAAGCAGATAGAGGAAGTGGTTGAGGCAGGTACAAGATTTTAAAGACACTTGGATAGGAACATGGACAGGAAAGATTTCAAGTGCTATGTGCCAAATATGGACAAACAGGACCTGCTTAGGATATCTTGATCAGCGTGGATAATGAGCCGGAGGGACTGTTTCCATGCTGTGGAAACATATAGGCAACAAAGCCCCTCTCTTTCTGCAACAGTGATACTACCCTTGATTAGCAATGCCTCTCCCCAACTTCTTTTACCTCCAATGATCCATGAATTTGAAACCCTGCCCTTGCAATATCTCCTGAGCCACTCATTCGTCTGCGCTTTCTTCCTGTTCTGACCTTCCCTAGCTCGAGGCACCGGGAGAAACACGTTGGAGATCCTGCTCTCCAGCCTCCTTCCTAACTCCCTAAATATACTGCGCGGGAAAACTACCCCTCTCCTACCTACGTCATTGGTACCAACATGTACCACGACCTCTGGCTGCTCTCCCCCCCATTCAAGAATATTCTGCAACCACTCAGAGACATGCTTAGATTTTTTTTTACCTTTTATCTCTAATTGTCTTTGCACTCGCTGTGTTTTTTCATTGTTTTGCAGGTGTCTGGTTTGGGATAATCGGAATTGTTAAACTCTCTGTATTTATCATGTTCAAACAATTTGGGGTAATTTAGTTAGCATAGTATTTTAAATATTTGGAACTCCTACGTGCTCCAAGTGCATGCCAACCCCTCTTTGTTGGGCCGTCGTGGTTCCCTGTCTGGTGAAAATCAGACCGAGTTCTTCGAAACAACACACAAAATGCTGCAGGAATTGCCGAAGGGTTTCGGCCAGAAATGTCGACTGTACTTTTTTTTTCATAGATGCTGCCTGGCCTGCTGACTTCCTCGGATTTCCAGCATCTGTAGATTTTCTCTTGCCTTGAGTTCTTCGGTGTATCGTGAGTAATTTCAATTCGTCAAGATTTTGTAAGGTTTACTTGAGCTCCTGTTAGTTTCTTTCTAGCTAATTTTTGTAATAAATGTTTTAGTTTTGTTTGAGTTACGAAGTCTCCTTGATTTCGCTAGTGACACTAATAGTATGACCCAAGCGGGGGGAGAAAATGAATTCAACAGGATCCGGCATACGATAAGACTTGGCAGAGCAGAACGCCGCGCTCAGTAGGCGCGAGTAGCAGCTGCGGGAAATGGCCACGTCTCTGTTTCTCTCTGCCATCAGGGAAAATCAAAACGCCCACGAATCTGGTAAGCCAAAACCTTGGGGTGGGGGGTGGGGGGGTAGAAAGTGTCGATAGCTCCCTAAATCTGCCTACTCCGGAGTGCTCCCGGGAGCCCCCAGTCACGCGCGGGTTTATAACCCGGTGTTCTCTGGTATTCGAACTGATGTCGCACAAGTTTCTTACCGAGCGAAATAGGGTGGCTTGTATTGTATTACCGTATTTCTCACCATTCCGGCAAGTGGGACAGAAAGGATCCCGAATGTTCCTTTATTAACCCATTTATCGGCGTCCTAAAGAGTGTATAATCACCTCATCGGTGGGTAGCAGGTGGCTCCGAGATTTCTTGGCATAAGGAAGGGGTCGAGAAGCATGGTGGATTGTTCAATTGAGTTCAGAAGTTTGGTTGTGGAGAGTGGATGGAATGGCGAAGCTCTGGTGGCCGTGTTCTGCAGAGGACTCAACAACAATCTTTGAGATTAATTGGGCGGTCGCGATCCGGTACCGGACCTGAATGGGCGAATCGAATTTACCATTCGTCTAGACATCCGTCTGTCAGAACGGAGGAGAAAGTGGCGTCAACAGTTCT
This sequence comes from Mobula hypostoma, assembly GCF_963921235.1. NCBI lineage: Eukaryota > Metazoa > Chordata > Chondrichthyes > Myliobatiformes > Myliobatidae > Mobula > Mobula hypostoma. The sequence continues at coordinate 110,025,010 of NC_086103.1, read as the reverse complement.
CCAGCTTCTAACCTCACCCTCCACCAACCTTACCATTTCCCCCTACAGGCCCCTCGCCGACCTACTCGCTGGATGCCGTGGAACCCACTCACTTGGGCAGAACACAACTCTCGGCTGCCGAACACGCAGTTTTAACGAGCGACGTTCTGTTCTGTGGGGAACTGGGTATCATCTTGCCACGTGTCCCAAGCGGTCGTGAAACTCCAGGGAGCCGCCCAGTGAGGGGAGATCATAAGTACTTTTTCGGGGTTGCATTTACCCTGTTGTTTGATATGGAATGAAAAGGAGTTTCCCATTCAGGTGTATGTTGACTCGGGCTCAGCGGGTAACTTAGATTTAGGGTTGGAACGACAAATGGAGTCCCTGTCTCTACGCTTGATCATCCTCTTACTGGCACTGCCCTGGATGTAGACCTCTTGAGCCAGGTAAGAGTTGTTTACCTGTCCGGACCATTAGGCTTTCGGATAGACTAGAGAATCACCATGAAACATGAAAGTTCCACTTGATCTCTCTTGCCCTTGGGCATCCGTGGTTAACTCAGCTTGTCCCTGTGTTTGATGGGTCTGGGGGAGTTTCACAGGTTCGTCCCCTAACTGCCAGAATGTTCGTTTTTCATCGGTTCCCCAGAATCAGGGTCCGTGTCCCGAGCGCCCGAGGTCAAAATGAAGGAACCTCAACCTCTGTCCAACGTTTCTGAGTTAGAAGTTAAAGAGATTGAGAGTCCGTCCTGAATACACAGATCTCCTAGCAATTTAGGCTACCTCGCTGCCACACCTTCGTAATTAAGATTGCGCCGTTGAGTTATTGCCGGGTTCCTGATGCTGTTCTCCCTGTCTGGACCTGAGAGACGAGCTATGGACGTTTACCTCAGAGGCAGCTGGCAGCGGAGTTTTTCTTTGTCACCAAGAGGGACGGCAGCCTGAGACCCTGTTTTGATTATCGGAATCTTAACAAGATTACCATTAAAAATCATTACCCCTTCCCATTAATGAACTCAGCATTTGAGTAACTGCAAGTGGCCAACATTATCACTAAATTGGATCTCGGGAATGTCTACCATCTAATTCACATTCGTCAGGCTGCTGAATGGAAGACAGCATTCAATACCCCCACCGGGTATGATGAATGATTCAATACCCCGACCGTAGGTTCAGAGATTCTTGGAGTTTGCCAACGTTTATAGGCGATTTATTAGGAATTTTCGCTCCGGCGTGCTTTTCAAATTTGGAAGACTAAGGGTATTTCACAGTTTTTGGATTTATTTTTAGATGGTTCCCTTATGTCTTTTGAACAATTATCTAATAAATATAACTTATCAAGAATACATTTTTTTAGATATTTACAAGTTAGAAATTTTCTAAGTACTATACTTTCTTCCTTTCCAATGCTCCCTCCTACATACATTTTAGATACTATAATCAACCTTAATCCATGTCAGAAAGGTGCATCGGCTATGATTTATAATATTATTATGAAACTTAGGAAAGCTCCATTTGATAAGATTAGGGTAGATTGGGAACAGGAATTGGGGTTTACCATTTCTGTGGATGACTGGGGGCAGATTTTACAATTAGTCAATACTTCCTCTATCTGTGCTAAACATTCCCTAATTCAATTTAAAGTTGTTCATAGAGCACATATGTCCAAAGATAAGTTAGCGCGCTTTTATTCTCATATTAATCCTTTTTGTGATAGATGTCCGGGGCAGATAGCCTCTTTAACTCATATGTTTTGGTCTTGCCCTACTTTGGAAACTTTTTGGAGAGACATTTTTAATATTATCTCCAAGGTATTGAATATAGATATCTCTCCTCACCCTATTACTGCTATCTTTGGACTACCTAAAATTTCCAGTGATCTCTCCCCTTCAGCCCGTAGAATGATTGCATTTCTTACTTTAATGGCGAAAAGATGTATCTTACAATATTGGAAAGAGCTTAATGCTCCAACTACCTTTTTTTGGTTTTCTCAGACGATATTATGCTTGAACTTGGAGAAAATTAGAACCAATCTTTATGACTCCTCTTTTAAATTTGAACAGACTTGGAGATCTTTTATTCAATATTTTCATTTAATGTAATATATACCCTTGTTTTTTTCACTGTTTTTAATGGAGGTCGGGATTGAGGACGTGATTTTAAATTTAACTCTGTTTGGTTTCAAGTTAGCCCATTGCTTTGCGTTGCTTTTAGTTAGTTGCACGGTGGGTTTTTTGGTTTTCTTTTTCTTTTTCTCTATTGATATATATAAAATTAGTATACTATTATGTTACCTTGGTATATTATGTTTAAATTACATTGTTTGTAGTTTTTTTTGTATTAATATCTTCTGTAATTTTATTATATTTTAACAATGTATTAGTGGCTATATGGCTTACCTTTTTGTATACTTACTTAATAAAAAGATTTAAAAAGAAAAGGAATTTTCGCTCCGCGACTGCTCCCACGATTAGTCTTACCAAGAAAAAGTCGGGTCGTTTCTGTTGGACGGCAGGGGCGGAGTCGGCCTTCAAGACCTTCAGAATCGTTTTTGTCACTGCACCCGTATTGCGCCCCCAACCCTGATCTGCCCTTTGTTGTGGAGGTGGACGCTTGCAACATCGGAGTGGGGGCCATCTTGCCCCAACGTTCTACCACTGACTTTAAAAAAAAGCATCCCTGTGCCTACTTTTCGAAACGGCCATCAACAGCCGAATCCAATTATGATATCGATCATCGGCAGTTGTTGGTTGTTAAACTGCCCTTAGAAGAGTGGCGACCCTGGTTGGAAGGGGCTGAGTATCCATTTATAATTTGGACCGATCATAAAAATTTAGCTGCTATCCGGAATGTCAAGAGACTTGAATCATGGCAAGTCCGTACGGCATTTTTTTAGTAACCATTTTAATTTTGTCATTACTTGTCTGGGTTCTAAAAAAAACCTAAAGCCTGACTCCCTATTTTGGCAATTTGATCCCCCCTCCCATTCGATATTTAGGCCTGAGTCGATACTTTCCGAGAATAAACTTGCGGCTCCTGACACTTTGGATATTGGTTCCCAAGTCAGACAAGCACTCGAGGGGAGTAATGTTCCCCCCGGCCGTCTGCCGTCTTTAATAAACCTGATTCTGATTATTTTTGTGGCACCCGAACTTCGGTCGGAGGTCCTCAAATGGGGATATGCGTCTTAGATGACAGCCCAACCCAGAAGTCATTAAAGACGTCATTGGTGGACACCAAGTCATTTGTCCAAACCTGTGACGTTTGTGCCCGTTCCAAATAATCCAGCTCTCCCCCTCTGGGTCTTTTGTCTCCACGGCCCCTGGGCCCATCTCTCTCTGGATTTTATCATTGGCTAACTTCCTTCATGCTCCTTTAATGTTATTTCAGTTGTAGTTGATCGATTTTCCAAGACTTGTAAATTTTCCCCCTCACTAAGTTGCCCACAGCCCGTGAAAATGAAGAACTTTTTTTATTGCAGCTGGTGTTTGGGGTACATGGATTTCTTTCTGATATTGTCTCTGCAGGTGGCCCACAATTTACATCCAAGTTTTGCAAGCATTTTCCAAACTTATTGAAGCTACCTCTAGCAAACAAATGGTCAGACCTAGAGGACTAAACAAGATTTGGAATGCACTGTTCGTTACCATGTTTCTCGTAACCAGTCTTCTTTGAGTTACCAATTAATGTGGGCAGAGATAGCTCATAACACACTTCACATGTCTAATGTTTGTTTGACATATCTCCTCCCAAATGTCAATTTGGTTTTAAGCCTTCCCTCTTTCCCAAGCAGAATGTGGAATTTGGTGTTCTATCTGCTGAACAGTTTATCGAGTGCTGTTGACTGTGGTGTCTTTAACCCAAGAGGACTTTGGTACTTGCTTCGGTGAGGCCAACAGGAGGAGGTGTCTGGGTCCTTCTTTTTGCATGGCTCTCTACCCAAGACCTCCTTAAATTGAATCACAGAAGCTAGCTCCTTGCTTTATTGGGCCCTTTAGGATTGTTGAGAGAATTAATCCTGTACTTTGTAGATTGCAGCTTCCAGGTCTCTCCAAATCCATTCCAACATTCATGTCTCTAAACTTGAACCCCTACTCTGTAGTCCTTTAGCTTCCATTCCTAAACCTACCACCCCCCCCAAAAATGGAGCACCTGTTTACACTGTCTGCCGATTGCATGACTCCTGGCAAGTTAAGGGGTAGTTCTAGTACATAGTTGATTAGCACTCGTCTGAGTGCTACTGGTACCATGTAACCCAGTACCACCTGTCACATGGTTGGGTGGTCAGCGGCTAAACCGGCTCCCCCACCAGGCTTGCCTGGTGAGGAGGGTGGCTAGACACCCTGCAGGACAAAAAAACAAGACCTGTCAAAGGGCGGATGAACCCTCTCGTAGGGTCAATGGCCATCTAGCAAACATGTGCTGTGAAGCGCAGAAAGGGCATCCGTTGAACTGAAGCTTGGTCTGGCCATTCACTGCAACAGAACTTTCCCCATCCGTCCCAGACCCCACCATGCCGCTGGATCTGAGAGGGGATGTCGAGAAGGTGGGTCTGGACCTGTGCAACCCCATACTCACCTACTCACTCACTCACACGCTGTTCATTTCTGAGGAGTGGGGTCAACCCCACTAACTGACCGAAAGGAACCATCATCATCCTATGGGATGGATAGCCAGAGAGAGTTGATTAGGAAGGGTATGCTCCAAAGGAAAGGAATTAGGTTCCAGTCTAGGATATTTTGGATCCTGATTTGATTATTGATTTTCTTCGGCTTCACTCTGATTGCCCTAAGCTGCCAGGATTCAGTTTTAGGAGGGGGTGGACTCTGTCACAACCAGGAATTTTATTCTAAAAAGAAGATTTTGTTTTGTCAGTATGTGATCTGTATCTTCTCGGTGTCACCTCGTGGGCACGTATTGCCCTTGGATTGTTTGCCTGTTATGTCTAATTGTTTGTCTTTGCACCAGCTCAGGTTTTTCACTCTTTTGCAGGTATCTCATTTGGGATCATCGGGATTGTTAAGCTCTTTATGTTTTTATCACTTTTACTCAATGTGGGATAATTTAATCAGCACTGTATTTTCAATATCTGGGATTCCTACGTGCTCCAGGGTGTATCGGGGGGGGGGGGGTAGTGTGGGAGGATGGTGGGGGCATGCCAATCACTTCTTGTTGGGTCATTGTGGTTCCTTGTCTGGTGAAACTCAGACCAAGTTCTTCTGTAAATCAAAGGTTCAAAGGTCAAATTTAATGTCAGAGAAACGTATGTAATATATATCCTGAAATGCATCAGGAATAACTTCAGTTTTACAAGATTCTGTATTGTTTGCCTGAGCTCTTGTTAGTTTTTCTAGTTAATTGTTGTTATCCTTAGTTTTGCTTGAATTGCTGAAGTGTCCTTGATTCCTGCTCTTGAGTTCACTTATGAACCTGATGGGTTCCGATTTCCCTGCAAACCTACTCTAAACCTTCTCCAACAGCTCTAGCAAACCTGTCTTCACGGTCACCTTAAGTTCAGGTGTAACACTTTCCCCTCCTTTTTTCCCCCCAACAAATCATACTTTCCCCAAAGAAATCCCAATAATCCTTACACCAATTCTTCATCCAAACATTAATCTGCCATATCATCCTATTCTTACCCTCACTGGCACATGGCACAGGCATAAGATTCTTGTGATTCCAGAGATTCTTGACTTAGGTGTGACTGCCTCCCTGTAGCTCCTGTCAATTAACCACTCATGATGCATAGCCCATCCAACTCCAGTTCCATTACACCGTCGAAGGAGCTGCAGTCAGATGCACCTTGCAGATGTAGTCATCAAGGACATGAGATCTCCCTCCTCCATCATCAAGGACCACTACTATCCATCCATGCTCTTGCTGCTACCATTGGGGTGGAGGCACAAAGCCTTGGGTTCCATATCACCAAGTTTTGGAATAGTTATTATTCCTGAATCAGGCTCCTGAACCAGCATGGATAATTTCATTCACCTCAACCCTGAACTGATTCCACAACCAATGGACTTGCTTTCAAGGACTGTACAATTCATTTTCTCAGTGTTAAATATTTATATTTGCAGATTGTCTTTGTTAGTCTTTGTGCGTAGTTTTTCATTTTACAGGACTGATGGGATTTGCCCCACGTCATTGAAGGATGCAAGGGATGAGATTGCTGGGGCATCTACAGTATCTTCGTGTCCCCCCCCCCCCAGACACAGGTGAGTCCCACAGGACTGGCAAGTGGTTAATATACCTCTATTTAAGAAGGGAACAGGGGAAATCTTGGGTACTATAGACCAGTGAGTATCACATCAGTTTTAGGGAAATTGCTGGAAAAAAATGAAAGAGACAGGATATATGAGCATTTGGAAACCCTTGGCCTAATTAGGGGGAGACAGCATGGCTTTGTGTAGGGTAGGTCATGTCTCACCAACTTGATTGAATTTTTTTTGACAAGGTGACAAGAGAGAATGATGAAAGTAGAGCAGTGGATGTTATCTAGGTGAATTTTAGTAAGGCATTTGACAAAGTCCCTCATGGGAGGCTTGGGATCTACAGCGAATTGTCTGTTTGGATTCAGGACTGGCTTGCTCGTAGAAGACAAAGTAGTGGTTGAAGAGACTTATTCCTGTTGGAGGTCTGTACTTAGTAGCGTTTGGCAGACATCTGTGCTGGGACCTCTGCTGTTTGTGATGTATGTAAATGACCTGGATGAAAATGTGGATGGGTGGCTTAGTAAATTTGCAGATGACAGGATGATTGGTGGAGTTGTGGATCATGAAGAAGACTGTCGAATACAGCACAATATTAATCAGTTGCAGATATGGGCACAGAAATAGCAAATGTAGTTTAACCCAGATAAATGTGAGGTGTTGCACCTTTGTTAGGAGATAGTACATTGCTAAGGGCAGAGAGATCTTGGGATCTAAGTTAATAACTGCTTGAAAGTAGCTACACAGGTCAATAGGTTGTCTAGGAAGGCTTATGGAATGCTTGCTTTTATTAGTCAAGACATTGAGTTCAAAAGTCAAGAGGTTATTTTGCAACTTTATAAAACTCTGGTTAGGTGACATCTGGGATATTGCATATGATTCTGGTCACCCCACTACAAGAAGGATGTTGATGCTCTGGAGAAGGTATAGAAGAGGTTTACCAGGATGTGCTATCATGAGAGCCTGGATAAACCTGGGCTATTTTTTCTGGAGGCTGAGGGAAGATCTGGTAGAGGCTATAAGATTGAGAGGCTTAGAGTGGACAGAGCATATCTGTTTCCCAAAGTTGAAATGTCTAATGCCAGAATGTATGCATTGGAGGTGAGATGGGTCAAAGAGGGATGTGAGGGGTAAGTTTTTTTTACTCAGTGGTGGTTGTCTGAAATGCATGCCTGGTATGGTGGTAGAAGCAAATACATTAGAGGCATTTGGATTGGCAGGTGGATGTAAGGAAGCTGAAGGGATATCCACTTTCTCTGGATAGGAGGGATTAGAGTTTGGATGTTTCTGATTTGCTTTGTAGCCTATCAGCACAACACTGTGCTCTACTGTTTTGTTCCATGTACTGTTAATGGCCGCAATTAAAGTAGCCTCAAGGTTGAGGATGGTAACATGTAAGTACTTTGATAATAAATTTATTTTAAACTTTGACTTCCTGCATTGTGCAAGAGGAGCATGCACTGCCTGGGTTCCATTCTCACTGTCTACCAATGCAATAATAAAGAAAAGGAAACTTCCTTCGCCTCCTTGGCTGCAATACTTTGACCATTACTAGTAACATTATGCAATTCATATTTTTTTGAAAACGAATACCTCTTTCTCATCATAATGGTACAAACGAATCAATAATTTAACTTCCACCGTATTCATGATGTACCTAAAACTTAATAATGTACTTAACTGTCGCACTCCAATCTCCTTGCATTTTAATTCAAAATTACATCAGAAGCAACAAATGCCAAATCCCGTCAACATGAACCCGACATCCGAAATCAATCCGATTGAGGGATTGATTACCAGGTTAACCGAATGGTCAACAGAGAAGGAGAACCCGGCTGACGTCATAGAAAGAGTATCACGGTCTGCGCGCGACGCGTATTCTGTGATTGGCCCGTGGTCCAGTGATGTGATTGGTCCCTGCGTGCAGCGCTGGCGGGTTGTGAGTTCTCGATTTAAAAAAAACCGCGAACTTGCTGTCGATCGGGGAGTGCTGCTCATTAGATTTTTTTGGATTCAACTTCCAGGAGGTCTCGTGTTTCCGCTTGAGCTGGGTGAAACGGTTGAGCTTCGCGCGCCAGGTTTCGTTGATCCGACGGGAGTGGTCGTGTTAGTGGAGGCCGCTCGCCTCGCTTGTCCCGTACCTGTGCAGCTGCGGCCGCCGGGCGACTCGCGTCGACATGCACAGACACCAGGGGCAGCGATGCCTCTCTCCTCAGCGCGGCGACAAGTTCCAGCGGAAAAAGCTATTTGGAAATTCGGGCGCCTCCAACAGGGAGGCTGCCCTCTGGCCGCAACGCGAAGAAGCAGAAGGAAAAAACAAATTTGTAAGTGATTTTTAAAAAAATTGTGAGGGGCTGTATGTGGGTAATGTCAGTACGATCAAGAAAATCTACTCCTAATATTCAACGCCCTGCATGCCAGTAATTTTGTTTTACTTTACTGCTAAAAGATAATGTCCCCGTTGACATTGATGTCTACAGAACAAAACGTATTACTTTGAACAAATTCTGAGACGTTGATTGACGCATACAAAATGCATTTTGTGTGTTGTTCCAGGTTTCCAGCATCTGTATTAAGATGTTGTGCTTTCCTACCTTGATTATTCAGTGATGATCTTCCAAGATCATTGAATGCTGATCGTGATTTGTGGTCTTTTGGAAGTCGTGCACCTCTCTTGCCCCAAATTGAAATGGAAGGTGTAATTGCCCAACTCGCGTCTAATTACCGAATTCCTTCAGTACAGTCAGATAGTACATGCGATCTCTTGGCTCAATTTCAAAGACCCGCGAGTTGTCCCTTGTGTGTTAATCAACAAACATCCTCTCTTCAAAGATGTAATCACTGCAATCATGAATCTTGATGTGCGCTTCTTACTACGGAATATATCATTATGGGAAGAATATGAAGAATATGTGACGTTTGTGCAGCGTGCATACGTTGTCTCTGCTATCTTGTTATCATCAGATACTTTCATTGGCTGCTTTACATGTGTGTACACTTCATTAATGTAAATGATCTAATCTGTCATTCATGTAACAACAGCTCAACGCGGGCATGGTCAAGAAGTTCAGTGTTGTTCAAACCAAACAACAGAATGGGGAGGAAATATGACTGAAGTGACTTTGACTATGAATGATTGTTGGTGCTGGACAGGGTGGGGTTTGAGTATCTCAGGAAACTGCTGATAGCCTAGACGTTTCATACACAAGTCTCTGGAGTTTAGAAAATGGTGTGAAAACAAACAAAATTCAGTGAGTGGCAATTATGTGGGTGAAAACACTGTTAGTGAGAGATCGGAATGGCCAAATTGGAAGTTGATAGGAAGGAGACAGTAACTAAAATAATCACACGATACAAAAGTGGTGAGCAGAAGAGCACCTCTGAATGCACGACATGTCAAACCTTACAGTAGGTACCTAATAAAGTGGCCAGTGAGTGTATACTGAGACACTGTGAAAACCTTGTCTTGCATGTTGTTCATACTGACTGATTTCACAGTGCGCCACTAGCGGACACAAGCAGAACAATTGTCTTATCCAGATAGAAAGCTCTGTATGGTGCATTGATACAGCATTGACATTACAAATTACTTAGGCCTCCTGAGACAGTAGAAGTGTTGGTAAGTTATTTGGCCATGGCGGTGATGTGGTTGAACCAGGACAGGCATTGGTGACGTTCACTTCTATGAACTTGAAACTCACTGATGAGTGAAGTCACTGGAGAAAAGTACCATTACACTTTTGCGTGCTATTCACGGCTTTCTGTCACGCTTTCAGTGTCTTCTGTCTTTGTGTTTGCTGTGGGTGTGTTTCCATCAACTGTGGTCAGGTCTGGTGTGGCCAGCTGGTGTTCATCTCTTCAGTTCTCTGTAATGATATGGTTACTGGGTACACTTGATCTTCTGCTCTGTCTGTGGGAGCAACAAAAAGATGAGTTGTGTGGTTTAGCCTGAGTCTGGTGTTTCCACTGGCTGCCTCAGTGAGTCTGCACACAGACACAAGTATCACTTGTTAAAAGTACCTTCTGTAGTCCTGTACATCTGGGAGCAAACCCTGCCCTTTGACGCAGCACCGTCACCCTGACTTGGTCACCTGGCTGTGTGAGGATTATCTCCTTTTCCTCTGGTTCTCTCTGATCAGCAATGCGCTGCTGTTGTTTTGCTTGGCTCTTCAGCATTTTAAGTTGGTTACAGAGGTCTTTCACATACTGTATCATTCTATTCCTGAAAGCTCCAGCAACCTGTAATTACCCCTTAAGGGAGTGCATTGCTTGACCTATCAATAATTCTTAGGGAGTGAGATTCAGTGTACCGTTTGAGGTTGCTTGCTATCTTGCCAAGATTCCTGGTAATACATCAACCGACATCTTCCCTGTCTCAGTTATAGCTTTGGCTAAGGTATTCTTGATTGTTTAGTTCGTCCTTTATACCATTCCTGAACTCTGAGGGTGGTAGGCTATGTGGGACTGTTGTCAAATCCCTAAGTCAGCACATTTCCTTCACTTTCCCTGTGAAATGTGCTCCCTGAACAGAGTCCACCTGGACTGAGGTTCTTCACCTTGGGAGGATTTCCTAAACCAGAATCCATGCAACAATGCTGTCCCTTATGGGGAAAGCCTCTACTTACCGGGTGAAGTGATCCATAATTACTAGACAGTTTTCCCATCTTTTGGCAGGGGCCTTGTGAAGTCCATCTGGATGTTTTCCGGGGTCTCCTCGGCCGTGGCTGCTTTGCCAGCTGCAGCTTTATGCCCTTACCAGAGTTATGCTGGGCACAAATGATGCAAGGGCAACCTGGTACTCACAACATAATATAACTTCAATAGTATCTGCCTAATTCATGGTGGGGCCCTCGTGACCCCTTCCTCCCCATGGGTCCAGCTCCCATCTGGTCCCTCCTTTGCTCCCTTTCTCCTTCTCTTCTGCCTCCACCTTTTCATATAATTTTACTAAACTGGCTTCAGTCTTTTCTTCCTGCACACGTACAATTCAAATTGCCTCTTGTTCGTCTGCTGCCCGCTTTGTACTGATGTCTGCCCACCCACTTCCTTTCTGCTCCTTACTCTCCCCTTTCTGGTGAGCTTTTACTGCCGTCTCTGTTGCAGTCTCGTAGTTTCCAGCAATTCTTCTATTAGGTGTCTGTGTTGAATACCTGTGCCTGTTGAGTTTGCAGATCCTTGGTGAGCCCATGTCATCAGATGATCATGCATCACCCCAAAGACGTACCAGCTACCTGCATACAGTACATTTGCTTGTCTGCCTTTACTGTAGTGCAGTCCTTCTATCAGGGCCATCAGTTCTTACCCCTGAGCTGAACAACCCCCTCCCTGACAGTGCTCCTGAAGCTAATTCTTCACCTGTTTCCTTTACTACGATCCACCCAGTCTGTGGCTTCCTGTCTATGTATGCCTGAAATCCATCTATAAAAATTCCCTCTGCTTCCCCTTCCAGAGGTGTTTCCTTCACACCGATATCATCTTCTTGCTCTATTTCCATTTGGCACTCGTGAGCCTCCCCTCTGGGATCGTGCTTGAAGGATTCCTTCCAGTGACTAACTATCATTACTGTCTTGTCAGTAGCTGTCAGTATGTCAGTTTTTGTAGGATACCACTTATTGGGTTTATGCAGGCCCCCCCCCCATCTTAACTGGGTTTATCTTTACTCGACCACAGTCTGGGAACAGCTGACAAACTCATGGACACCATTGTGGCTCCAGTCCCTGATTGGAGCAGCTACAGATATGCTGACTATGTTGTGTAGTCTGGTTGTATATGTTCGCTACCCCTGACTTGTCCATATTATTTCTGTCTTTCCTGAATCGGTAATGGCCCCTGCTTCCCTTAGGAGTCTCTTCCAAGGATAGTATCATCATTATTTGGACAGACCCAGAAATACACTGGAAGCTGCACCCCACCAATTTTGAGTATCTGCGACCTGTTGCTTTCTGCTTTCACTGTTTTTCCTTCTACACTGGGCTGTCTGGTTGTTGGCAAGGGCAAGGTCAGTTATCGATACCGATGCCCCTCTATCAACTTGCATATTGCATTGGCGGTACCCTAACAATGCTGCTGTGTACAAACACAGGTCACCAGTGCCGGCAGTGGGGGCTGCCGCCACATCTTTTTCTGACCAAGAAGCTGTCTTCCCCAGCTCTATGATCTAATCCATAGTCAGATTGATCAGACTGGCCCCTGATGGGGTGAAAGGTTGTGTCTGCCGTGACTTCCACCTGCTTTTCTTTTTTTGACACTGCCTCTAACCATGTCCTGATGGGCCATAGCTGTAGATCTCAACTCCTTTACCCTTCCACATCCATTCCAGCAGTTCCTTGCTACATACCCTGGCTGCCGGCACACAAAACAAACCCTCTGTGGTGTCACAGCAGCTGCATCCATTATAGCAATTCACGATTTTCGCACATACTTCCTGTGATCTATCACAGGCCCATGAAACTATCACAGAGTCAGTCGACCCCTCCACTATCACGAAATCTGAAACTTCCTGGTGGACTGAGCTCAGGCCTTGCTCCATTTTCAGGTAGAGGGGGCCTTCCCTCCCTGGATTATCCACCCATGAATGCTCATATGCTCGACATTTGTGTTCTGCATAATCCATGGCTGTCTCATCGGCTCTTTGAATCAATGCCATTATTTTTCCCCTGTTACTCTCACCTCCCCCCATCGCTGCCTCAGTTCCACTTTAAAAGAGCGATATCTTTCCTCATTACTGAAATTCTTGTAGTTGCCCATGTACCATCCCGCATCCCCTGGGCCATACTGTCCCACATAATCCTCGGGCACTCTGCTCTGGGCAACACTTGTAAATCTTCAGGTGAATCTGGTGAATTTCAACCATTTCCTCGAGTTTGTGCCAGAATTCTGAATTCCCACATGTGACTAAATGAGGGCAACTCTGACAAAATGCTTTGTTTCTCCCTGGGGGTGAAGGGCTTATGAATGGTTGTAATTGGGGTCAAGGACTGGCTCGGATCATTGGGGATCTTGACCTGACATTGCCTGACCTCAATAGACTCCATCCTGACAGATATATCTGGGTAAAACCCCTCTTTGAAGTATTCCCACATACACAAAATATAAATGATGAGTACCAGTTGAACAGTACATACTATACTTAAAAACTGTGCAGTATATATTCCTCAATCTGTCACTTTTGTGCACCCAAGCTCATGCCTTTGCATCACACTCACAAAACGTGTATGCTAAAATGTAGCTCCCGTATTGAATATGCATGCCCCCACTGGCATCCTGAACCTTCAATAACTACCCTTCGCTACTTGTGGCTCCGTCACACTAGATTACATTTTAATGAACTATCTGTTCAATGTACTTATAGAATGATCTATCTGAATGGCACACAACCAAAGGCTTCTCACCTGTGAGTTGCGGGATTTCGGCATACCCAACTGTCTCTCTGATGTCTAAATTGCAGGAAGTGCACTCAACTTTAGCTCCAGAGTGAAATGTCAAGGAACAGGAGGTGGAACTGGATGTACTCTGGACCATCCATGAGACTGAAAACATCAGAAGTGAGTCTTAGTTGAGCCAATAAAAAGGAGGGAGGTATAAGTGGAGTGGCCATTGTTTGAGTGGTCAAGCTTTGGCGAGAGCAGATGTAAGCTAAAGGTGTGGAGTCTTTCAGTCATTTAGTTGATTCTAGATTTAAGTTTAAGAAGTTAGAGCCAGAAGTGTAACAAGTGCAGACAGGATGATAGTTAAGGCAGTGGAATGCTCCTCCTATAAGATGTATGATTGCAGGGTGCTAAATGGTCTCTCTGACAACTTCAGTTCCTGACTGGCAAGGTCAAGGAAATGGAGCTGGATGTACGCAGGACCATCTGGAGGCTGGAAACCATTGATGAGATGTTTATGGACATAGTCACAACCAGAGTGCAGGCTTCAAAGTAGATTGGTGACCTCCACAAAAAATAAGGGGAGTTAGTAATAAAGTTAGTCCAGGGTTCTCTTGTGTGTCCATTCCCTTCAGTAACAATTATGCCCCTTGGATACTGCTGGGTGGTGGGATGACCCAGCAGGGTACAACAACAACAGCAGCAGCCTCCAGGCCAGTAGCACTGATTCAGCTCTGAGGCTCAGCAGTAAAGGGAAAAGTCAGTCAGAGTGATTGTGATAGAAGACTCTATAGTTAGGGGAATGGACAGCAGATACTGTGGCTGTGAAAAATGTTGTCTTCCAGGTGCTAGGGTCCAGGATGTCTCAGAGTGGCTGCAGAAGATGGTCAAGAGGGAGAGTGAGTAGCCAGAGGTTGTGGTTCACGTTGGCACCAATGGTAGAGGTGGAAAGGGGGAAGAGGTCCTGTGCAGTGAGTACAGTGAAGAGGCTGAAGAGCTGGACCTCCAGGGTAGTAATTTCTGTATTACTCCCAATACCATGTGTTAGTCAGGGTAGGAATAGCGTGATAATTCAGATGTCCAGTATCTTTACTATCTGAAGGAGTGGTGCAGGGGGCAGTCATTAGTGGGAGCTTGATATCCAAGAAAACACTTTCTATCGATAAGACAGGCAGAGAATGTGGGGATAGCACTTGGTAAAAAATAAATCAAATCATTAGGAAAGAGGTGACATAGGATTGAGAGATGTAAAACCTAGTGGGTAGAGTTAAGAAACTGCAAGGGTAAAAAGTCCCAGATTGGGAGTTGTATACAGCCCTCTGAATAGTCACCAGCATGTGGGATATAAATTACAAATGGAGATAGAAAAGGCATGTAAAAAGGGCAAAGTTATGATAATCATGGAGATTTCAATATGCAGGGAGATTGGGGAAACGCAGACTGGTTCTGGATTCCAAGAGGGAACTTGTAAAATGTGTACAAGGTGGCTTTTCAGAGTAGCTTTTTGTCAAGCTCACTGGGGGGGGGAATGCAATTCTGGATTGGGTATTGTGTAATGAACCAGATTTGATTAGGGAGCTGAAGGTAAAGGAACCTTTGGGAGACAGTGATCATAATAGGATAGAATCCACCCTGCAGTTTGAGAGGGAGAAGTTAGTCATATGTATCAATATTACAGTAGAGTAAACGGAATTAGATGTGAGAGAGGAGTTGGTCAAAGTTGTTTGGAAAGGGACGTTATTAGGGATAACAGCAGAGCATCAATGGCTGGAGTTTCTGGGGGCAAATCAGTTGCAGGATAGATACATTCCAAAGATGAAGTATTATACAGGGAGGATGAGGCAACCATGATTGACAAGGGAACTCAGACAGCATAATAGCCAAAGAGAGGGCTTATCATACAGCAAAAAGCAGTGGGAAGTTCAAAGTTCGAAAAAACCAATTAAAAAGCCGGAAGGAGAGGAAAGAAGAAATGAGAGTAAGCTAGCCAATAGTATAAAAAGGGATACCAAAGGGTTTTTCAGATTTATAAAGAGTAAAAGAGAGATGAGAATGGATTTTGGACTGCTGGAAAATTACATTGGAGAGGTAGCAATGGGAGACAAGGACATGGCAGACAAACTTGTGCAATGTGAACAAATGCTGGAGGAACTGAGCAGGCCAGACAGTATCTATGGAGAAGAAAACAATCCATGTTTTGCCCTGCTAAGGATCTCAGCCTGAAATGTCGACTGTACTCTTTTCCTTAGATGCTGCCTGGCCTGAGTTTCTGCAGCATTTTGTGTGTGTTGCTTGGCATAGACAATTCAGAAATCAGAGGTGGAAAGGTTAACTTGCAGATGGAGTTGCTGGTAGGAAGGCCAATGCAATATTGACATTGATTTCAAGAGGACTAGAATATAAAAGCAATGATATAATGCTGAGGCTTTTTAAGGCTTTCGTCAGAGGGAGTATTGTGAGCAGTTTTGGCCTCCTTAGTCTAGGGGAAGTTCGAGAGAATGATACCAGGAATGAAAGGGTTAACATATGAGGAGAATTTGATGACTGGGCCTGTACTCACTGGTGTTTAGAAGAATGAGGGGAGATCTCATTGAAACCTATCAAATACTGAAAGGCCTAGATAAACTGGATGTGGAGAGGTTTCGTATAGTGAGGGGTCTATGACTAGAGGACATATTCTCAGATTAAAGGGACATCCATTTTGAACAGAGATGATGGATTTCTTTAGCCTGAGGGTGGTGAATCTGTGGAGTTTATTGCCATGGACACTATGGAGCCCAAGTCACTGGTTATATTATTTACAGCTGAAGTTGATGTATTCTTGATGAGTAGGGCATTCTCCCATTGGGCAGAAGATACAAAAGCCTAAAAGCAGATACCACCAAGCTCAAGGACTGCTTCTGCCCATTGTTACAAGGCTATTGAATGGTTGCCTAATACCATAAGATGGCCTTTTGTGCTCAGAATGTACCTCATGAATCAGAATACTTCGACTCTGAAACTATCAGTCTTCCTCCCATATACTCTTCCTTCTCAACAAGGGAGTCTTAAAAGCAACAGCTTGTATGCGTAATGAAACTGGAAGCCCTATTTTACTGCAGTCACCTTACATATTCAGTTAGATCTTCCACCTCTGCTTTATCTGCAGAAAAACAGAATTTCAACCATTTTAATTTCTATCTCCATTCCCATTCTGCCATGTTGGTCCATGGCTGCCTCTTCTGTCATGATGAGGCCACTCTTAGGGTGGAGATGCAACACCTTGTATTCTGTCAAGGTAGCCTCCAACCTGATGACATGAACGTTGATTTCTCCTTGCAGTAATTTTTTTTTTGTCTTTCTCTTCCTTCATCTTCTATTGCCCACCCTGGCCTCTTACCTTTTCTGCTCACCTGCCCAGCACCCCCCCCCCCCACCCGGAGTCCACTCTCCTATCTGAATCCTTCTTCTCCAGTCGTTTGCCTTTTCAATTAGCATCTCCCAGCTTCTTTCTTCACCCCCTCCCCCATCCATGTGGCTTCACCTATCACCTTCCAGCTTGTCCTCCTTCCCCTCCCCCCAGCTTATTCGGCATCTTTCTCCCTCCTTTCCAGTCTCGATGAAGGGCCTCGGTCTGAAATGTTGACTATTGCTTCAGTTCCGTAGATGGGCCTGACCTGCTATGTTCCTCTGCTGCTCTAGATTTCCAGCATCGGCAGAATATTTTGTTGATAGTTGCCTTGTTGTTTCCTTAAAAAGCCTACCAATCGTCTTAGCTTCCCATTAATCTTTGCTACATTGTATGCTGCCTTTTGCTTTTATCTTGTAACTCTATCACTTCACCCCTCAATCTGTTATATTCCAGGAATAAAGTCCTAGTCTATGCAATTTCCACTTGTTAATTATGCTCACAAGTGCAGGCTGCATCCTGATGAGTCATTTCTGAATTTTTTCCAGTTCAAGAACATCCTTCCTATAAAAGAGTGACCAAAACGTACACAGTACTCCAAGTGTGGTCTCACCAACGTGTTAGCTACTACAACACAATTTCCCAACTTCTATATTCATTGCCCTGCCTAGTAAAGCCCAGTGTGCCAAAGGGCTTCTTCACGCCCCCATTTACGTGATGCTGCTTTTGGCAAATTATGCACTCAGACTTGCAAGTCCCTCTGTTGCATTACACTCCCCAGGCCCAACCATTCACAGTATGATTTCTACCCTGGTTTGATCTCCAAAAATGCAGCACCTCATTTATCTGGATTGAATGCCATTTGCCAATTCTCAGTTCACATATCCAGCTGATTGAATTTTTTTTTGAATCCTTTTATGCTGTCTGCAACACTGCCTATTTTAGTACCATTTAATGCCTGCAAGAAAATTAGTCTCAGGGTAGTATATGGCGACATATACATACTTTTACTGCCCTACTCTCATGTATCCTCTTGGTTATAATCTCAAGATCCCAGTGATATAAGAACTTGAATCCCTGCCCCATGCACCAGCTCCTTAGCCATGCATGGATCTGAGCTATCTTTCCATTTCTACCCTCTCTGTGATGTGACTCTGGGATTAATCTTGAGATTCTTACTCTTGATGTCTTACTTTTTAAGATTCTCATCCCAACTCCCTAGATTCACTGTACAGGACCTCATACTTGTTCTGCTAGTGTCATTTGTAGCAACGTGCACAATAACCTCCAGGCTGCTTACCCTCATCCTTCCATTTGAGAATGTTTTGCAGCTGCATCCTTGGCTCTGGCACCTGGGAGGCAGGACATCACATTAATTTATCTTGTTTCCTTAGCTTCCATTATTTTCACATCATCCTAGCATCTGCTTTGTGGTTACAAAATCTTGCAACTGTCCCTTTCGTTATCGAGTCTCAAAACACCACAATCTTACCTGATGTCTCTCTAACCCTTTGAGACTCGGCTGTTCTTAGTGCCACTAGCTTCTGCTGCTGTGCCCTGAAAGGTTCTTTCCCCTTCCTCCCCAAACACCACCCCAGCAATATCCAAAAGGGTATACTTGTTTCTGAGGGGGAATGGCTTTTGGCCTGCACTCTTTCCCTTACTTCATCTGGTGGACACACAACTACCTGTAGCCAGAACAACCTCACTAATGATGCTCACAGCGTCTCAGGTAATTTTAACTACACCCAAGTCCAGCTTCAATTCCTTAATCAAGCCAGTCAGGAGCTGTACCTCAGCCCAATTCCCACAGGCATAGTATTCAGACATGCAGTCTCCCTGATCTCCCACATCCTGCAGGAGGACTATAGCATAGCCTTAGCTGATAGCTGAGTCTCACTTATTCTGAACAGCGAATTTTAAAAAGGATTTCTCACCATTTACTTCCTCCACTCAACTGCTTCTCCTCATGAGCCAAAGCCTCAGCAATTATTCCTCAAATACTGTTACTCCTGCCAATTGCCGCCTTTTGATGGGCTAATATATCAAGTGGATAGCCCAATCAAACCACGTAGCTTTGCTTCAAGCCTTGAAGCATGCAAGTTTGGGTCTCCTCTGTGAGTCATTCATATTTCTGCTGTTTCTCTTGCCTGGAATGTACCTGGTCTTCTAATTGTTATCTGGTAATTTTTCTCAACTGAACAAAATTAGAGTATGCAATTGCTAAAACATCATTCTTGCCACCAAGAATATGAACATTAAGATCGAAGTACGATGTAAATTTATCAAAGTACATGTATATTACCTTATACAAATCTGAGATTCATTTTCTTGTGGGCATACTCAGTAAATCCGTGATCTGTAATAGTATCAATGAAAGAATGTACCCAACAGGATAGACAAATACAAAAGATAGTAAACTGTTTGAGTACACAAGAAAGAAAAAGTAATAATAAATAGCAAGATGAAGAGTCATTTAAAGTGAGTCTGTAGGTTATGGGAACGTTTTAGCGAAGGGGGTGAGTGAAATTGAGTGAATTTATGTCCTCTGGTTCAAGAGCCTGATGTTTTGAGGGGCAATAACTACTTACAAGTCAAGGATGTAAAGTAGTTAAGCAGAAATGTATGAGTAATAGTTTGGAGAAGAAAGACTGATTTCCATTTTGTGTCCAGGAAAGTTTTAAAAATTAAATTCCATTAAGATCCAGGAATCAGAGCACTTCTTTTATTTGGTGTGATGTGGTAGTTATTACTGAAGATGATCAATCTGGGGAGCTGAGTGTACCAAGCTAACATCGATGAAAAGATGAAAGAGCAGAGTAACACTGGTGTTTCAGTCAAAATTGAGCTTATTATCATATGCACAAGTGCAATGAAAAATTTTGCAGCTGCATCACATAAACAGCATTCACAAGAAAGCGATAAATTAAACGTAAATTGTGCACAACTTTTACAGGAATGCAATTAGAACAGACAAATGTCCATTTCAGTGCGAAGTGGTCAAAGTGCTGCTAAAATCTCGTGATTAGGCTTGTGCTGCTTGGTTGAAGAACTTAAGATTGGTATCATTTCTAAGATTTTAATGAGATGACAGAAGGCTGGGGAGAACTTGTGGTTAGAATTAAAGTGCCAGCAAGCAATTTGCAGCATCTGTAATTAGCAACTGGACGTGGCGTAATAGTAAAAAAGAGCTTGAGTGCGCAGCAACAGCAGTGCAGATTTGCTGGGAGATCTTAACTTAGCAAAGGCATTGAGCTGGACAGAAATGAGCTTAGGTTTTGCAAATACAGTGGACTCTGGTTAATTGGGACACAGCGACCAGTACATTTTAACTCAGTTAAGTGGCTGCCCAAATTAACTGAATTTTCATGGAAATAATTAAGGTTTTTAAAAAAAAGACAAACTACCATTTAACTGAGTTACAAATTTTTCATTTAAATAAAACACAGAACAGATTAGATCACTACCAACACTACTATTGGTTGTCCATCATATCCGACGATGACAGGAAATCTGTGTGGGAGAGTTTTTAAAGTAGAAAAGCTGTTGCACTAGGACAGTTCCACTTCTCGACCAGGGAAGTCTGGGTCCAGTGTACGGGTAGATGTGACAAGTGGGATCTTCCCTGGTTGCAGTGGATGACCACAACTTCTATGCCTTGTCAGGCCCTTTGCTCTCCATGGAGTGTTACAGAATCAACCACCTTCCTGGCCATTGGATTTCACTGTAGGTCTCATCTGCCCAGTCTGCTGCAACTGACTTCACAGGCTAGGACAGGCCTGTCCCTATCTCACTGGGGAATGAGACCTGCTGGCTACCATCACCTGGTTTAGTCTATCTGTTGAAGCAGTGTACTGGGGTTTGGCCACTGTCACCTGCAAACAGCCACTTGGAGCCACGGGTGAAAGCTGAGTGTTAGGTGGGCGCAACAGTTAACATTCAAGATGGTGGTCGATATCTTCAAATTCGTCTATCGAAGTAGAAATCAGAGCACCCAAAAACACCTTCCTTAATTATGGTCTCCAACATCTTCCCAACCATCGAAGTCAAGCTAACTGGCTTATAAATTCCTTTCTTCTGCCTCCCTCCCTTCTTAAGGTGGAGTGATATTTGCAATTTTCCAGTCCTCCGGAACCATTCCAGAATCTGGTGTTTCTTGATAATTACTAATGCCTCCACAATCTCTTCAGCTACTTCTTTCAGAACCTTGGGCTGTAGTCCATCTGGTTCAGATGACTTATCTTACTTCAGTTTCCCAAGCACCTTCTCCTTAGTAATAGCATCTACGTTCCCTTCTGCTCCCTGACACTTGAATTTCTGGCATACTGCTAGTGGGTTCCATAGTGAAGACTGGCACCAAATGCTCAAGTTCTTTCCCCATTTCTTTGTCTCCCATTATGACCTCTCCTGCTCATTTTCCATCACACACACCCCAATACCCTACACCCCATTGTCTACAATATTCCTTATACTTATCCTAGAGGTCACAAATCTATTTTCTAAAGCCTGCACTCTGGTTTGACTGCCTCAATAAACATCTCACTTGAGGTTTTCGGCCTCCCAGATGGTCTTGCGTACATCCACTTCCTTGATTTTTGTCAGTTAGCAGCTAAGGGTGCACTTCCAGATGTAGTTATCAAGGAAACCATTCAGTGCCTTGCAATTCCACATTTTACAGGAGGGGCATTCCACTGCCATAGCTATCATCCTCTCTACATTTGTCACACCTTTGGTTCTAACTTCTTAAACTTAAGTTCTACAATCAACTAAATGACTCCAAAAGACTGAGCATTTCTAGCTTACACCTGTTAGCACCAAAGCCTGACCACTCTAATACTGGCCCACTCACACTGGCTGCTCCCACAATGGTGGCTCTGCTTACACCTCCCTTCTTTTTATTGGCTCAAATAAGACTCACTCCCGACGAGACTTGCTGTTTTCAAATGGCTCCCATCCTCGCTCACTACTTCAAACAATGGCTATCTGAAAATCTGACAGCAATAGTTGTATCTTTGGCAAATAAATAAATAAATAGTGTTTGAGCTGTGTCTAGCCCTACAGTCGTGGGTAGAGAGAGAAGAGCAGTGGGCAAAGCACACATTCATGAGGTATGACTATGTTGATTCTCAGCGAGGAGAGGATGTTATTTCTGATCCATAATGACTATAATCTTCATTCAGGAAGTCGAGCATTTAGTTACAGAGGGAGGTACAAAGGTCGGGTTTTGAAGTTTGTTGATTAGAACTGAGTATGATTATGTTGAATACTAAGCTGTAATTGTCAAATCCAGAGTTGAGCCCCTAAGGCGGTTGGAAGTCATTGAACATCCTTCCAGCAGCTCCTGCAGCCAAGTTGGTGCCAAACGTTTTGCTTCATTTATTTTCCTTTGGACTACACTGGCATCTCAGGATCTCAATACCTTCTGCCCAGGCTTATGATGATGATCCTCCCAGACAGACAAATGGCGACCACCACAATCAGTAAACAGCAGTCTGATGTAGGTATGCTATTGTCCATGTGATCCTAGGCTGAGTGGAGAGCCAGTGAAATTGTATGCACTGTAGATCTATTGGGCAAATTGCAATGGGTCCTGCAGCTTCCTCAGGTAGGAGTTGATTCTGGCCATAACTAACCCCTCAAAGCACTTCATCACAGCAGATGTGAGTGTAGCTGGGCGATAGTCATTGGGGCAGCTCATCCTGCTTACCTTGGGCACTGGTATGATTGTCGCCTTTTAGGAACAGTTGGGAACCTCTGACTGGAGCAGTAAGAGATTGATGATGTTATTGAACACTCCTGCCATGTGGTTGTCACAGATTTTCAGAGCCCTACCAGATACACCAGGGTACGCCCTCTCAAAAGATATTCTGATGTTGGCCTCTGAGACAGATCACCTGGTTACTAGATGCTGCAGGTATTTACACAGGTGTAGTTTTATTCTCCCTTTCAAAGCGTGCATTAAATACTTCAAGCTCATCTGGGAGTGAAGTATTACAGCCATTTACGTTGTTAGGTTTTGCCTTGTAGGAAGTCGTGGCTTGCAAGCCATGCCAGAGCTGATCTGGATCCAATTCCATCTCTAACTTCAATCAGATTTTGTTTCTCGCTCTTAAAATAGCCTTCCATAGGTTGTACCTAGGCATTTTGTATAGTTGTGAATCACCAGTCTTGAATACCACAGATCTAGCCTT
Organism: Mobula hypostoma; assembly: GCF_963921235.1. Classification (NCBI taxonomy): domain Eukaryota; kingdom Metazoa; phylum Chordata; class Chondrichthyes; order Myliobatiformes; family Myliobatidae; genus Mobula; species Mobula hypostoma. Next base: position 110,001,874 of record NC_086103.1, on the reverse strand, counting down.
CAGCAGAGTATGAATCTCCTGGTTTATCCACAGCTTTTAGTTTGGGTATGTTCTCGAAGGCACACACACATCCACAGCGGTCGTAATGAAGTTGGTGGCGTATTCATTCAGATTTGAAGAGAAATCTCTGAGTTGTATCCAGTCCACCAACTCAAAGCACTTCTCAAAGCTGTTAACCAAAGCTCATTTGATCAATGACAAATTAAACATTTTAAAGGACATACAAGTAAATAATATCTGTTAAAAGAAGAAATGTTAATCACTAGCATATTTCTAATCTAAAATCTAAGTCACAGCTTTGTACTTGGTTCCATGTCATAAAGCTTAGCTTTAGTAGAAAACATTCAGATAAACGTGATGCAACTATTGTTAGACTCAAAGTAATTAAAAGAAAAAAAAATCATAATTCTTCATTTTGTTTAAATTTAGCTTATGACTTTTTTATATCAATAACAATAATAAGGAGAATGTGTTTTTTATGAAGCTGCTGCAAGCAGTTTACAGGATACTATATGCTTCATACTCACATGGACTTAAAGCCATTAGATGATGCATCGAGGTGCAGTATATTTAGATTTCCTGCTTGGGATGTGAGGAAAAAAAACTGATGATGTGGATGAAGCCAAGAATGGATCAGTCATCATGTTACCAGAGAGCAGAACAGCCTGAAGGAACCTGAAAATCTAAATAAACTGCTATGTTGAAACCTGAAGCAAAATCAGGAAATACTGAGATAATCAGCAGGTCAAGTAGCTTCTGTGGAAAGAGAAATATTTAATGTTGTAGGTTCAAGGCTTTTCCCCGCAACTGGGAAAGAGGGAAAAAAAAACAAGCAAGCTTGATGTTGCAGAGAAGGTGGGGTGGAATGGATGAGGGAACAACAGAGAAGCCAAAAATGTTGACTTTGCAGAGACAGGTGTGGTATAAATTGGTCGTGTTTCACTAAGAATAATTAACTGCAAGTTTAATTTGTCAAATTAGAACAAAGCAAACTGTTAAAATACACCCTCCACACTGCCCCCCGCCCACCCCCCCCACCAGCTTTTCAATTTATTCAATTGAAATCTTCAATGTTGTTCCAAAGTGAACAGGGACTTTGTTGATGACATTAATGTTAGGAAATTTACAAACAAAATAACTGTTCAAGTGTCTCTGGATTGATCCTGTTGGTGTTAACTTTGGATCAAACAGCATATGATCTTGCCTTTCAACCTACTGCAGAGTATAAAATTACAATCTGACAAAAAAAATAAAAACAACTTTCATTAAATGGCTATTTCTAATCAAGTCTTTTACTGATAGTGTAGTTGAATTAGTGACCCCTATGGAAGTTGTATTAACAAAGACAGCTTTCAAAGAAGCTACTGATCCGAAAGATATACACATGATATGTGTTCAATATCTTTACACTGTAAGTGTGAATGACTGAGGAATTTCAGAATGGTTAGCCAAATATGTAATTTATTGTAAATAGGTGTGAAATCTACTGAATGATTGAAAGCCATCCAGCAGAAACAGGTAGCCTGCGATGAATATTTTAAAAGCCATGTTAACACGTTGTAACACCAATACCAGAGGGCCCACCATCAATTTATGTCATATTACATCACAACCTAGCCTTAACACAATGCTAGTTGGTCATATCTGAAAGGCAATCTATATGTCAATCGATTTTCATGCTTCATAGGACGTAATGCATTTTTTTTCCTTAGGATGGGGTGGCTCTACTAACTATCTCACTGCGTGAATGCCAATAATTCAGATAAACTAAATGTTACCTCCACGTGGCTGTTTCCAAGTGGCTCTCCAAGCACACCAACCCCATTAACTGTACTCCTTACCCAATCTATTCCATTCACATCTGAAAAAACAAAAACTGCGCAACCAACCTTGTTGAGGCATTTAAATGTGTTCCTTTTATATTTCAAAATTTTATCTATTTTATAGGAGTTAGACTTGCAGTATTACAACATAGTTTGTTCTGACATGACTGCTTAACTCCAACTGTTAAATGGATTTTTATGGGAAAACTGATTTGCTTAATGTTGTTTCAGTTCAAACATCTCCCTGCAACATGTCTCTTGAGCTAAATGTACCAAATCAATTTCAAAAGATGAACATGCAAATGGGAAGAGAGTCAATGTTTGTGATTTGAAAAATGATTAAGTGAAAACAGATTTTTTCTGCACAGGCTGAGATTGTGTTACTTAACAAGTCTTGTATGTACTTCATTATTCCCTCTGCAACTCTTTATAACCTGTTGTGACCACTCTTCCTCAAAGAAAGAAAGGTTAACCCAATTTCTCATATGTATATTGAAAAATAAAACTTGAAACATACAGTGAAATGCAATGCTTGCATCATATCAAATCAAATCAGCAAGGATAATGCCGGGGACAGCCCTTGAGTGTCACCATGCTTCCAGTGCCAACGTGGCATGCCCACAACCTGCAAACCTTCACTGCAAGTCTTTGGGTGTTCTGGTTTCTTCACACATTCCAAAGGAAACCCACACGGTCATGGGAAGAACCTACAAATTTCTTGCGGACAGTGGCAGGAATCGAACCGCAATCAGTGGTCTCTGGCACTGTAAAGTGAATGTGCTAACTACTACACAAAATCAACCTCATGTACAGTAACTTTTTTTTGCAATTATTTGTTCCCTAATTATTCAAAAACCTAGACACTTGCTTTCCTTCATTTACTGTTTACTGAAGAAAAAGCTGATGTGTAAGATTGCAATCCACAAAATCTAAGGTATGACTCCCATTCAATAATTGAAGTGGCAGGCAACAGATTTCAGATTGAGATTTTATTTATCACATGTACATACAAATAGACAGTGAAATGCATCATTTGCATTTACAACCAACACACCCAGAGATGTGCTGGGGCAGCCCTCAAGTGTGGCCACACATTCTGGCGCCGACATAGCATGCCACAATGTTCAACAGAATACAAACAGCTGCAACAACAGGTCTCTGAATCTTGTTTCTCTCTCTCTTTCTCTCTGTCTTTCTTCTGCCTGCTCCCCTTCTCCACATGCAGCCCTATGGCAGGTTGCCTCTGTGACCACTATTCTTTGAAAGGACTCACAGATTGAAGCCATCAATCAAGACTGCTATTAATTCTCACTTACGTATCACCAGAGATAAATCCAGATTCAGAATCAGAGATTCAGATGCAGAGGTTTAGACTTCAGCCCCACCTCTAACGACTCCACATCCCTGTCCCTGAACCCTAATCTCTAACATCCTTTAACAACTCCATTCTGTTTTAGCAGATTCTCTATCTCCAGTGTATCTACTCAGATGATGACTTCTTTTTCCTTCAGTTGACATGGCACTCGAATATGTCTCCTTGATTTCCTGCATTAATGCCTTCACCAAGGATGAGGATGTGGTTCCCCTTATTTTCATCTTCCATTCCACACCTTCACATATTTCCTTTAAATCTTGCCTGAAGCTCAATCATCGTAACACCATAATTTGTCCTCTGTTATTTCAGATACTTTTTACTAAGTCCCTGCCCAATTTACTATTAGATTCCTTGAGAATGCCACATTATTCTCTTTCCTTAAATATTGATACCATAATAATTGAACTTTATTAGAGTCAGAGAAGTACAGAAACTGGCCTTTCGGCCCATCTTGTCCAGGCCAAAACTATTTAAACTGCCTTCTCCTGACAACCTGCACCGGAACCATAGCCCACCATATCCCTACTGTCCATGTACCTATCCAAATTTTTCTTAAACGTTGAAATTGAGCTCGCATGCACCACTTGTTCTGGCAGTTCATTTCCACACTCTCACGACTCTTGAAACTTTTCCCCTCATGTTCTCCTTAAACTTTTCACCTTTCACCCTTAACCCATGACCTCTGGTTGAAGTCCCACCCAGCCTCAGTAAAAAAAAGTCTACTGTGTTTACTCTAAATATACCCCTCATAATTTTGTATACCTCTATCAAATCTCCTCTCAATTTTCTACGTTCCAAAGAATACAGTCCTAACCTATTCAATCTTTCCTTATAACCCAGGTCCTCCAGACCCGGCAACATCCTTGTAGATTTTTTCTGCACACTTTCAACCCTGTTTACATTTTTCCTGTAGGTGGGTGACCAAAACTGCACATGATACTCCAAATTATGCCTCATCAACGTCTTGTAAGACTTGAACATAACATCCCATCTTCTGTACTCAAAGAACCAAAAGCTTTCTTTTTGACCCTATCCACGTGTGCCGCCACTTTCAATGAATTATGTACCTGTATTCCCAAATCCCTTTGTTCTGCCATATTCCTCAGTGCCCTGTTGTTCACTATGTAAGACCTCCTCTGGTTGGTCCTACTGATTTCTACTTCTCGTGGAAAGGGTGAGCAGTTTCATGTTCCTGTGTGTCAACTTCTCTGAGGATCTATCCTGGGCCCATCATATCGAAGTAACTACAAAGAAGACATTACACTGGCTTTTTTTTATTGGGAGTTTGAGTAGACTTGGTTTGTCATCACAGACTCTTGCAAATTTCTACAGATGTACCATGCAGAGTATTTGAACTGGTTGTATCATTGTCTGGTATGGAGGGTCCACTCTACAGTATCGGAAAGCTGCAGAAGGCTGTAAACTCAGCCAGCTCCATCATGGGCAGTAGACTCCCCAGCACTGAGTATGTACCAAAAAAGCGGCATCTATCATTAAGGACCTCTATGTATCACCCAGGATGTGCTCTTTTCTCATTACTGCCACCGAGGAGGAGGCATAGGAGCATGAAGACGCTCACCCAATGTTTCAGGAACAGCTTCTTCTTCTCCACCATCAAATTTCTGAATGGACAATGAACTAGTGTACACTTTGTTTTCTTTTTCACTTTTGGCACCACTTATTTAATTTAGTTTTTATATATATTTCTTATTGTAATTTATATATTTTTAAATCATGTATTACAATGTAATGCTGCCACAAAACAACAAATTTCATGACATGCGCTGGTGATATTAAACCTGATTCTGAAGTGTTCTGCATAATAACAAATGTGCATTGCTCATGTAAATCTCCACAGAGGCATTAAATTCGATGTGACGCAGACTAGATGTAGTCTTTGTGATGTGTGTTATCAGCATGACTGGATTTTGCCCAGAAGTCCGGATTGAGGACAATATTTGACAATTTGACCCTTTGACCCATGCACTGGAACTTTGTCTATGAGACACAGCACCAGTGAAATGTTAAAGAAGTGGATGGTATGGTATTATAGGTCTGATTTTTTTTACAAATGTGGAAAAATAAGCATTGGTGTTGGGGATGGAAATCGGCTGTTAAACTAAGCATTGATAATGGAGTTTCTTTATTTTAGCAACACACATCAAAGTTGCTGGTGAACGCAGCAGGTCAGGCAGCATCTCTAGGAAGAGGTGCAGTCGACGTTTCAGGCCGGGACCCTTCATCAGGACGAAGGGTCCCGGCCTGAAATGTCAGTCCTGACGAAGGGTTATGGCCTGAAACGTCGACTGTACCTCTTCCTAGAGATGCTGCCTGGCCTGCTGCGTTCACCAGCAACTTTGATGTGTGTTGCTTGAATTTCCAGCATCTGCAGAATTCCTCGTGTTTGCATTTCTTTACTTTACGTAGAAAAGGGCATCAAACAACTGGAAACATTTGTGTCTGCAAGAAAATTTCATTGAGTTGCCACTTACTCAGGCCAAGATGAGCTTCAGTACCTGCTGGTGTGCATGTAATATTTTAGTAATAGTTGAGTAATATTGTAAATATATTGTTTGATTAAGCATACTTGTTCGTTTAAGTAATTCATTGCAGGTTTCATATTTAAAAAAAAAACAAGTGAATTACATTATGCCATGACACTGCCACATCATGCATGTCCGCCTTGCTTGAAGTGAAGAGGAAGACTCACATTCCTTGCTTTCCTTTCGATTAGTTTTTATGTTTTGGGGTTACTAAACTTAACACTGGTGATGAACCCGAGATGACTACCTACCTGTTGAAGTGCAGTGAGTCACTGAAGTTTAAAAAAAAACGCGCAGCGAGACATGGTTGAGTTTAAAAAAAAAACAGCACAGCCTGTGTCTCTTTGGAGGGGAGAAAAGGAAGACATTTGAGTTTTAAAAAAAGGCAGGAAATGAACAAAATTCACAGGTTCTTAAACAGTGAGAATGGGGTGATTTTTTTTTAAAAAAAAGCAGAAATGACTGGTTCCATGAGAAAAAATTGATTCATTTGATTGCACAACAGACAACTGGATATTGTATACTGAGCAAATCAAGTAGTATTTTAAAGCAGATGAAATAGCTGATGAAAGTAAATGCCAATTTTGCTGAGTGCATTGGATTTAAAGGCATGCGGTTTGACTAGAAGTTTGTCCTCTACCCAAACCAGCAGAAATGAGCTTTGTTGATATTATGAAAGTAATACTGGAACATTTAAAACCAAAACCATTGTTGATTGTAGAGCACTTTAGGTTACATAAGCAGAATCAAAATGAAGGAGAGTCCATTTCAATGTATAAGCCTTAAAGACGGGCTTAATGCTGCACCAAGAGATAGTTTACTTTGCAGAATCTTACAAGAAAGCATTCAAAAACGGCTTCTAACTGAAGCACAACTTGCATTTAAAAGAGCAGTTGAAATGGCTGTATCAGTGGAAGCAGCAGGCTGAGATGGAACTGAATTGCTTTGCTGAACAAATTGTTACCGTTATGTTAGGGGTTTAAAGCAGGTTTAAAGACAAAAATTGCAGAAAATGTGACAAAGTAGAACACATGCAAAGAGCATGTCAGACGATGAAAATAAATAGACTACAGAGGCAAGATAAAAAGACAAGATGCAGTTTCTAAAAGAGCACTAATCTTCATGATGTTGATGAAAATCTAATAATGATGAGTGACAGAGGACTGGGTAGCCTTGAAATTTATAATATGAAAACTAATAAGGCAAGCAATATGACTTACACCAGCAGTAAATAGCAAATTGATTAAAATGGAATTGGACACTGGCTCTGCTGTTTCAGTCATTCCACAAAATGAGTTTGAATGGCATTTCAAAGATATTGAACTGAAGCCTTTTGATATCCAACTAAGAACTTAAATTAGAGAAAAGATAACTCCTATGGGAATGGCATTTCTAACAGTGAAATACAACAACCAACAAGCCACATTGAGCTTTCATGTGGTAAAAACAGGAGGGCCAGCATTGTGAGACCATGATTGGCTGAGACAATTACAATTTGATTGGAGATCCAGCCACCATTTTCAACTGAAAGCCCATGAAGAAAGGTACTGGGTGATGCTACAACTGTCTCCAATAGCTGCTGTATACCAACAGAGGACAAATGGGTGTTGATGCGAACCTCTGTGCTTTTGGTTGGGAAGCATATTGGACCAATGAAGGACCATGCTCAGAACCACTGCCTGCAGTCTCAGTCAACTGCTACAACCACCTTGGAGGAGGCCCCAGAAGTAGAGATTGTTTCACAGCCACAAGTCTCAAGCCAAGCAGAGTGACCCCCTTGTCAGAAAAGATCTTATCCCACAAGAATAAGAAATCCTTTACAATGATTAAACCTTTAGACCTGAATGGGACAATTTAAAATTTTATTACACTGTGAATGTCTAAAGAGTTCTTTTATTATGTGGTATACTCTATGTATAGTAGATGTATACAAATTGAGATGCATTCTATATTGAGTTGGAGTTTATAGCTAAGCAGGGCGGAGTGTGGTGTATTTAATATTTCAGTTATATTTGAGTAAGATATTTGATTTAAGCATTCTTGTTTATTTAAATAATTCATTATGGGTTTAAAAGTAAGTGAACTACATACATTATGACACAGCCATTTCATATGTGAGCTCCTTACTTGAATTAAAAACTAAGTTAGATTTGCATTCCAGGCTCTTGTTTTCCCTTGCATTAGTTTTTGTGTTTTAGAGTTACAAAACATAACACTGCAGTTAAAATGCAAGTTTAACATTATACATTGAAATATGTGCACACTGATCTGTTGTTAATATTGTTTGAACATGCCTCAGCAAAATATTTATGGCATCTTCTGTTCAAGGGGCTTAACATTTTGCTTTGGATTAGGATGCCAATATTCAGTGGTAAATCATGGTATTATTGAATCAAAGTTTATATTCAAGTTTTTGTGGAATTTGTTCTACAGTGTTTAAAATGTTCTCCGAGCCTGTAAAAATTTACTTAATAGTTGATTGGTAGCATAGAGACAGCCAGTGGCTGCATAATGAAATTATGTTTAAAATTTCAATGATAATTAATTTAACATTGTAGCTATATATTGAAATGAAAGTATGTAATTAACTTATTGAATATGCCGTCTGGACATATCTATTTGTGGACCAAGTAATCTGTCATCTCCATGCTACGGAAATTCATCACCATGGTGCGGAAATTCAATGACTGGCATGGATGCTGGAGTTCAGGACAATGGTGAGACATTCTCCTCAGACGGGGTCAAGCAGGGCTGTGTCTTGGCACCAACTCTATCCAGTCTGGTGGTTTCTACCATGTTGACTGATGCCTTCAGAGGTGACTATCTAGGCACTGGCATGAGATTCCACACTAATGGGAAACTTCAACTTCAGGAGGCTCCAGGCAAAACTTTAAGGTTAAGACAGACATCATCAGAGACTTCCTTTTTGCTGACGACTGTGCCTTCAATGCTGGTTGAAAAGATGATATGCAGTGCTGTGTTGACAAATTTTCTGATGTGTGTATCAACTTTGAGCTTACAAAAGAAGACTGGAGTAATGCATCAGCCAGTTTCAGGGATCCCAGTCAATGGTCATAGACTTAACCCAGTGAATAGGTTCATGTATGTTGGCAGCACACTGTCCCAGAGCATTGTCATTGATGATGAAGTAAATGCCAATATCATCAAAGCAAGTGTAGTCTTTGACAGACTTCATACCAATGTCTGGAACAGAGAGGCATAAATTTACAGATGAAGCTGAAGGTGCATAGACAATAGGTGCATGAGTGGGCCATTCGGCCCTTCAAGTCAGTACCGCCATTCACTGTGATCATGGCTGATCATCCACAATCAGTACCCTGTTCCTGCCTTCGCCCCAGATCCCTTGACTCCACTGTCTTTAAGAGCTCTATTTAACTCTTTCTTGAAAGAATCCAGAGAATTGGCCTCCACTGCCTTCTGAGGCAGAGCATTCCGTAGATCCACAACCCTCTGTGTGAAAAAGTTTTTCCTCGACTCCGTTCTAAATGGTCTACCCCTTATTCTTAAACTGTGGCCTCTGGTTCTGGACTCCCCCAACATCGGGAACATGTTTCCTGCCTCTAGTATATCCAATCCCTTAATAACTTTATATGTTTCAAAAGGATCCCCTCTCATCCTTCTACATTTGTAAATTCCAGTGTATGCAAGCCCATTTGCTGCAATCTTTCAACATATGCCATTCCCGCCATCCCTGGAATTAACCCAGTGAACCTATCCCTCCATAGCAAGAATGTCCTTCCTCAAATTTGGAGACCAAAACTGCACGCAATACTCCAGGTGGGATCTCACCAAGGCCTTGTACAACTGCAGAAGGACCTCTTTGCTCCTGTACTCAACTCCCCTTGTTATGAAGGCCAACATGCTTCCTCACTGCCTGCTGTACCTGTGTGCTTACTTTCAGTGTCTGATGAACAAGGACACCCAGATCTCGTTGTACTTCCCCTTTTCCTAACTTGACACCATTCAGATAGTAATCTGCCTTTCTGTTCTTGCCACCAAAGTGGATAACCTCACATTTATTCACATTTATCCACATTAAACTGCATCTGCCCACTCATATGGCCATAGAACGTCACACTCTACACCTGTGAAACATGGACAGTGTACCAATGACATGCCAAGAAACTGAACCAGTTCCACACAGTCTGCCTCAGAAAGCTCAACATTAAGTGGCAGGAACAGAATCCTGACATTGAGGTGCTTACCAAGGTGGGCTGTCCCCATCCTGTGGTATTGACACTATCCTGATGTAGTTCCAGTTACCTTGAGCAGGCCAGAAGCTTGTATGCCAGACCACTGGCTGCTTCAGAGCTGCTTTAGGGCGAATTACAGAAAGGAAAGCATTTCCGTGTGGAGGCCAAAGGAAATGCTATAAAGACACCTGAAACTTGGCAAAAAGTGTTTGGCATCAACCCAGAACCCAGATACATGGGAAGATATCACCCAGGATCGGGTTAGGTGGCACTCCTCCCTCAATAATGGTGCAGTGACACATGAGGTATAAAGAACAATTGTAGCACAGAATCAGAACCAGGTTTAATATTGCAGGCATATGTTGTGAAATTTGTTCACTTAGAGGCAGCATTACAATGCAATACATGATAAATATAGAAATAAATTTACAGTAAGTGTGTGTATATATATCTCTCTCTCAGATCCCCCAAGGTCATATGCATTGTCTGAGTAATATTATTTATCCATCGTAGCCTCTGTTGTCCTCTCCTCCTTTTACCTTCTGTTTTACCTAACATGAAAGTCTTCTTCAAGGAATCCTGTCTTCTCATGATGTTGCCAAAATATTTGAGCTTTTGTCTCATAATCAAGCCTCCTAGTGGCTATATTTCTTCAAGTATTGACTTGTTGGATCTTCTCGCTGTCCAACGAACTCTTAACACTTTCCTCCAGCATCCAAGTTCAAGGGTGTCGATTCTTTCGTATTCAGCCTTACTATTAGTCCAGCTCTCACAGCCATACATCACAACTGGAAACACCATAGACTTGGCTATATGGATATTCATAAACAATGTCATGTCTGTGCTCTTCAGTATTTTATCTGGATTTGCAATTGCTACCTCCCCAGAAGTAAGTGCCGTTTAATTTTGTGGCTGCAGTTACCATCTATAGAAATCTTTGAACCGAGGAAGACAAAATCGGTTACTGCTTCCACTTCCTTTTCATTTATTACACGAAGTAAATAGGTCTAGTTGACATAACCTTGGTTTTCTCAATATTGAGTAATAAGCCAGCTTTTTCACCCTCTTCTTTCACTTTGCTTCGAGGCTTCCTCAGATCCTCCTCACTTTCAGCCATTAGAGTAGTATCATCTGCATATCTGAGGTTGTTAATATTTTGGCCGGCAATTTTGATTCCAATGTTTGAGTCATCTGGACCAGCATTCCCCATGATGTGCTCAGCATACAGATTAAATAAGTAGGGTGACAGTATGCAGCCTTGCTGTACTCCTTTCCCAATCTTAAACCAGTTTGTTGTTCCGCGTTCAGTTCTAACTGTTGCTTCTTGATCTTCATACAATTTTTCTAATAAGGCAGATCAGATGTCCAGGTATCCCCATTTCTTTAAGGATTTGCCATAGTTGATTATGGACCACACTGTCAAAGGCTTTAGAGTAGTCAATAAAACATGACGATAAATACTTCTCTGGAATTCCCTCAATTTCTCCATTATCCAGCACTGGTTAGTAGTTTGTTCTCTGCCTCTGCCTCTTCTAAAACCAGCTTGTACATCTGGCAGTTCTCATTCCATATATTGCTGGAGTCTTACTTGCATGATCTTTGGCATTGCTTTGCTATAGCATGCGAAATTAGTGAAATAGTTCAGTAATTTGAACATTCCTTCACATTTCCCTTCTTGGGCATTGGGATATAAACTGATCTTTTCCAGTCTAAAGGCTATTGTTGGGTTTTCCAGATCTGCTGGCAAATTGCATGCAACACTTTTACGGCGTCACCTTATAAAGTTTTAAACAATTCAACTGGAATCCTGTCACATCCTGCAGCCTTTTTATTGGCAATGTTTTCTATCACCCATTTGACTTCACTTTCCAGAATGTCTAGCTCCAGATTGATGAGGGTGTCATTGCAGGTGTCTTCACTGTTGGAACCTTTCCTGTACTCCTGTCATCTCTTTTTGATGTCTTCTGCTCCTGTAAGGTCCTTCCCTTCTTTGTCTTTTACTGTTCGCTCCATGCTTCTCAGTTTGCCCGTGTCCGAGGAGCTTCTGAGATTCCAGCCATCCTGGTGCCACATACTAATTGGAGGGAGGAAAAGATGGCGGTGCGACGCAGCGTGCGCGGCCGTTCCGAATGAATATCGATATGTGTAACTAGGGGCCGTGCACAATCTGGATTTGATGGGGACAGCCGTGAGAAGCGCAGAGGAACATTTGACATAACTTCTGAAATGCCTGCTTCGCTGCCGCTGCTACTGTGCGATCAAGAATCTCTGGAGATGAAGGCCCCAAATCCTCAGCTTTGCGTGTTGCTGGGGCCGGGGTCAAAATGCTCGGCAGAGATGGTGCTTGGTGTCGAATAGGTGGTCGGAGGCTGGGAGTTTTTGGATGGACTCGGAGTCGGACTGTGGTTGGATGCTTCCGGGATGCTGCATCGGCAAGTTGGCGGTGCTGGAGGTTTACCGTCTGCGTGAGATGATGGGACTTTCGAGAGACTCTGAGACTTTTACTGTGCCATGGTCTGTTCTTATCAAATTACGGTATTGCTTTGCACTGTTGTAACTATATGTTATAATTATGTGGTTTTTATTCGTTTTTAAGTCGGTTTGTCATGTGTTTTCGTGATATCATTCCGGAAAAACATTTTTATCATTTCTTAATGCGTGCATTACTAAATGACAATAAAAGGGGAGTGCGTGTCCTCATAATCATAATATACAGTACTCATTTTTGCATGAAATATTCCTTTGATTTCTCTATTCTTGAATAGATCTCTTGTTTTTCCAATTCTGTTGGCTTCTTCAGCTTCTTTGCATCATTCCTTTAAATAGGTTTCCTTATCTTTCCTTGCTATTTCCTTGGACTTTGCGTTCAGTTGGAGGTATTTGTTCCAATCTCCGTTGGCCTTCACTTCTCTCCGCTGCTCAGCCACATATAGAGCCTCCGCAGAAAGCCATTTTGGTTTCCGGTCTTCTTTTTGTTTGTAATATTTTTTGTTGCCACCTCTTGTATAATGCTCCTTACTTCTGTCCATAGTTCTGGTTTTCTCTCTGCCAGGTTTTTTTTGTGTGTTATATGATTACAAATCATTTTCACCTGTGGCATATGGCACTGTGAACCATTTTGAGGTTGCTTCATCCCAAATGGAAAATTGAGCATAGCTCTTCCTAGTTTTGGTCACCTTGGTGACTGATTTAATTTTACTATTGAGTACATGAGGTAATGTTGTTCCTGATGCGGCACCTTTTTGTTTGGAACATTTAGAAAGCATTGTTGTCTGTTCTTCTGATGCTGTCCCAAACTAATGCTGTGTAACATGTCAAGTGTGTGTGTGTGTGTGTGTGTGTGTGTGTGTGTGTGTGTGTGTTTACACTGCATTTTTTCTGAAATCCAGCATAATTTGCTTGTTGCATCAAAAAACACCAGTTGGCGGAGGAAAAACAGATATTTGTTTATTTAAAATTTTAAACAAATCTGTCAGAGTGAATTTTATTCTATATCTCAGATATGTGGATAATAAGTGAATTCTGTGAGGGCAAGATCTCTGTAACTTGAATGGCTGTAACATCGGGAGGGATGTCACCAATATCTGGCATCATACCACTGTTATTTGCATCAATATAACACTTGAGTCAATGTACTTCTCGTACTGTAATGTGACATTATGCAGAGAAAACCATTTTTCGAATCATTGTGTTTTCATCTGAGCTATTCTTTGGGCACACTATTTTCTCTTTGACACTATTGGCTAATATACCCGGTAGCTTGTGCTCATGATCTGTGTGGCCATTACCCAATGTGTTTTGATGATGAGGTTTATCTTTGGATTTGGATTTATTCTTTGAATTGGCTATAATCAGCTGTGTTTATGTAGGATTTTCATTTTGTTCCTGAATAGAATTGGAGAATTGCAATGGCTTTCAATAAGGACTTCTTTATTAACAAATTTCATGACACATGCCGGTGCTAATAAACCTGATTCTGATTCTGATCCTTTGGTAATGCTTCCTCTTTACTTGGGGCCCCCTTTTTTTTTTACCTTTCTGCTAATCTGAGCTGAATAGGCCAATTGAGTGATGAACCGGTATGACAGGTATTCTCATTTAATGTAAGATTAAGAGTGACATGGCAAGGTATATTTCTGAAGATGTTCCTCCTGGTGAGGAAATCAAGAACTTGGGTGCCAAGTTTTGGTTTCAGTAAAAGGCTATTTAAGACTCAGATGATGAGGGATTTCTTTTCAGGGGTTGAAGATCTTGAATTTCCTAGTGTAGAGAGTTGAGGGTGCTGATTAACTGGAATATTTTGAAGGAAGAAAATACTTGAAGAATTTTGGCAATCAAGGAAAATGAACATCAAGCTAAAAATGTGATCATCCTTGTTCTTGATGACGTGGTGTGGTGTGCTGTATGACCTGCTCCTCCTGCTTCTGCTTAGTTTAGTAATTCTCATCAGTTGTTTCTGCAAAATTGTGATGAAAATTAGATATAATTTCTACGGAAATCTTTTAGTTGGTCACACCAATTGAGTCATTGGATTCGAATGTTGGAATCCACATTTTAATGGCTTCACAGGGTTTTACAGCTGGCCCAGTTTGAGCGTAATTAAGTTTTTCATTGTGCAAATTACTTTGTTGTCCTTACTTTGGAGTGTTTTTCACATTTATATTTTTCTGCTACTGAAACTGCCTCAGGTGAATGGTATTTTTACTTCTTGAATGCCAATTGGTTCAGCCTTTTGACATGATTTGTAAAACCTTATTTATTTTATTAGGTGTTTATAGCATACACTTCCTGGACTATTGCAAATTTAAGATTGGAAATCTGGTTGCATTTATTCTGCCAGTTTCAAGATGCCTTTGGCAAACTGTTGAAGCTTAATGCAAAATATTTGAAAGAAGACATGAAAGATTATAGTTTGGATGAGGCTTTTTTCGAAGAGCAATTTTTTTTTCTATTTGTAGTTTTGGTTCAGTAATTTTTTTTCTGTTATTGTTTGGCAGAAGTTGGTATTTGGTGAATTAAATATCTTATGACAAGAACACCTAAAAAAGGGGTGGCAAACATTTTTGAGATTGTGTGTCCAAATTGGATTGAATGTCTTAAAATTCTCCCGCATCCCATGGTAATTTTGAGCAGAGATTATCAATAATGAATGAAATAGTAACAATAATTATGGATTTAAAAGAAAAAGGATGACCCCTTTTGCTTATTTACGTGTATTCGTTTTTTATTAATAACAGAGACAGATTGAAATAAATTTTATAAAACCTGTTCAATAATTATTAACATTAATCTTTTAAAGATAATTGAAGAATAACTTCATTTCTAAATGGTATTGTTATTATACTTCAGAAATGTGTGCGTGAAAGTGTAAGCTCTGGTGCACTCTCAAAAGATCGAGGAAGAAATATTTTGTAAATGCCCTGCATTTGGTTGTTATGAAAATTCTGCACATAGCACTGATGATAATGATGGCATCTGTCTGGCCCAAAGGACAATGGATAGTGGCAGTGGAGCGGCCTCTCCAGGGCACAAGCCTTGGTTGAAGGTATGAAGGTCTTGGGATATCCAGTTGTCAAGATCGCCCTCTTGACCTCACTGGTATAGTCCAAAGGAAAGTGAAGCTGTACGTTTGGCACCAGCTTGGCTGCAGGATCTGCTGGAAGGATGTTAAGTGATGTTCAACTGCCTTAGGGGCTCCACTGCAGATTTTCTAACTGGGTTTACTCAACCAGCCTTTGTCTCTCTTGAGGCTGCCCACAAGGCAGTAGGGCTATTTACCCATGACTGGGGATCGAGAGCACGTTGCACTAGTTTCATCAGAAGTTTGCAACTATAATTAGACCTGACCAAGTTCATCACTGAAAACAATGACTCACATTAAATGTTGATGAAAGTACTGTTAATATTGCCATTGTAAGATTTTTGAGTTAAACCTTTTGGGAATGGAAATCCAGAGCTGTAGAAACTCACTGTATGGATTTTTTTTATGCTTTGATCCAGTTACTAAAGGATCTCTTTCAGTATTTTCGAGTTTCAGCTCTTGAGTTGAAAAATGTTTGCCTCCAAATTGTGCTGCTTTGTAAATCAATCAATTGCACTTAACAATTATCCAAATCAATCCACTGCAAGATTTCCAAGTTTGTTTAATATTACACTGTCTGCATACTTTATGAATTTTTCAATTTCCTCAAATGACCTGAATTTCTAATTCAAGATATTTCGATGTCCAACGTATTTTGCAAACAGATTGACAGAACCTGCTTCTTTACCAGTCACACTGGCTGCATTATCAGTTGTCACAGAAACAAATTTTGAAAGGTGAACTTGTTGACCAGACAATTCTTTAATTCCTACCTTACATGTTTCAACCCCTTTTGATGTGTTCAGGTAACACTACCAAGTTCACCAGTTCTTTGCGTATTTCATTATCCTTACAAAATCAAGCAATTCTGAGTAGCCCAGCTGATGCAGTAGCACAAGATCTCTTGTCAAGACAAATAGAAAATAAAAACACAAACTGTATCTTTTGTTCGTTGTTCTGCTATGTTTGTCGCATCATTAGACCATAAGACATAGTAGAATCAGGTCATTCAGCTTATTGAGTCTATTCTGTCATTCCATCATGGCTGATCCCGGATCCCACTCAACCCCATACACCTGCCTTCTTGCCATATCCTTTGACAGCGATTAACTTCTGTCTTAACTATACCCATGGACTTGGCCTTTACTGCAGTCTGTGACAGAGGATCCCACAGATTCAATACTCTGGCTAAAAAATTCCTCCTTACCCCTGTTCTAAAAGGTTGCCCCTCAGTTTTGAGGCTGTGCCCTTTAGTTCTGGTTGCCCCCACCATAGGAAACATCCTCTCCACATCCACCCTATCTAGTTCTTTCAACATTCATTAGTTTTCAATGAGATCCACCTGCATTCTTCTAAATTCCAGTCAGTACAGCCCCAAAGCTGGCAAACGCTCCCATGTTAACCCCTTCATTCTTGGAATCATTCTCATGAACCTCCTCTGGACTCTCTCCAGTGACAACACATCCTTTCTGAGATGTGGGGCCTAAAACTGTTGGCAATACTCTTAAGTGCAGCCTGACCAGTTTCTTATAAAGCCTCATGATCATCTTCTTGCTTTTATATTCTATCACACTTGAAATAAATGCCAACATTGCATTTGTCTCCTTTAACCACTGACTCAACCTGTAAATTAACCTTCTGGGAATCTTGCACAAGGACCCCTAAGTCCCTCTGCACCTCTGATGTTTGAACCTTCTCCTCATTTAGATAATAGTCTGTTCTATTGTCCCTTTTACCAAAATACATTATCATACATTTTCCAATACTCTATTCCATCTGCCACACTTTTGCCCATTCTTCCAATTTGTCTAAGTTCTGCTGCAATCGCATTGCTTCCCTAGCACTACCAACCTCTCCACCTATCATTGTATCATCTGCAAAATTTGCCACAAAGCCATCAATTCTGTAATCCAAATCATTGACAAACAATGTGAAAACTAGTGGTCCTAATACTGAATCCTGAGGAATACCACTAGTCACTGGCAGCCAATCAGAAAAGGCCCCCTTTATTCCCACTCACTGCCTCCTGCCTGTCAGCCATTCTGCTATCCATGCCAGTATCTTTCCTGTAATTCCATGGGATTTTATTTTGTTAAGCAGTCTCATGTGTGGCACCTTATCAAATGCCTTCTGAAAATCCAAGCAAATGATATCCATTGCCTCTCCTTTGTCCACACTGCTTGTTACTTTTTCCAAGAATTTGAAC
Source organism: Mobula hypostoma (assembly GCF_963921235.1). Lineage (NCBI taxonomy): Eukaryota > Metazoa > Chordata > Chondrichthyes > Myliobatiformes > Myliobatidae > Mobula > Mobula hypostoma. The sequence continues at coordinate 109,984,132 of NC_086103.1, read as the reverse complement.
AGATTTGTCAGTCAAGATTTCCCTTTACAGAATCCATGCTGACTGACTTATCTTTTTAGCTTTCTAGTACCCTGAAAGCTTATCCTTAATAATAGACTTCAATACTTTCCCAACCTCTGTGGTTAGGCTAACTGACCTATAATTTCCTTTCTTTTGCCTTCCTCCCTTTTTAAAGAGTGGAGTGACATTTGCGATTTCCCAGTCCTCTGGAACCATGCCAGAATCAAGTGATTCTTAAAAGATCATGATCAATACATCATTATCTCATTAATATTCTATCTTCTACTGTGTTTCTGCTCATTGGCAAATTCCTTAATGCACTGAATATTTTTTCTTTTTCTGGAAAACGGTTGAAATGGAAAGAAGCACTCTAGCATGATTTTTTTCACATATTCCCTGTCACTGAGTGGTTTTCCATGTTGTTCAATAATCTTTGAAACCCTTAATACTTGCAACAACTAAGTTGGAAATCTCATTTTTTGTAGGATTTTTCTTTCATGGACATTGGTTTTTCCATACCAAGCTGTGATGCAACCAGACAGGATACTCTCCACCGTACACCTACAGAGTTTTAACAAAGATTTAGAGGACATACCAGATCTGTGCAAGCTTCTAAGAAAATAGAGACATTGTAATGCCTTCTTTGTGATGGCACTTACATGCTTGGTCCCAGGACAGATTCTCTGATAAGATAATGCCAGGAATTTAAAGTTACCAACCTCTTCATCTCTTGATTCCTTTATGAAGACTGACTCATAGACTTCCAGTTTCTTCCTCCTTAAGTCAATGATCAGCTCTTTGGTTTTGCTGATGTTGAGTGAGAAATTATTGTTGTGGCAGCATTCAAACAGATTTTATTCTCTCCTATCTGCCAACTTGTCATCATCTTTGATTTGGTCAACAGCTGTGGTGTCATCAGCAAATATAAATATGGCTTTGGAGCTGTACTTAGCCTTGCAGTTGTAAGAATGAAGTGAGTAGAGTGGGGGCCAAGCACACAGCCTTGTGTATCTGTGCTGATTGTAATTTGTGAAGGAGGTGCTGTTGCCAATTCATAGTAACTGGGGTCTGAAAGTGAGGAAATTGGAGATCCAGTTACACAAAGAAATATCAAGACCAAGGTCTTATTGGTTAGTTTCAAGTGGATGATGGTGTTGAATGCTGAGCCTTAGTCAAGGAAGAGCATCCTGATATATACATCTTCACTGTCCGGATGTCCCAGGGTTGAATGAATAGTCAATGAAATGGTATCTGGTATTGACCTGTGGTGACAGTAAGCAAATTGAAGCAGATCCAGGTCACTCCTCAGGTAGGAGTTGATATACTTCATGACCAACCTTTCAATGCACTTCATCACAGTGGATGTAAGTGCTACTGGATAATGGACATTGAGGCTGGTTATCATGTTGCTGGGTGCATAGGCAGTGGTATCCCCGAGCAGTGCAAGGCTATCCACCACTCTTGAAAATATTTGCTGCTGCTTCTGTCATTTGAACATTTTTGTTTTTTGTTGGTATCTGATATTCTGACAAATTGTATAGAGTAAACACTATTTAAAAATATCTCACAATCAGAATCAGGTTTAATATCATCGGCATATATCGTGAAATTTGTTAAGTCAACTTAATTAACAGTTTTACTGATAATTTAAGTTTTTGCAAAAAAATTCATAAACTACTGTACATAAAGCATTTACCATTATTATTAGTGAATGTCCAGCGTTCACTCACAAACAACAAGAGAAAAAAGATTAAGCAATGTGAAGCCAGTGCCAATTGGCTCAATTGTTTACAATCCGAATACTGATGTGTACACCAGGACTAGGAGGATTTCAAAACTTAACATGAAATGCCATGTGTTCTTGCAACTGTCTAGCTGGTGCTAAGTTGGCATAAGCTGTTTCCTGTAAAAGCACTTCACTGCTCTGCGGTTGTAAAATATTATTTGCTACTTTATTTCTTTGATAGTATAGATAATAATTATGTATCTTTTAATTAAAAGTGGTGTTTAAAGAACCGAGAGGCAGCACTACATACAGCATGCCGGCAGACTTTCTGTATGTGCCGTAGGTTCGTCACTCTGAATATACTTCATTGAATTTAGAAAATTACAGAAGTCCTATATTTTCTAAGTCACCCGTAATTGTCTTTTTCTATTCCAATATGTTTATCTCCATAAATTGTGATATCAATTACTGGTATATTTTATATTATCTGCTCATGAAAAGAGAAGCTGGTGATCCTCGCATTACAAAGGAGTTGCATTCTTAGAACACAATCTGTACTGCAGTTTTCTGTAACCTGAAACTCCACTTTTCATTGAATCTCGTAATAAATTGAGTTATTTCCTACAGGATGCTTTTCTTTCAGTGACGAGTAAAACAGTCGCTGGTTCATGTGGTTGGGGTGGGGTGCAATTCAGAGATTTAGTTGGAAACTGACAGGGCAATCTATAAGTGGAACTGACAAGGCAGTCTATTAAGTGGGTAGCAACTGTGTTTGGAGACACAAGTGAATGTGGATACTTATCCCCTCCAGCCTTCAGTTTGAATAATGATTTACATGTTTAAATGCATACCAAATATAGGAAATACAATTTAATGATGCATCTCAAGGCAAACATCTGGTTATTCAGGTTGATGACCTGCATTTAAATTTTTTGGCCTGTTTCAGAGATGCTGAGGTAAATAATGTGGAAAATCTCTGGGGGAGGTGGGGGCGAGAGAATCTGCTGGACAACAAAATCTACCACACTTAAAAAAAAATACATTATTATCTGCATATGCATCAGAAAATGCAAGCTACAAAATATAAAGAAGAGAATACTTTATTTATGTACTTTTGTGTCCCTACATAAATTCTGTCATTGCAAATTTGATTTAGTTTTTTGGAACTTTAGATAATTATTTGTGATTTCTGATAGGACAGGCATCTGCACCCTGAGTGTCCATAATATGGGGTTTGCCTGTATCCTTAAAATGCATCTTTTTATTGGTGTTTTTTAATTTTTATAAAAATTAGGTCTTCAGGGGAAGTTTTAAAGAATTATTTTGTGTAAAAGTAGCAAATTGAATCTGTAAACATGATATAGTACCAGAGCCTCAGGCTTTCAGAGCATTAGCCTCATGAAGCTGATTCCACTCCCAATAGATACGTTGAAACCATCATCTGGACTTCTGTAAAAGTTATTAAAAATTTTGGTGATTTGTAAAACAAAAATATATATAGTTTAAACATGCCACAGAGCTATTTAATTGCTTAACTGCTGTGTGCTCAGAGCTTGATATTTTAATTTCTTCTGTTTGGTTTAGTATAGGGCTTTTGTTAATGTTGATCAAAAATAGTTCATTTTGATTTTAAAATTCAGTCCATAAGATAAACCAATTGTCTTTTTCTGTAAGCACAATTAAATTGGAAGAGCAACAAAGACACAGAAAGTTCTCTGCTCCAACGTACTAGCATCAATGATGAGAATTTCCACACAAGTGTGTCTTACTTTTTGAACTCTGACTGTGATGGACAGGAGCATCCTTGAGAGAGTTCTCTTTGTTCTTGCCTTCTACCTTACTTGCCTCTGTTTACAATGTGGTCTTTAAACTAGGGAGGCCAACTGTTAGTTGGGTGGTGACTTTGCCATGAACGTGACTTGGTCTTCAGGAGTGACCCTCTGCTTCCTGTTGCCTGCTGTTTTAATTTTTCATTCCCTTCCCACTTTAACCAGTTAGTGGCCTTCTGCAGTGTTAAAATGAGGTACAGTGCAAGCTTGAGGATCAACGCTTTGTATTCTGTTTGGTTGTGTTGCATCATTCCTAACTCAATATTGTACTCTCCAACCTCAGTACCTGCAGGTGAGGTACTTGTTGTTTTTCATCTTTTGATGCTGGTTTCTAACTGCAGTGTATTTTGTCCGTACTGTTAGCTGCCACTATGTTCCCAGTAATGAGGAAGGGAATGTTTAGTGAATGCTGTGCTATCCAAGTGAGCTGCTTTGTTCTGGGTGGCATTGATCTGTGAGAGAGTTGTTGGCATTGTATTTAATCAGCAGACTATTGGATCACACTCCTGCCTCACGACGGATGCCTGATGGAGGTAGGTCACTCACCCCTGGATATCTTTGTCTCTGACATGCCCTGTTGATGCGGTACCTAAGTGGATGGTCTAATTGGTTATGGGTAAGGATGTTGAAGAAATAATGCTCTAAGTTAGTCTATGAATTATGCACAATATTGATAAAAGCATGTATAAAATATTTAAGTGACAACACCTTCCCAAGTCTACCCCCTTAAACACTTCAGTTGAATTGAAACACTGAAAATCAGATTGTTGCAATGATTTCCTGTATATGTTCCTGCTTATGAGGTGTTCATCTTTTTTATTTTTGTAAAGAGTTTATGAATGTTACTGCAGAATAAATTGGATATGTGAATCCAACTGAACATACAGTAGTTCATTGAAACCTGGATAGCAATCAATATAAATTGTGATTATGTCCAAATGCCTTCATGAGCTATCTGTTGAATCTTCAGGACTGGTAACAATTAGCTATGTGATTTAATTTTTTTTATCATTAGTGGAAATGAAAAGAGAAGATTTTCTGTATGTCAAAGTAGCTGATGAATGAACATAAATGAGTGGGTTACTGCTCAGTTAAGTCCAGACAAAGGCTGACTTTTGTTTAAAATGTACTGCCTGCTGTAAATTCACAGGTACTTTAATTTCTGCAGTGACCTTGACAGCTGAATTTTTGTGAAATAGGTCGACATAGCCAGGAGGTTTAAAAACTAGAATAAAGTTTAAAATTAACATTGTTATTCTATGCTGATTTTTATTACTCGAATTGGCAATTGTGTTTTGTAACTGAAAGTAGCATTATGTGGTAACAAGTATTTTTTTTCCTCTTTCTACAGAACATGAATATCAAAACATTGACTGATGATGTGGTAAGGTTTTTATTAGTGCATTTAATGTAGCATCTTTGTTTTGATGATATGATTTTAGAGTTGCAATATAATATGACAGCTGTTTTTCCGTGTGCCTTATATAGGGATTGATATTAATATGGTATCATGTACTTGAATCAATGAATTGCTTTGGAATAAATTGTGCAATTATTTTGTTTCAGGCAATCATTTTAACTTTATAGTTCACCAGTGCCAAGATTTACAGCCTTTAATATCAAACTTAGATACTTAATTTGATATAATGTAATTACCAATTCTTTTTTTTCCAAATACTTTTTTAACTGGTTCTCTTTTCAAGTCTGTATGATACAAATGTAAAAAAGAACTCTTTCAACATTGTGATTCTTTTGAAAAGAAGCATCTTTGACATCACCATTCAAATCAAATACTATACCTTGCATTGAGTCATACTACTTTCTTGTCTTAGTAACACCAAATGAGAATGATATTATTTTTTATTATTGAACACCATGCTATACATTTGGCACTTCCCTGGATAACACCCATATTACAATACAACATTTGTCACTGTGCTAATATGTAACTATGCTGTTATTTGCAAGTATAGGTTCTATAAGCTATATTGGATTGTCTTTTTAAGCTCTTGTCAATTTGTGTATCTTTTCTCTGAAGTTTAGATTTTAATTGACAGGTTCCTTAAACAAGATGAATATTTGATTTCATTTTTCCCTTTCTTGTAGCTTGATAGATTTGCAAGTATTCGAATTCGAAGCAAGCGTGGTAGAGCACCTCTTCCAAATATTAAACAGCCACAGCTTCCTCGGAATGATTGGTCCGGAATATCCTCTGAAAATGAAAACTCAAATCAGTTGCCAGAAAAGGAAGTTATTTTACTGTTTGAAAGAATGATGGTAGGTTGTTTTCCTTCTAATTTAGTAAACCAATATGCATGTTGTTTTTTTAAACATTGTGATTCTGTTGAAAAGAAGCATGTTTGACTTCATTCAAATCAGATACTGCTCCTTACATTGAATAGTAGAGCCAAATTGCTAAAGATTTTATGATTTTACAGTCATGCAAATATTTTTAATTTTGTCATTTTAGCCATGATTAAACCAGACATGCAGAATTTCACTTTAACCCGAGGTTTAAAATGTTTGTGAAATTTGGCAGTTAACTTGTGGACTGGTCTCCTTCTGTGGAATTTTGGTGGTGTCAGTAACAAGTGTTTGCTGAATCTTGTTGGTCAATAGTGACGCTTATTTTTGGTTAATCGTTTTTTCATAGCCCTGATGGATTTTCCAGCAACTTCTTTCATGGCAATTGTCTTGATCACATCCACGAACCTCTCCATTGTCCCTTTCAATGACCTTTCATTCTTTCTAACTGTTGTTTTCCCAGATTCTGACTGACTTGCACTGTGTTTTTAGTATTTCTAAACCTTATTTAGAACTTCCAGCATCTGCAGTTTTTTGCTATATTTATGATTTTCAAAGAATTGATGGTAGATGTGGGCAGCTACCGGAAGGTTGATAGATGGCAGGATGTTTGCCTTTTCTTGGGATTGAAGGTGAGTTAAGCCCTGAAAAAAAATAATTGGGTACTTGACTTACTGTTGTAAATATGTTCTACAAGGTGGTGTTGTTTGTGTTGCTATTGCTAAGTTATTGTATACATTAAGAACTTAAATATACTCACTGATCAGAATGTACAAACAAATTTAGCTGTTTATAATTGCATTATATCTTGAAAACAATTGTTTTTCTCCCAATTGCTCTCCAGTTGGTTTCTCAATGTATTGGTCCAAAATAGTCTTGTACACTTTCCAGGAATTCTTCCTCCATTATTATGAGGATTTTCCTCAGCCAATGCCGATGGTGGACATTGCAGTCTTTTCCTCAGTCACCATCAACACCATTTAACCTCCTTTCTGTTTTTGCCGAGCTTTCTGAAGTATTGAATGTTCTCTGGTGTTCTGTTCTTGTTCTGTACTTAGTCACCTTGCAGTCATGTCTCTAGAGCAGCAACAACATCATTCGCATTTATATTTATTTGCACTTGTTAATTCATATTATAAATACTGCTCATTAAGGAACGTTGCATTTAGAGTTGTCCTTTTAAACACTTATCAGATATTTCTTTGCACAACGTCCCTCTTAGGTTTCTAACCTTTGTTATTCTGCCTTCCTTCCCCTGTCTTTTGTTTCTTTCATGTCCAATTTGTGCTTGCCACAGCTTCCTATGGCTTTTTTCAGTGTTCTAGGTATCTGAATCCCTTTCCCACGCACCATCTTTCTTTGTCCACAAATCCATCCATAATATCTTTGTATCCTACTCCTTCAATGGGAATATCTTGAGTTACTAACTTTGAGATCTACCTTTTCATTTACTATAGCACATTCAGTTTGTGGGTCATAATTTTTTGCTAAGGTTATGTCATTGGGACTGATAGATTATGGCAATTGGCTGTTGTACTTTCCCACTCGAATGTCTAGCAGTTAGCGCCAGAAGTGTAGCCAATCATCTGTAGCCTAGTTGGTGGCCACAATAACTCTGATCTGTTCCCTGTATGACTGATTCCCATCTATTGCCTTCTTACTCTTTTCCCTTTCCTGCTGTGCAGTGAATGTTTTAGCTTGGGTACCTTCATGATAACTGTACGAGTGAAAAAACAAAGTTATTTTAGATTATGAATATGGGGAAGGGAAGAGAAGAATGTACAGAAAAGAAAAGAATGTCTGATAGGAAACAAGCTATCACTAATTACCTATAAAGGATAGCAGAGGAAAATAAAACTAATTGTAACTGAGAGATACTGTCACATCTGTGGTCAGGGTGTGAGGAGTTAAGTTCATTAAATTCAGAATGATGATGATACACTGTTCCCTAAGCACCATTTGCAATACATTAGGTTGGAAGAAATGTTGCTGAATTGCAGTTTCACCTGGAAGGACAGTTTGAGTTCCTGGTTGATGGTAAGGGTAGAGTTAAAAATGTGGGTGTTGCATTTCCAGATGTATGGGGAGGTGGCAGAAGGAGGGTAATGATCAGTGGAGGCGGAAGAACTGACAGTATGCTGAGGGAGCAGAAAATGTTAGATCTAGAATTGTACAATGCAAAAAGAAATATTAATTAATCATTCTGTAGTTAATTGGACCTTTAGGGGAAAGTGATCATATTGTAAAAATCTGCCTGGTTCACTAATGTGGTTCAGGGGAACTTATATACTAAATGAGCAGTTTGGCTTGTACGTTGCTTTGGAGCTGATGAAATGTGTTGTGCTATTTGATGCCCTTTGAGATGGCTCTTGCAAACCACTTGGTTGTATCAAATCATTCAACTGCAGTAGAGAGAATGAGACTAGATGGATGACTTGGTATCAACCAAGGCATTGATTTTGTACGTTGCAAGTTCGATTCCAAACAACTCCCGGAAATCCTCCATGGGAGATAGACCATAAAACCTTCGGGCAGAATTAGGCCACTTGGCCCACTGAGTCTGCTCCGCCATTCCATCAGGGAAATTTTTCCTTTACCATCTTATTTTGGCTTCTTTGATGTGTAAAACAACCATCTGATGTAATTATGCTTGATAGGTCTTCAGATGATGCCAGACTTTTCAGAATCAGAATCAGGTTTAATATTACAAGTATTGTTTTGCTGCAGCAGTACATCGCAATACATAATAAAAATTGCAGTATACATTATGATAGGAAGTATATGTGAAAACCAAATCAAATAAGTTGTGCAAAAACAGAGGTTGTGTTGGTGGAGGGGGGGGAGGGAGAAGTTCTTGAAATGTTTAGTGTGTGTCTTCAGGCTCCTGTATCTTATCATTGATTGTAGCAATGAGAAGAAGGTATATCCTGGGTGATGGGGGTCCTTAATGATGGATGCTGTCTTTTTAAGGGATCACTTTTTGAAGCTGTCCTGGATGCTGGGGAGGCAGGTGCCCACGATGAAGCTGGCAGAGTTACAACTTTCTGCAGCTTTTTCCAATCTTGTACAGTAGCCCCTCCATACCAGACAGTAGTGCAGCCAGTTAGAATGCTCTTCATGGTAAATCTGTAGAAATTTGCGAGTGTCTTTGGTGATATAACAATTCTTCTAAAACTCTTAAAGAAATGTAGCCACTGTCGTGCCTTCTTTGTAATTGCATCAAAATATTGGGCCCAGGATAGATCCTCAGAAATGTTGACACTCAGGAACTTGAAACTGCTCACCTTTTGCACTTCTAATCCCTTAATGAAGACTAGCATGTGTTCCTTTGTCTTCACCTTCCTGAAATCCAAATCCATTCCTTGGTTATACTGATGTTGCTGCAACACCATTCAACTGCCTGGTCTATCTCACTACTGTACGCCTCCTCACCACCATCTGAAATTCTGCTAACCACAGATGTGTTGTTGGCAAATCCATAGATGGCATTTGAGCTGTGCCTAGCAATGCAGTCATAAGTGTAGAGCGAGTAGAACAGTGGGCTAAACATGCATCCTTGAGGTGCCAGTTGGAGGGAGATATTATTTCCAATCTGCACCAGACTGTGGTTTCCTGGTGGCCCTGTCTCACCCATGAGACAAAACCACCAGACGACCTATCACAGTGGTATATGGGAGGTGAAAGAAGCTGTAATTGAGTCCATAACAGAAGATCCACTGAAAGTGGTTTTCCCCTCTGGTCTTTCAGTCCAATTGAAGGGCGTTCATCTGAAACATCAACTGTCCATTTCCTTCTACACAAACTGCCTGAATTGCTGAATTCCTCTGTTAGAGTGAATTTTTTTGGGTAGATGATTCATTTACCCTTAAATGACTTTGGCCACCAGACTTCTATTTGACAAAGTATTGTGGACTGAGTCCACAACAATGCACCTCCTAAAAAGGTGTGAATACCAGATGCTTCTGGCGCCGTAGTTTGACCTGATGCTGTAGTTTCGAAGACAGTATTATCTATACATTATAAATATTAATTACCTTCTATGTTAGCATGTAAAATGCCAAATAAATGTATTGTGGATTTAACTTGCATTCTTAAAGGCTGTGGATACCAACCCAGACATGTTGGTGTCAGAAGGAAAGGATGAAGTTAGGAGGTGTGATGTTTTGTATGTAGCTTCAAAAGGAAGCATTGTCTATAACTTTTTAAGTAGCAATTGCTTTTGTGTTTAGCATATAAATATCGAGCCCACATTGGGCTAGCAGACCTTTCTACCGAAAGCGTCTCCGTCTGCATGATGCCTGTTGTACCTTGTGTCGAATAAAGAAGCTGCTTTGTATCTACCAGTGACTCTGTCTCTCTGGTGATTTCGTTCACGCTACAACATCCTGCAGTAGCTCATTATTTTTTGTTCACTGTGCTTTTTGCAGGTGGGGGGGTGTGGGGGATTGTTATTGTCATCGTTTTTTCTGCTGGTGAGGGGTTGGGGGATTGTTATTGTGGCTGTTTTTTAACTCCAACAAAGGGTTGGGGATCGTTATCGTGGCTGTTTTTTCTCTGAGGGAGAGGGGGTTGGGGATTTTTGAGTTTGCGAGTTTTGTTTTATTTCTTTTATGTGTGCTGGGGGTGGAGTGATGTCTTTTCTGTCATCAATCCCATGGTCTTTCAGTATTTCCTGGCTGTCTGGAGAAGACAAATGTCAGAGTTCTATTGTACATGCATACTTTGACAATAAAATAAACCTCTAACCTTTTGTGTTCTATCATTTACCATCTCCATTTTAAACAATAGCCGATTGTAAGAACTATGAAATGTATTAGTTGTATAGTGGATGAAAGTTGATTTGCATTTTAAAAAATGTATTGAGAAACTAATTCCTGGCTGGACCAGATGCCATGAAATAAATTAGAATTAAATAACAATTTGAATGATGTGGCTAGTTAGTTTATGCTAGATTTTGATGATCCTTGGACATTTCCTTCTCTACGATAACACAAAAGGGATAGTACCTTCTCAGGAATGCTTCATGCCAAGTATTGAAAATTTTGCTAAGTCATTTGCAGATCTTGGTAGTGCTACCAGGCTAATAGAAACATAGAAAATAGGTGCAGGAGTAGGCCATTCGGCCCTTCAAGCCTGCACCGCCATTCAGTATGATCATGGCTGATCATCCAACTCAGAACCCTGTACCTGCCTTCTCTCCATACCGCCTGATCCCTTTAGCCACAAGGGCCATATCTAACTCCCTCCTAAATATAGCCAATGAACTGGGCTCAACTGTTTCCTGTGGCAGAGAATTCCACAGATTCACCACTCTCTGTGTGAAGAAGTTTTTCGTCATCTCGGTCCTAAAAGGCTTCCCCTTTATCCTCAAACTGTGACCCCTCGTTCTGGGCTTCCCCAACAACGGGAACAATCTTCCTGCATCTAGCCTGTCCAATCCCTTTAGGATTTTATACATTTCAATCAGATCCCCCCTCAATCTTCTAAATTCCAAGGAGCATAAGCCTAGCTGATCCAGTCTTTCATCATATGAAAGTCCTGCCATCCCAGGAATCAATCTGGTGAACCTTCTTTGTATTCCCTCTATGGCAAGAATGTCTTTCCTCAGATTAGGGGACCAAAACTGCACACAATACTCCAGGTGTGGTCTCACCAAGACCTTGTACAACTGCAGTAGTACCTCCCTGCTCCTGTACTCGAACCCTCTTGCTATGAATGCCAGCATACCATTCGCCTTTTTCACCGCCTGCTGTACCTGCATGCCCACTTTCAATGACTGGTGTATAATGACACCCAGGTCTCGTTGCACCTCCCCTTTTCCTAATCGGCCACCATTCAGATAATAATCTGTTTTCCTGTTTTTGCCACCAAAGTGGATAACCTCACATTTATCCACATTAAATTGCATCTGCCATGAATTTGCCCACTCACCTAACCTATCCAAGTCACCCTGCATCCTCTTAGCATCCTCCTCACAGCTAACACTGCTGCCCAGCTTCATGTCATCTACAAACTTGGAGATCCTGCATTTAATTTCCTTGTCTAAGTCATTAATATATATTGTAAACAACTGGGGTCCCAGCACTGAGCTTTGCGGTACCCCATTAGTCACTGCCTGCCATTCTGAAAAGGTCCCGTTTATTCCCACTCTTTGCTTCCTGTCTGCCAACCAATTCTCTATCCACATCAATACCATTCCCCCAATACTGTATGCTTTAAGTTTGCACACTAATCTCCTGTGTGGGACCTTGTCAAAAGCCTTTTGAAAATCCAAATATACCACATCCACTGGTTCTCCCCTATCCACTCTACTAGTTACATCCTCAAAAAATTCTATGAGATGTTTCCTTTTTGTGAAGAAGAAATCTGTCATAGCAAGATCTGGTTGCTTCTCTTTGTGAGTACTGGTGCTGATTCACGGCAAAAACATTATTTTGTGCGACGTGACCATAAAGACAACCACACTTGAATTTCCAGCTCTCAAAGTTTATCTAATTTCTTGTAAATGGAATTGGTTTATTATTGTCACTGTAGTGAGAAACAGTGAAAGACTGATTTTCAAGCCATCAATGTAGATCATTTCAGAGCATAAGTACATTGAGTTAGTACAAGTGAACAGCAATACAGTAACAGAATGCTGTTCAGTTTACAACGGCTACAGAGAAAGTGCAGTTCAGGTAGACAATAAGGAAGAAGGAGCATAAGAAATTGATATCTTTGCGACATTCTTCCGATTAACCCATATAATGACAAAACCATGACTATTTTAGATTCTCAAGAAAGCCTTTTTATTAAAAATTGACCTGTTCTGAGGGAATTTACCCAATTCTTTATTTAAAAAAATGTATGTATTGCAGCTGGCCCTCATGAATAGAGAACTACTTGAATTATTGAATTCCAGTGAAGAATTAATTTACGTTGTATCCAACTCTTATTTTAAAAATAGCTAACAGCTGCGAGGGCATTGTTGGATTTCATTACTCTCCGAATTCAAAATGTATCTAAGATACTCTCATCTGAACCAATCACCCAACATGTTTGCATTTGAATGTGTGGCTTTGTTTTCTTACTGGAGCTCCCTGCTCACCAGATCAATGAATAGCAATTGAAGCATTGTGTTGATTTTGGCTGTGGAAGGGGTTATGTTCATGCAGTTGGATACTCAGACTACTAAATGAGCTAAGATAAACCAAAACTAACGTGCTTCATTTCTCATAACAGTTTTAAAAAAACATATTTGACTTGTGCTTCCTTAATGATATTAATGTTATTTGTAAATGTAAAGTTCATTGTGAGTTTCATATCTCTTCTGGAGAGAAGATAAAGGGAGCTCTCAAAGATGATGTCTGAAATCACAACTATTGGAATGTGGAAAAAGAAACAAATATGAAAAGCGAATAAGGAAGACATGAGGGATGAAATGAAAATAAAAGTATAAAATCTGCAGAAAGGAAGTATTTTCTGCTCTAAGTTTAGATTTCTAGTTTCAGTGGAGGTGCAAGATGGAATCTGGAGCAAAAACAATTGGTGAGGAAGAACTCAGCAGGTCAGGCAGAATCTGTGGAGAAAATGGCAGTCAAGTTGCACCAGCAACTTAGATTTTCTGACAATTTTTGCTGTTTTTATTTGGACTTGGATAAAATGAGGATGAATGTGATGTAGGTGAGAGTATTATGAAGTGCGAGAGACCCAGAACAGTACTCTGCAAACAACAAGCAAAAAGGAGGATGCAATAGAAGTTTAAGGAAAAAGGAAAAGGAAATGGATAAGGTACGAGACTAGGTGCAGGGAGTAAAAGTTCAAAAAGGAAATGGTAATAAAGGAATGGTATTGTTTTGTAGGAAAGTTACGAGTTATGAAGAACAAGAGAAAATTTGCAGATGCTGGGAATCTGAGAAACACACACAAAATGCTGGAAGAACTCAGCAGGTCAGGCAGCATTTATGGAAAAGAATACAGTCAACATTTCGGGCTGAAACTCTTTGGCAGAAGTTATGAAGAAAGCCTGGGAACAGGAAGGAAGCACAGGATAGATAGATAGATACTTCATTGATCCCAAAGGAAATTACAGTGTCACAGTAGCAATACAAGTGCACAGGTATACAAATATTAGAAGAGGAGTAGAAAAAATACAGAATAAGTTTCCTCAAACAGTCTAACAGGAGGGGAATCCTCACATCCCTGGCTATAGGTTGACTCATTATAGGGTTTAATGGACGAGGGTAAGAATGAACTCATATAGCACTGTTTGGAGCAGCCCAGTTGTCTTTGTATATTGCTAAAAGTGCTCCTCTGTTCAGCCAAGGTGGCATGCAGAGGGTGAGAAACATTGTCCAGAATTGCCAAGATTTTCCGCAGGGTTCTTTGTTCTACCACAGCCTCCAGTATGTCCAGTTTGACTCCTATAACAGAGCCAGCCTTTCTAATCAGTTTATTGAGCCTGTTCGCATCACCCACGTTGATGCTATTGCCCGAGCGCAGCACCGCATAGAAGATTGTACTGGTGACAACAGACTGGTAGAATACGTGAAGGAGAGGCCTGCATACTCCAAAGGACCTCAGTCTCCTCAGGAAGGAGAGGCGACTCTGGTCCTTTTTGTACACAGCCAATGTGTTAGTGCTGCTCTCAAGTCTGTCATCCATGTGCACCCCCAGGTACTTAAGTCCTCACCACATCCACGTCCTCACCATCAATAGTAACAGGGGCAGTGCAGGATTAGTCTTCCTAAAGTCCATCACCATCTCTTACTGATATTAAGCTTGGACCATTTGACAAAGTCCTCCACCAGGGCCACCAGGTCAAAATATTGCCTGGAGGAAATAAAAGCCATTAAGGAGATGGAGAATGTTGGGGTTGGGTGACAAACGGCCACCAGGGAAGTAGGTGATAATGAAAATGAAGATGTACTGCAAGAGAATGAATGTGCAGGTAGTGAGGTATAGAATGAATATGGTTGAGTTTAAAATAAATTGCACAAATGTAGTAGAAAGAAGATTGCAGAAAGAAGAAAAGGAGCAAAAATATTACAGAGCAGAGAGGCAAACTTGAACTTAGCATTTATTTTGATGAAGAGTGTTCCAGTAAATGTAATGCAGGTTTAGTTGTGATTGGCAAAAAATCCAGTAATTCAGATGTCTTACGGGAGAGCCTGCAATAAAACTCTGATAATCATGCTGCTCAGGACTTTGGTGTTGAACTGGCAGATTTTCTAGATGATGGGGATGATTATTCATATTAGTACCCAATTCTTATTTTAATTTTTAGATACTTCAGAACATAGTAATACCTGTTCCAATTAACTTCGTTAGTGGAAAGAGAAGGTGGGCACAGGAGCCCAGTGAGTTGAGGGGGATCATGACAGATGTTGCCTGGTGGGCCAGACGTGAGATTCCACAGGTTTAGAAATTGGGTTATTGGAGTTTGAATCCCTCTCCCTCTCCCTCTCCCTCTCCCTCTCCCTCTCCCTCTCCCTCCCCCTCCCCCTCCCCCTCCCCCTCCCCCTCCCCCCCTCCCCCTCCCCCTCCCCCTCCCCCTCCCCCTCCCCCTCCCCCTCCCCCTCCCCCTCCCTCTCCCTCTCCCTCTCCCTCTCCCTCTCCCTCTCCCTCTCCCTCTCCCTCTCCCTCTCCCTCTCCCTCTCCCTCTCCCTCTCCCTCTCCCTCTCCCTCTCCCTCTCCCTCTCCCTCTCCCTCTCCCTCTCCCTCTCCCTCTCCCTCTCCCTCCCCCTCCCCCTCCCCCTCCCCCTCTCCCTCCCCCTCTCCCTCTCCCTCTCCCTCCCCCTCCCCCTCCCCCTCCCCCTCTCCCTCTCCCTCTCCCGGCACAGGAGCCCAGTGAGTTGAGGGGGATCATGACAGATGTTGCCTGGTGGGCCAAATGTGAGCTTCCACAGGTTTAGAAATTGGGTTATTGGAGTTTGAATCCCTCTCCCCCTCCCTCTCCCCCCCCATTCATTGAAAATAAAATCATTTGAGGGTTTTTTAAAAGGGAAAATAAAAAGCACACATTCTGTTTTCTTATTGAAAAGCAATAGATAATTTTGAGAATCTAAAAATTCTGAAAGTGTGCTTTGACAAATTACACGTCTCATTCTTAATTTTTCAATTTAGGCCTCACTGGAGATAAAATTACTTGGATTTGGAGAGGCATAGTTTTCTTTCCAAGTTTCTTCGTTGCTCGTTGCTGACGATAACATTTAGTATTCAAGCAACACACACAAGATGCTGGAGGAACTCAGCAGGCCAAGCAGCGTCTATGCAAAAGAGTACAGTTGAAGATTCAGCCCGATACCCTTTATCAGGACTGGGAAAAAAGATAAGAAGTCTGAGTAAGAAAGTGGGGGGGGGGGGGCGGAGGGAAGCAAGAACCACAAGGTGATAGGTGAAACCTGGAGGGGTGGAGAGAGGTGATGTAAAGAGCTGGGAAGTTGATTGGTGAAAGAGATACAGGGCTGTAGGAGGGAGAATCTGATAGGAGAGGATAGAAGGCCATGGAAGAGAGGGAAGGGGGAGAAGCACCAGATGGAGGTGATAGGCAGATGAGATTGAGGTGAGAGAGGGGAATCGGAATGTGGAACGGTTAATGAATGGAGGTGTCATTACCAGAAGTTCGAGAAATCGATGTTCATGCCATCAGGTTGGAGGCTACCCAGATGGAATATAAGGTGGTGTTCCTCCAACCTGAGTGTGGCGTCATCACGACAGTAGAGGAGGCCATAGACTGACATGTTGGAATGGGAGTGGAAAGTGAATGAAAGTGAATTAAGATGGGTGGCCAAAGGGAGATCCTGGTGGATGGAGCGTAGATTTTTGGCAAAGTGGTTTCCCTATCTACGCCAGATCTCCCCGATATACAGGAGGCCACACCGGGAACACCAGATACAGTATATGACCCCAACAGACTCACAGGTGAAGTGTCACCTCACCTGTAAGAACTGTTTGGAGCCCTGAATGGTAGTGAGTGAGGAGGTGTAGCACTTATTCCACTTGTGAGGATAAGTGCCAGGTGGGAGATCAGTGGGGAGGGACAAATGGACAAGGGAGTTGCGTAGGGAGTGATCCCTGCAGACAGCACAAAGTGGTGGGGGTGGGGAGGTGGGAAAGATGTGCTTGGTGGTGGGATCCGTTTAGAGATGGCTGAAGTTATGGAGTTTGCATCATACACCGGGGTGCTCTCTTCAGTTACCTGATGAGGTAACCATGGCCTTTGGCCAGGGGCAGATATCATCAGCTGGTGTCCAACCTTCACAGAGTGTTTCATCCTTTAATCACTACACCCTCCAGCCAAGTTACTGCCCACCTGCTCCTGAATTCCAGCTCAGCTCCTCTTGCCTGCTCCATATTAAGAAAGAGACTCTTTCTGCTTCCTCCCCCATTCTGCGAGCTGCTTGGTTCTTGCTCTTTTCCCCATTATTCAGAATTATGTACTGAATGCAGAGGCTGGTGGGTTGTTGGCAAGGACACGAGGAACCCTATCCCTGGTGGGGTGGTGGGAGGATGGGGTGAGGGCAGAAATGCATGAAGTGGACTAGATGTGGTTGAGGGCAGCGTTAATGATGGAGGAGGGGAATTCCTTTCTTTGAAGGAGGAGGATATCTCTTTAGTTCTGGAATGAAAATCCTCATTCTGAGAGCAGAGGCAGTGTGAGAAGGATAATGATGTTTTACAAGAAACAGGGTGGGAAGGGGTATAGTTTACATTTAATATTAACCTGCATTTTGGAATATAATTTTTAAAATGTATTCTGATTTCAAAAATGAATGCAGTGCTTGGTATTAATTTGATGCAGTTTAGTGAATAATGTTGGAAGTGGTTTCATTGCAAAAATGAATTCCATGTTAAGTAACAGGAGATGATTAAAATCTGTGTAGAATACCTTGACTTATTTCTCAGTATATTAAAATTATACACAAAATCTTTTGTATATGATCAATTGTTGACAAGCCTTTTAGTTGTCGAGATCTTGTTTTAAATTAGCATGACCTCAGAACAATGTGTTAAATTCTGGTTTGGGGATTTTAGTCATAAACAAGCTGGTGACCACTTGAAATTGATAGTTTTATGAAAATGCATTGTCTTTTTTGGCCTAGTGTACACTTTTGTATGTCTTGTGACAAAATCCTTTTGATTTTATTTTTGCTGTTGGGTTAGAATTTTTTTTGCTGAAAAGCTGACTAAGTTATAGGCTGCCAAAAGATGGAAAAAGCATCATAAATGTTATTTTGGCAAAATCCTCCCAGTCCATTGGCAGGACATGTGAATCAAAACTATAGTCCTCTTCTGGGCCAACTTCATCACCACTGAGGATCTTGTCACACACAAGTTTTTAAGGGCAGTCTTTATGCCTGATAGCAGACTTCCTAAGTGGGTATTTTGTGCTGTTTCATGAGGACAAGAGATTTCTGGTGGGACAGGAGAAACTATAAAGGTGTTAATAAAGCCTCTTTTGACAATGTCATTCAGCTGAGGAGATCCATGGCCCATAACTTTAGTCCAGGAAGATGCTCAGCAGTTTGAATCTCCTGGGGAGAATGAAAAGACTAAGTGATAATCTCAATCTTTGTCTCCCAACCCCAGAAAATAGAATTGCAAGGGAAGCAGAATGTCTTTTAATCTGTAAGATGGCAGATGAAGTAAGAAAATTGAGAAGCTATTCCAATTTCTGAGTTGATGTTCAGAAAAAATTGTAGATTGCAGTGTTGTTCGCTTTGGTAAATATTTTGTGTAGCTTTTAAAAAACTGACTTCTATTCTGGGCAAGCTAATATTATTTCATAGAAAAATCACGAATAGCCACTATGTGCTGCCTGCTGTTGTAGAGACATTCTTGTGTCTAAATTGCTGGTGCATTTGCCTGAAGTCTTCAGTTGCTGTTAAATTAAGAAAAAAAATTACGTTCTGTGACTCGCTTGGAGAATTAAAGAGAAATATATCAGGGCAAATTCTGATTTTTATCACCCTGTTTCGGTTCTAGTCAGACTTGTGGAATAAAAAAAAAATCAGCTGTTGTTCTTAGATGTGGTCAGTGATTTGGGGTTTCAAAAGTGGAATTTAGGTGATTCAAAAGCAATATACAATATTTTATTAAGTCAGCTTAAGTGGATTGTTCTCTTCACAGGAAGATATGAATTTAAATGAAGATCGAAAGGCTCCTCTGCGTGAGAAGGACATTGATACCAAAAGAGAAATGGTTGTCCAGTACATTGGTGCAGCTTCAAATATCGTGAGTGAGCTTTTACTTTTAACTGTATGGTGTGAATTGCAGCGTACATTCTAATGATTGCTTTTAGAATTTCATCTGTATTACTGGGCTTTGTCGATGCCAACTAGTTGACGGACTTGGCTGCATTTTATTTCAAAGAAACTTGGCTTTCTTTCGGTGAAGTAAAGTAGAAGTAATCAAATTATCCTGTGTGTGGCAAACATTTCAAAATAATACTAATAAGCCAGTGTTCTCCTTTCTTGTTTGTATTGCTTTTGTTGTTTTGCTACATAACTCCTTTTATATAATAGAAAGATGGGAAGTTATGGTAACTAACCTTTGAATTGAGGTTTTTCAAATGGAATTAAGTAATATTCTCTAAGATAATAGAATTTTGGCTACAAGTAAAGTTTTTGTAACAAGCCAAGCGATCGGTGCTTTTATTTGTGCAGAGGTAATCTTGGAAGTAAATAGCTATTATATTTGTGAATGGTTATTATATTTGTGAATAATAGCTCTGCAAGGATTTTTCATGAACTAAAATAGCATATGGGCTTTACTGCTAACATTAGTGTATATTTCTTTCTAATAAATCTTTCTTTCTAATAAATACAAGCTTGATTGACATTCAGTGCATTACATTTTTCTTAACTGGTACAGATTTCTACTGACTATTTCATCTGCCCTGTTGGGTATTTCAAGGTGCAGGGGTGAATTTATTACCAGTCCTGATAAGCTTTTGCCAACATAGTCTTTTGGTACATAACAATTGTAAATTTACTTGACTTTATTGATCATTTTGAAATATTGGCTCTATTAATGTACAAACTTTGTATTAACACGTGTCTGCTTGATTTTTTTGGTTGAAGAAAATTCTTTTGCAGTCTTCATTGAATTATTTGTGAAAAGAATGTACTTGCATTCCTTTGCTTTGGTCTGCAAATAGCAAGTAAGAAAAGTTTACATTTATGTTCTCAAGTTCAAGATTCAAAGAAAATTTATTATCAAAGTACATAACTTTCACTATAAACGACCATAAGCTTCATTTTCTTGTGAGCAATCATATTAAATATAAAGAAACACAATAGAATCAATGAAATACCCTGCACAAGAAGGACAAACAACCAATGTGGAAAAGATAACAAGCTGTGCAAATACAAAAAGGAAAAAAAACGCAATAAATAATGAGAACATGAGATGAAGAATCCTCGCAAGTGAGTCCATATGTTGTGGGAACAGTTCAAGTGAAGTTGTCACCTCTGGTTCAAGAGCCTGATGGTTGAGTAAGAGTAATAACTGCTTCTGAACCTGGTGGGATGGATCCTGAGACTCCTGTACCACCTTCCTGATGGCAGCAGTGAGAAGAAAGCATGGTCTCTGGTGGACGCTGCTTTCCTGCGACAGCACTCTGTGTAGATGCGCTCAGTGGCGGGGAGGGCTTTAACTGTGATGGACTGGGCCAATCGTTTTCATAACCTTTTAATGAAAGAGCTTCAATCAAATTTATCTTTCTCTATGGGAGTATATAATACTGCTATCTTATCAGTAGTTCAATTCATTCGTTGGCTTGGGGCTTCTCTAATGTCGATACCAGAAGTGTTTCCAATGTTAAAATTACATGATAATAAAGAATCTATGAAAACTTGATAATTTTTTTGTTTTGGTCCCTCAGAAATAAAGCCCATATTTTTAAGATTCTACAGTTTTGCATTTATACCCTCAGATTGTGGTTATATGGCTAGTACTCAATGTATGTAGATTGCTCTGTTCAAATGTGAATGTAGCTTCCTCTTCAAAATGTATAGGATTCTTTGGCTTTTTTTTAAAGCTTTTTTGCCTTTTTTTTAATATGTCCGATTTGCAAATTCAGTGTTCCAGCGGTTTAGCTGTCTGCAGAATTAAGTTTCCTGTTAAGCTCTGCCTCAGACAAATTTTGAAACTGTGCTGTTATTTCTGCATGCAGGTTGGTTTTGCATGTGGTGAACAGTAGTCCTCTGAATTTGCAGATGGCTTTCCAATTTGTCCCTTGTATTCACAGGTTCTGATATTTATGGACCTTAATGAAAATCTTTTGACTATCCTAATATCTTAAGGTAGAAATTTGTCTTAAGCCACAAATGCTTAATGTGCGAAATGAAGTCCTACTGATTCAGTCAAGGAAAGAGGTTATGTCAAGATCTTCAATCTTATACTTGTAATAACACAGAAGGAATCATTTAGGTCATCAGATCCATGCAGCTTCTGGGGAATAATCCCATTATTCCCACTTCACTAATTAATACTTTGTATTCCTGCAACGTAGTTTTCTCATATGAGAGGCAAGAGATTTCCAACAAGACAAAGAAAATGGTCCAACTATGCATCTGAAGCCATGAATTATTCTTCAGTTGATTATGTAGGAACATAAATTGAGATGTTAATGACGATTTAAAATAATATGCAGAATATAATATAAAATTTTAGTGGATTACTTATTGGGCCAAGGTGCCTGTATCCATGCTGTATTGGTTTGAAAGGCTGGTCAAGGACTACATCTGCAGCATGCTACCACCCACACTGGACACCCTATAATTCGCCTACTGACACAACCAATTGACAGATGATGCAATAGCCACAGCTCTGCACACCATCCTTATACATCTGGAGAAGTACGATTCTTATGTGAAAATGTTGTTCTTGAACTACAGTTCAGCATTCAACACCATAATTCCCTCCAGCTTCGACCAGAAGCTCAGAGACTTTAGCCTTCACCCTGCCTTGTGTAGCTGGATCCTGGACTTCCTGTCAGCTCACCAGCAGGTAGTAAGAGTGGGCTCCCTCACCTCTGCCCCTCAGCACAGGTGTCCCTCAGGGGTGTGTCCTCCTTTACTCTCAAAATCCATGACTGTGTCGCTATCCACAGCTCCAATCTGCTAATTAAATTTGCTGACGATACTACATTGATTGGCCTTGTCTCAAATAATAACGAGGCAGTTTACAGCGAAGAAGTCATCACCCTGACACAATGGTGTCAAGAAAACAACCTCTCCCCCAGTGTCGTAAAAACAAAGGAGCTGGTTGTGGACTACAGGAGGAATGGAGACAGGCTAGTCCCTATTGACATCAATGGGTCTGGGGTTGAGAGAGCGAATAACTTTAAGTTCCTCAGCATAAACATCATCAAGGATCTCACGTGGTTTGTACATACCAGCTGTGTGGTGAAAAAAGCATAACAGCGCCTGTTTCACCACAGACAGTTGAAGAAGTTTGGTATGGGCCCCCAAATCCTAAGAACTTTCTACAGGGGCACAATTGAGAGCATCCTGACTGGCTACATCACTGCCTGGTATGGGAACTTCATTTCCCTCAATCGCAGGACTCTGCAGAGAGTGGTGCGGACAGCCCAGTGCATCTGTAGAAATGAATTTCCCACTCTACAGGACATTTTCAAAGACAGGTGCGTAAAAAAGGCCCAGAGGATCATTAGGGACCCGAGTCATCCCAACCACAAACTGTTCCAGCTGCTACCATCAGGGAAACGGCAGTGTAAAAGCCAGGACCAACAAGCTCTGGGACGCTTCTTCCACCAGGCAATCAGACTGATTAATTCACGCTGATACCATTGTATTTCTTTGCTATATTGACTGTCCCGTTGTACATACTATTTATTATAAATTGTTATTCATTCCACATTGCAAATTCAGACGGAGATGTAACTTAAAGACTTTTACTCATGTATGTGAAGGATGTAAGAAATAAAGTTACTTTATAACTCTGGCTCTGAGCTCATATAGGAAATTTGGGCAAGATAGTCTTGTATCCCTGAATTACAATAAAACAAGATCTCAGTGCGATTTTTTTGTGTTATTTTTTAGGGTGGATTGAAGAACAAGCAGTACAGTGCTACATTACCCCATGAGTTCATCCATGAGCTAAGAATGGCTGCTGGAGATGAAAGACTTCTTACTTCTCTGGAATCGCTTCGTGTTTCATTGACCAGCAATACTGTCAGGTAAGGAAGATGATCCCAGAGGTGCAGTTGGGCATTCGCAGAAAACATATCGAATATGATTTAGTTGTTTAACTTATGACCAACTGAGTTTGTTAAAACTTGTACTTTGAAATCAAGTTTCCAAACAAGGTTTCAATTACAGTGAATTCCAATTAACTGGGACACATCAGGACCAGTACATTTTGGCCCAATTAAGCAACTGCCCAATTAGCTGAAGTTTCATGGAAATGGTTCAAAAGGTATAAAGAAGAGAAAGTGAGTGAAAAATTATGTCTTTAAATGAAATATGGAACAAACTAGAACACAACCAATAGTAATACAGTATTACAAAACCTTTTTTTTGAGTTACTTATAGTTATCAATGGATGATTTCATCCAGTGTATGCAATGAACAAAATCATACAATTCATACAATGCTATCAATGATTCCATCCTCCAAATCTTCATTTTCATTGTAACATTCAAGATGATTGTCGATACCTTCAAATTCTTCATAGAGCCCAACTTGTTGAAGTAATGAAATCATTTTATTTCACTCTCAACTGTTTCTGGAATCTCCAAGCCAGAATGCTTGAAACCACAATTAGCAAAACAGTTCTGAATTGTCTTACTGCTTATTTCTTGGCAACTATTAGTGACAAAAATAACTGCTTTTTGATAACAAACACACGCGACTGATGTTTTTTAAAAACTGATTACTTGAAGCATTGTGTAGCAGTCTGTGGCAATGAATTACACAGATTCATCACCCTCTGGCTAAAGAAATTACTCCTTGTCTCTGTTCTAAATGGATGTCCCATTATTCCGAGGCTGTGCCCTCTGGTCTTATGCTCTCCCACTAAAGGAAACATCCTCGCCACATCCACTCCAACTAGGCGTTTCAATATTCGATCGGTTTCAATGAGACCTCCCCTCCCCCACTCCCCCGGCAATTCTTCTAATCTCCAGCAAGTACAGTCCCAGAGCCATGAAACTTCACCTTTTCGTTCCCGGAATCATTCTTGTGATCCTCCTCTGGATCCTCTCCAATGCCAGCACATCTTTTCATAGATCAGGAGCCTAAAACTGCTCACAATACTTCCAGTGCAATCTGACCAATGCCTTACAAAACTTAAGCATTACATTCTTGCTCTTATATTCTAGTCCTCTTGAAATGAATGCTAAACATTGCATTTGCCTTTCTCACCACAGACTCAATCTGCAAGTTAACCCTTTGGGAATTCAGCACAAGGATTCCCTTGTCTCTTTGCACCTCTGAGTTTTGAATTTTATTCCCATTTAGAAAATAGTCTATGCCTTTGGTCCTTCTACCAAAGTGCATGACCATACATTTCCCTACACTACATTCCATCTGCCACTTCTTTGCCTATTCTGCCAATCTGTATGAGTCCTTCTGCAGACTGCTTCCTCAACACTACCTGCCCCTTCGCCTATCTTTGTATCGTCTGCTAACTTAACCACAAAGCCATCAATTCCATCATCCAAATTGATGATATATAATGTGAAAAGCCGTCTGAGTACCAACCCCTGCGGAACACCTCTAATTACTGGCAGCCAACCAGAACAGGCTCCCTTTATTCCCATTCTTTTCCTCTTGCCAGTTAGTAAATCCTCTATCCATGCTGGTATCTTTCTTGTAATACCATGGGCTTTTATGAAGATACCTCATGTGCAGTGTCTTGGTGAAGGCTTTCTAAAAATCCAAGTAAAGAACAGCTACTCATTCTTGTTTGTCTATCCTGCCTGCTGTTTCCTCAAGGAATTCCAATGGATTAGTCAAGCAAGATTGTACCTTAAGGAAACAATGCTGGTTTGGTCTAGTTTATCAAGTGACTCAAGGTACCCCCAAACCCCATCCTTAATAATGGACACCAACATCTTCCCTAATGCCTCCACTGTCTCTTCAGTTACCTCTTTCAGAATCATGGGGTGCAGCCCATCTGGTCTAGGTGACATATCGATAGTCAGACTTTTCAACTTCCCAAGCACCTTCTCTTTAGTAATTGCAACTACACTCACTTCTGCCCCCTGACATTCCCTGGCAAATGGTGTCATCCACAGTGAGGATTGAAGCAAAATACTTCAGTTCATCTGCTATTTCTTTGTCCCCCATTACAAACTGTCCAGCATTCTTTTCCAATGGGACAGTATCTGCTTGCCTCTCTATTATTCTTTATGTCTGAAAAAAAAACTTTTGGCATCCCCTTTAATATTATTGGCTAACTTCCTCTCATATTTCATCTCTTCTCTCCTTGTGACTTTTTTTGTTGCCTTCTGTTGGTTTTTAACAGCTCCCCAATCATCTAACTTTTCACTAATTTTTAATAGACTTTATGCCCTCTCTTTTGCTTTTATGCTGTCTATGGCATACCTCCTGTCACACGGATGCCTCATCCTCCCTGTATCATGCCTCCTCATCTTTGGGATGCATCCATCATGTGTCTTCCGAATTCCCCCCAGAACCTCCAGCCATTGCTGTTCTACCATCATCCCTGCTTGTGGCTCCTTCCAATAAACTTTGACCAGCTCCCCTCTCATGCCTCTGCAATTCCCTTTAATCTACTGTAATACTGATACCTCTGATTTCATCTTCTCACTCTCAAACTGCAGGGTGAATTCTGTCATATAATGATCACAGTCTGTTAAGGGTTCCTTTACCTTAAGCTCCCTAATCAAATCTGGTTCACTACACAACACCCAATCCAGTATTGCCTTTCCAGTAGTGGGTCAACTAAAAGGTGCTCTAAAAAGCCATCTGGTAGGCACTCGACAAGTCCCTCTCCTGGGAACCAGTACCAACTTGATTTTCCGAATCTACCTGTGTATTGAAATCCCCCATGACTATCGGAATATTGCCTTTATTAAATGCTTTTTCTACCTCCAGTTGTAATTTATATACCACATCCTGGTTACTGTTCAGAGACCAATATATAACTTTTTACCCTTGCAGTTTCATAGCTGTACGAACAATGATTCTGCATCTTCTGATCTTATGTCACCTCTTTCTAAAGATTTGATTTCATTTTTTTAAATCAATGGAGCCATCCCGCCCTCTGCCTACCTGCCTGCCCTTTCGATACAGCAGCTGGCTGCTGCTGCTGTGTCCTGTTGGGTCACCCCCCCACTCCCAGCAGTTTCCAGTGGGGTATACTTGTTGCTGAGGGGAATTGGGCACAGGGGAACAGGCACTGATTGTTTACTCTCCTTTCTTACTCCTGGCGTTCACCCAGCTACTGTCCAAAGCCTGCACTCTTGGTGTGACCATCTCAATAAAAGTCTCATCTATGAGGTTTTGCAGTCTCCTGAATGGGTCCTGGGTACATCCAGCCCAATTCTTTAACCTTGTCAGTCAGGAGTTGAAGTTGGGTGCATTTCCTGAAGATGTAGTCATGAGGGAGACTGTTTGTTATCCTGAAATCCCATGTGTCACAAATGGAGCATTCCATTGCCTCAATTACCATCGTGCCTACACATATAATACCTCTAACTTCTCAAGCTCAGGCTCCAGCCTGTGGCTGTTCTCGCCCAAGCCTGTTGAGCTAAAGCCTGTCCACTGTTAACATTGACCCACTCATACAATGGCCACTGCGCTTGTGCTGCAGTTTTTATTGGCCCCGGCTGAGTGCCTGAAAGATGGTGATGATTTCAGCCCACTGAAAAGTTCCAAACGGCCCTGATATTTTTAAAACCTCATGTTGCCTCACTAATGAATGACCCCTCGCAATGATTGCAGGCTGCCAAAAGTGTTCTAACTTCTACTTGTATTCCAATGTCAGAAGTTAATTAACTGTACTTATCTGTCAAAATGTTGAGTCTGAGTCTCTTTCTCAGTCCATATTAACCATTGAGTTTGCTGGGAAATGCACATTTTTGAAATTCCCTTTTGACAACTGAGGGAGGATATGCATGAACTAAGTCTAGAGTCTGTATTTAGTTCAGTTTAGAGAGGGAAAGAGAAATACAACAGAATAGATTGTCCATATGTGATAGGTTTTTTTTCAAAAATTGACATAGTGAATTTTCTTTGTAAATTGAAAAATTCACAGGACAATTTGATATGATTATGAAGACACGTAGTCCTCTTTTATTGTCATTTAGTAATCCATGCATTAAGAAATGATATGGTAACCAGAATGGCATCAACAGTCATAAACTAATAAGAAAAAAAAACATTAGTGGAAAGGGGCGGAGGAGGGAAGGGACTAGTTCTGCCTCTTGTAGCAATAAACAATGTGAATTCATATGTTGAACTTCGAATTAAATAATGTTATGGAAGCTTGTATATACAATATGTAGGTTGTGTCTATTAGTCAGGTGTTCTTAATCTGGGGATGGCTTGTTTTACTTTTAGAGTACAGATCATTTTGTGATGCAACAAATTCTCTCATTGTGCTCAAATAGCCAACTGCTGTTCTTGCTAAAGTTAGGGTCTGGTGTAACACCCTGAGATGGATCCTGCCCATATCTTGTTTTTCCCCTTCTGCTCTCAATATTACTGCTTAACGGACATCTTTCTGAAATCACCTCCATTCCTCTTCAGAGTTTTATCTCACTCAGCTCCTTCTGCCCTTACTCCTTTTGTTTTCCTATTACTTCTTTGTTTCTTCATTGCGTCAAAAGCATTCTGATTGGTTTATCTTTATAACTGGAGGTACTAATGTAATAGAATTGATCTAAATTTAGAAGTTAAATAGGTACCATCAATATATTCTGACTTTTGTGTGAATCGATTTTAACTGAACTTGAAGTCTTGAACTACAAAAGAGGTTTATTAAATATTAAATTGATAACGTTAACCATCTGACAAGTTTGGATTTTCCATCAGAGCTTTCATTCATTCATTTCCAGCAAAAGGAAAAATATTGTTGAATCCTCTAATCGAGTTTAGAAAACAGAGAGGTACCAGGCTGGATCTTAACTTCTCTCTGTGTCTTTGGTCCTTCAGCCTTTGGATAGCAGATCTCAAGCATATATCTTCTGTACAATCCTTGTTGACTCTTAATTTCTACCCTGACTACTCAGCCCTGCCCAGTATCAAAGAGAAATGATATGGGAACACCTGGGCATTCTTGAGAACTTGTACAGAGTAGGTTCCACATTGAGTCCCAACAGAGCTTGTGTCTGCTGTGGACAGTCCCTGACTGCCAAGGTGAAACTGATTCTTTGGAATTTGACCATTTCCAGCCTTCCTTTTTCAAATTTCCTCAGTTCACCTTTTCTCTTCTTCCTTAGAAGTATATAAAGTTTCGGCATATCATCCAAAACTTTGACAAACTTGTAGAGATGAGTGGTGGAGAGTATATTGACTAGCTGCATCACAGCCTGGCATGGAAACACCAATGCCCTGGACCGGAAAATCCAACAAAAAGTAGTGGTTGTGACCCAGTCCATCACAGGTACAGCCTCCCCTCCACTGAGCATACTTACACAGAGTTCTGTCACAGCAAAGCAGCATCCATCATCATGGGCCCTCACCAGCCAGGAAACGCTGTCTTCTCACTGCTGCCTTCAGTAAGGAGGCACTGGAGACTCAGGACCCAAAATACCAAGTACAGGAACTATTATTACCCCTCAACCATCAGGTTCTTGAATCAGAGGAGATAATTTCACACAACTTCACTTGTCCCACTGCTGACCTGTTGCTACAATCTAGGGACTCACTTGGAAGGATCCATCTCATGTTCTCGATATTTATTGTTCATTTATTTATTATTATTATTATTATTGTACTGCTTTTGCACGGATTTCTTTTGCACTTTGGTTGTTTATCTGTCCTGTAGGTGTGGTCTTTCATTGATTCCACGATGTTTCTTTTGTAATTACTGTGATGCCCTCAAGAAAACAAACCTCAAAGAGTACTTTGATAATAAAATGACTTTGAACTTGGAACTTTAATGCGGTGGTAGGATAGGCACCTCTGATACACCCTTGAAGACTTTGTGAAATCAACTGTTAGTACTGATTTTTCTTCACAATGCAGGAATCAGCTGACAGAGGAAATTACATTTGCAATTTCCAGTTCAGTATCCAGTGAAATTAGAATGTAGTTGATGAGCTCCAGTTTCTGGAATAATTACATATCCCTTGCTTTGGAAGGACAGATGAAATGGGAGTAGTACATGATCATTTAGAGCTTTGAATCAGCGCTGTCTTTTATCAAAGTCATGGCAGATGTTTTAGTTCTTGATGTTTTGTGGCATAATTCCTACGTCAAGTTAAAGTTTATTGTCATTTAACCATACACATATATACAGCTAAATGAAACATCATTCCTTTGGGGCCAATGTACAAACACAGTACATATAGTCACACATAGCACGTATAGTTACCATTCAGCACTTGCAGTAAAAATACTATTAACATTGTCTCCTGTGGCATGGCCTGAAGATTGACAGGTTGACATAAAGTGCGAGATGCATGTTTATGTTACACAGTACAATGTTACTCACACTATCATAATAAAATAAGCAGTGGTATATGTGAAACAGCAGCAATAAAAGATGAAAAGTAACTAAAGCAGTATGAAAGTGTGTCAGGGGGTGGGGGGGTGGTAACAGGGCATCCAGACAGGGTGTACATATGTGTTGGGTGGAAGCAGGGTGTTAAAGTGTTACCCAGCTTGACAATTCTGGTTCTTAGCCTGCAGTACCTTCCACCCGATAGCAGGAGATCAAAGAGCTTGTGGGAAGGATGGGAACGGTCTTTGACAAAGCTGGAGGCATTGTGTATGCAGTGCTTCTGATAGACTGTCTGTTCTGAATGGGGTGGGGAGAGTGGGTAGAGAGATCCAGATGATGTTTTCAGCTGTCCTCACTATCCATTGCAGGGATTGGAGATCTGATGCATTACAATTCCCATACCAGATGGTGATGCAGCTGGTGCTTTTGTAGAATGTGGTGAGGATGGAGTGGGGATCCTTGCCTGCCCGAGTCCCTCAGGAAGTGGAAGTGTTCTGTGCTCGCTTGGCTAAAGAGATGGTGTTGAGAGACCAGATGAGATCGTCAGTAATGTGCATGCCAAGAAACTTGGTGCTCCCGACTCTCCATGGAGCAGCCATTGATGTGCAGGAGGGAGTGCTCAGCCTGCACCTTCCTGAGGTCCACAATCATCTTGTTAGTCTTGTCCACGTGAAGACTGAGGTAGCTATGTTTACACCAGTACACAAACTGCTCCACTTCTGCCCCGAATGCTGTTTTGTGATTGTTGCTAAGGAGGACACCTGCTGTTACATCATCAGAGAACTTAACATCAGAGACTGCTTAGAGCTGGATGTGGCTTAGTTAGCAGTGTGAACAACATGGACTGAGTACGTAGCCCTGGGGTTGTTGGTGCTCAGCGTGATGGAACCAGAGATGTTGCTCTCAATACAGACTGTCCGTGGTCTCTTCGTCAGGAAACCTAAGATTCAGTTACAGAGGGAGGTGTTGAGACCCAACAAGCTTCTGGGGAATGATTGTATTGAAAGCAGAGCTGAAGTCATTGAACAACATTCCGACAGAGGAGACACGATTGTCCAGAGGAGGGATAGGACTATGTAAAAGATGGAGGCATTATCATAGGACTGATTTGGGTAATATGCAAATTATTAGAGCTCCAGTGTGGTGGGACGTTTGATTTAATGCAGTTCATGACCAGCTGCTCAAAACACTTCATTATTACTTCTGAAGGATTAGTAGTACTAGTACTTGTGCAAGGTTTCAGAAAGGTTAATTTGCAGGTTGAGTCTGTGGTCAGGAAGGCAAATGCAATGTCAGCATTCATTTCAAGAGGATGAGAAGATAAAAGCAAGGATGTGATGCCCCTTATCTTAGAAAGGATTTGCTGAAAATGGAGAGGCTCAAAGGAGGTTTACAAAAATGATTTCAGGATTGAATGGCTTGTCATATGAAGAGCATTTGCTGGCTCTGGGCCTGTGTTCACTAGAATTCAGAAGAACAAGAGGTGACCTCTTTGAAACCTATTGAATAGTGAAAGGTCTCGATAGAGTGAATGTGGAGAGGGGATTTCCTCTGGTGGGAGAGTCTAAGACCAGAGGACATAGCCTCAGAATAGAGGGGTATCTTTTTAGACCAGAGATGAGGAGGAATTTCTTTAGCCAGATAGTGGTGAATCTGTGGCAGCTCTGGAGGCCGAGTCTTTATTTATATTTAAGGCAAAGGTTGATAGATTCTTGATTAATGAGGGCATGAAGGGATATGGGGAGAAGGCAGGAGATTGTGGCTGAGAGGAAAATTGGATCAGCCATGATGAATTGGTGGAGCAGACTCAATGTGCCAAATGGCCGAATTCTGATCCTATATCTTATGGTCTTATTTCTGAGGTCAGTGCCACAGAACGGTTGTCAATGAGGCATGATGTGGTTGGTTTCTTAGGCACTATGGTGGTTGTGACCTTGAAATTTGTGAAGATGGTAGTCTGACCAAGGGAAATATTGAAGATGTCAGTGATAACATCTGCTTGCTGGGTTGCACAGTTTGCACACAGCCAGGTATGTTGTCAGATTTTGTGTGGGGTGACCCTGTCTAAGGTCTTCCTCGCATCAACTGTGGGGCCCTTTCTCGACAGCACAGCATTTTGTACATCAAAACATGCATAGAAGATGTTCAGCCTGTCAGGAAGAGAGGCATTGCTGTCATTGAAATGCAGGGTGGTCTTATAGTCCATTGTGCCATGGATGCCCTGCCAAAGTGGCATGTGTTCCTGGTGTCACAGAAGTGGCTTAAGATTTTGTTTGTGTTGTCCTGTTCTCTGAAGATCCAGAAATCTTGCCTTTTTTTTATGGAGGTCATGACAACAAGTTGCTCTCAAGGGCCACATCGAAGGGTTTCCACAAATTCCTTCTCTTGAGATCCAGTACCAACCTGATTTTCCCATGACCATTGAAATCCCCCATGACCTTCCAAACATTGTTCGCTTTAAATGCCTTTTCTATCTCCTGTTGTAGTTTGTATCCACATTTTGGCTACTGTTCCTAAGCCTGTGTACAGGTGTCCCCCGCTTTTCGAACGTTCGCTTTACGAAACCTCACTGTTACGAAAGACCTACATTAGTTACCTGTTTTCGCTAACAGAAGGTGTTTTCACTGTTATGAAAAAAGCGTGCGAAAAAAGGCAGCGCGTGAAAAAAATCAGTGTGCGCCCCGAGCAGCCGCTCTCCCCCGGATTCAGAACGGCATTCTCACCGGCATTGCTTTAACACATGCCTGTGAGCAGCCATTAGCAAAATGAGTTCTAAGGTATCAGAAAAGCCGAAAAGAGCTTGTAAGGGTGTTACACTAAGTGTAAAACTAGACATAATTAAGTGTTTCGATTGTGGTGAACGAAGCAAGGATGAAGTGAGTTTGGCTTGTGGAAGTTGACGAAGATGATGTTGAAGCGGTTTTGGCATCTCATGACCAAGAACTGATAGATGAAGAGCTGATGCAATTGGAAGAGGAAAGGATAACAATCGAAACCTCAGTGTCCCACCACCCCAAACCCCGGGCCGCGGACAGATACCGATTCGCGGAGAATGCAGCGGTAGCTGGGAGGCACCCAGTACGTCTTTAAGAAAAAAGCCGAAATAAGCAAGCTAATTAATTAGGTGCCGACTGGCACGTAAATGTCGGCCCAGATCAGAAGCGATTGCCGATTTCACTTGCTCTATGTAATCAGCAATCGCCTCTGATCTAGGCTGACATTTACGTGCTGGGCGGCACCTAATTAGCATGTGTATTTCGGCTTTTTTCTTAAAGATCTGCTGGGTGCCTCTCGGCTACCGCTATACCCCTGCATGCTTCGCAGATCGGTATTGGTCGGCAGCCCGGAGGGTAGGGGCCACTGCACCACCCCAACCTGCGACTCAGCCTGACACACCATCATCAGTGTGCTCGGCGTTGTCCCAATTCCAGTCAGTGATACTACACTGTACATACATTATTTCTACTTTATATCGGCTGTGTATTTTTACGTGTTATTTGGTATGATTTGGCAGCTTCATTGCTTAAAGGTTACTGGAGAGCGCTTGCGTGAGATTTTCTGCCGACAGTGCTTGCGCCATGTTTCTAACAACAGCGCTTGCGTGAGATTTGCGCTACGGAGAACAGCGCAGGCAATCGCTGTAGAGAAGTATTTCTAATTTATATAGGCTGTGTATTTATCATATCATTCCTGCTTTTACTATGTGTTGCTGTTATTTTAGGTTTTATGTGTTATTTGGCATGATCTGGTAGGTTATTTCTGGGTCTGTGAATGCTCACAAATTTTTCCCATATAAATAAATGGTAATTGCTTCTTCTCTTTACGACATTCCGGCTTACGAACCATTTCATAGGAACGCTCTACCTTCGGATGGCGGGGGAAACCTGTATATCTGTAGATATATTTACATCTTCCATCAGGGTCTTATTTCCATTCTATTTTCTTAACTCTACCCACCCCAAGAGGATTCTAAATCGCTTGGATCCTATGTCACTTTTCTAAAGATTTGTTTACATTTCTTAACAACCGGCCACCCCACACCCTTTGTCCACTGCCTTTCTTTTTAATCGGATGTTTATCTCCTATTTGTAATCTTTACTTTCATAACTTTCTGCAACATCCTATCTGCCAATTTTTACCAGGATATTGATCCCATCCAGTTTTGGTGCTCTCCATCCCGCTTGTAGAGGCCACTTCTATCCCAGAAAAATCCCAAATCTGTTCCAAAAATCTGAATCCCCCAAACTTGCTCTTGAGTCAAGAATTCATCTGCCCCCTCTTAGTGGTTCTGTACTATTTAGCACAGGACACCAATAGTATATTAGCGAATAGTACCTTCTGCCCATCGCCTTATATTCACTCTCCAGGATCTCCCTCATCTGCTTTTCTACCTATGGCATTGGTACCAGTATGGACAAGGACTCTTGGCTGTTCACCCTGACCCTTGTAAATTTTTTGGAACTGCTCAGAGTTCTCCTTGACCCTGGGACTCAGGAGGCATCATCCCATCCTGCTATCTTATTTGTTGCTACAGAATATCTGCCTGTGTTCCTAGCGATTTGAGTTTCCACCACCACAGATCTCTCTGTCTTTGCTCTCCCCTCCTGTGCACAAGACCTCGCTTCTCCTGCTGTTGAAAGACCAGCTCCCACCAACAGATCCAAAGTGGTTATTAAGGAGAATGGTCCTGAGGGAATCCTAAACTTTCAGCCTAACGTCTGTCTGTCTGGGTGGTCACACAACTGCCTGCACTTTGGATATGACCACCTTACTAAAGCTCCAGTCTATGATGCTCTGGATCATGGCTGCTTCTGAATGAGTCCACTGCAGTCAGCTGTTGGATATGGTCAGTCAGGAGCTGAACACACTTTCCACAGGTATGATCATGAGGGACACTGGATTCTCTCTGATATCTCACAACTTGCAAAAGAAGTTTATGACTCTGCTGATTGCCTTCCTGACTGCAACAAAGCTAAAGAGCAAATGCTGATGTACCTTACCACTTCTCATTTTCCAAGCTGAAATCTCTTGAGCCAAAACCTCAGCACTTTCTCCTCAAACACTGCCAATCCCAATATTGGCTGTTCCCCTGGAGCTTGCAACCCTTTAATTTGATTCCAGGTGCTGTGTCTGCTAGAAAGAGATTTCTTTTTAAATCTCCTGCACTCCTGTGCAGCTGCACAGTCACTTGTGAAACTAACAAGCTCTTATTGGCTTTTTATCTCTCCAAAGCGCCTCCTCTCTGCACCTGCGTAATCACGCATGAAATTAGGATCCTGACTATACCTCGATCCACACTATTGCCTGTAAAAATGCTATTCCCTTTTGTCAGTTCCTTTACCTCGCCACATCTGTTTCCAGGATGCAGTTCTCCTTTTCAGCTCATTCACCTCCTCCCTTGCCTCCATTCAGAGCCCCAAACAGTCCTTCCAGATGAGGCAACACTTCACCTGTGAATCTGCTGGGGTCTTCTATTGTGTTCAATGCTCCTGACACGGCCTTCTGTACATTAGTGAGCCTTGTTGCAAATTGGGGGACTGCTTCATTGAGCGCTTCCGCTCCATCCGCCAAAAGCAGAACATCCCGGTGGCTCCGCATTTTAATTCTGTTTCCTATTCCCGTTCCGATAATTTAGGCCATGGTCACCTCTTGTGCTGAGATGAGGACACTCTTGGAGCGGAGGAACAACACCTTATACTCCATCTGCGTAATCTCCATCCTGATGTCATGAATACTGATTTCTCCTTCCAGTAAAAACATTTTTCCTTCCCCCTTCCATCCTCTTCCTTTCCCCACTCTGGCCTTTTACCTCTTCTCACCGGACTCCCCTCCTCCTTCCCTTTCCCCTATGGTCCACTGTCCTCTCCTATCAGATTCCTTCTGATCCAGCCCTTGACCTTTCCCACCCACCTGATTTCACCTATTAACATCCAGCTTGCCTTCTTCGCCTCCCCCCACCTTCTTATTCTGGCGTCTTCTCATTTCCTTCTCAGTTCTGAAAAAGGGCGACGGCCCGAAATGTCGACTGTTCATTTCCAATGGATGCTGTCTGACCTGCTGTGTTCCTCCCGCATTTTCTGTGTATTGTTATGTCATCATTTATCTTCTGAACTGGGTTGCAAAGAAAATTTTACCACAAGAAATGTTCTGATTGATATTGAGTAAATCTGTTGTTCATTACTTATTAAATAGATAAGATGCAGATAATATTGTAAGGTATGAATTTTTCAGTTTCAATTATAATTCTTTTGGTTCAGGTTATTCAATTGAAATATCTAACTGGTTTAATTCATTATTTTAATGAGGTATCAGGAGTCTCAGAGGGCAGTGTGTTTGATGTAGTCTGCCCACATTTAGCAAGGCTTTCTTGTGGCAGTCTCGACAAAATATTGAGAAAAGAGGAGAAATGGGAATTTTGAAGTGAATCTAATATGAAAATAAAACTCCACTCAGATGTTATGAGCTTGTAATGGAGGAGTTTAAGCAACAATAATTGGACGAAAGCTCAAAACTTACACAGGATTCTGGTTGCAACATGACAGCAAAGCTATGCAGAGACTACTTACAAAAATACTCACTTGATAGCTTAGATTAAACCTTGGATAGAATCAGGTTGCTTTATTTTGCACCAGAATTTGCTGATGGAGAACTTAATCGAGTTTCATTAAGTTGTAAGGGTCTTAGATAACGAGGAAGTATTTTTTTCTAATGGGAGAATGATCAAAAGTTTCAGGACAGATTTAATGTAGTAGGTAGAAAGATTGGAATGGTGATGAGAGTATAGAACAGTACAGAATCTCCTTACAGCTAAGACCCTCTAATTCTGACATTATCCTAATAAACCTCTTCTGGACTCTTTCCAAAGCGTCTACATTCTCTCTGTGATGGGTAACCAGAACTGCGCATTGTACTTCACATGCAGCTAAACATATATTTTGTACAACTGCAACCTGACTTCTAGTACTCTGCCCCTTGTGTTGGAGGCAAACATGCCATTTACCTTCTCAACCATTTTATGAAGCTGTAGATTAGACCCCTAAACCCCTCTGTAAATCAATGCTGTGAAAGGTCCTGCCATTTAACTGTATATTTCCCTTGACATTTGACTTCCTAAAGTGCAACAGCTCACACTAACACAAATTAAACTCCATCTGCCATTTCTCCCCCGATCGCTGTAACTGATCTATACCGTGCTTTATCCTATGATGACCTTCTTCATTCTCTGCAACTCCACTTATTTTTATTCTGCCTAACCAACCCATGTTTGTTTATATGTCAGTGATTTATCTACATTACAAAAAACAAGGTAACAGCTTTTCACTTGGTAGGAGTCTGGAGCTCTTTGCTTTCAAGGGTGAAAAGGTAGAGGCTTCAATTTTTTAATAAGCTTTTTATGTCGATGGAAAGCTGTGATCCTCAAGGGTCTTGCTTAAAGACTCTGGCTGTTTTTAGACTGGCATGATTTGGCTTAATGGTCTCTATTGGATTTTCTAATTTTGGCTTTGCCCTGGTTTCATCCCCATGTTGTCTGGTTTTATGAGGAAATGAGCATCCATAATAATTTCTACTTTGCTTTCAATTGTAGAATAAGGGACTGGCAATCCTTGTTGGACGTAATATTTCCGAAGCTGCTTGTACAGAGCTTATCAAAGGGAACATTAACTTCAGGGTCCATACTCTTAAAAACAGGAGGTTACTTCCTTTTTGTTGCTTTGGTGTAATGTATTTGTGAAATTTTTATATATTATGTCTATTTATTGCAGAAGCCCTTGTAAGAGCTTAACACAAGGATTCCATGCTTGCAGTTATTTGGTTATAAAGAATTGGTGCCTTTTACAAAAGTGTACTATAATTTGTAAATATGAGAATCTTAACAACAGATAAATTATAATAATGTTGAATCATCATTTCCAGATGCATTTGTCACTTGTTTCTGAAGCATAAGCATTGATATTACTTATCCAGCAGGCACTTCAAGTTCTGTTCGTCAACACCTTGCACATTTCAATTATATGTAATGTATCCAGGTCGCAACTGAGTTCTGCATAAATGATTATAACACTAAGGCACTACAGTGGATTCTGATGAATTGGGACACATTGGGACTGCTACATTTTGTCCGACTTAAGCAGCTATCCTAATCAGCCAAAGTTTTATGGAAGTAGTTAAATGATATAAAAAAGATAAACTATCTATTGCTTAACTGAATAACAAAATTCTTTAAACAACACACATCAAAGTTGCTGGTGAACGCAGCAGGCCAGGCAGCATCTATAGGAAGAGGCGCAGTCGACGTTTCAGGCCGAGACCCTTCGTCAGGACTAACTGAAGGAAGAGTGAGTAAGGGATTTGAAAGCTGGAGGGGGAGGGGGAGATGCAAAATGATAGGAGAAGACAGGAGGGGGAGGGATAGAGCCGAGAGCTGGACAGGTGATAGGCAAAAGGGGATACGAGAGGATCATGGGACAGGAGGTCCGGGAAGAAAGACGGGGGGGGGGGGTGACCCAGAGGATGGGCAAGAGGTATATTCAGAGGGACAGAGGGAGAAAAAGGAGAGTGAGAGAAAGAATGTGTGCATAAAAATAAGTAACAGCTGGGGTACGAGGGGGAGGTGGGGCCTAGCGGAAGTTAGAGAAGTCAATGTTCATGCCATCAGGTTGGAGGCTACCCAGATGGAATATAAGGTGTTGTTCCTCCAACCTGAGTGTGGCTTCATCTTTACAGTAGAGGAGGCCGTGGATAGACATGTCAGAATGGGAATGGAATTAAAATGTGTGGCCACTGGGAGATCCTGCTTTCTCTGGCGGACAGAGCGTAGATGTTCAGCAAAGCGGTCTCCCAGTCTGCGTCGGGTCTCACCAATATATAAAAGGCCACATCGGGAGCACCGGACGCAGTATATCACCCCAGTCGACTCACAGGTGAAGTGATGCCTCACCTGGAAGGACTGTTTGGGGCCCTGAATGGTGGTAAGGGAGGAAGTGTAAGGGCATGTGTAGCACTTGTTCCGCTTACACGGATAAGTGCCAGGAGGGAGATCAGTGGGGAGGGATGGGGGGGACGAATGGACAAGGGAGTTGTGTAGGGAGCGATCCCTGCGGAATGCAGAGGGGGGGGGAGGGAAAGATGTGCTTAGTGGTGGGATCCCGTTGGAGGTGGCGGAAGTTACGGAGAATAATATGTTGGACCCGGAGGCTGGTGGGGTGGTAGGTGAGGACCAGGGGAACCCTATTCCTAGTGGGGTGGTGGGAGGATGGAGTGAGAGCAGATGTACGTGAAATGGGGGAGATGCGTTTAAGAGCAGAGTTGATAGTGGAGGAAGGGAAGCCCCTTTCTTTAAAAAATGAAGACATCTCCCTCGTCCTAGAATGAAAAGCCTCATCCTGAGAGCAGATGCGGCGGAGACGGAGGAATTGCGAGAATTGCCGTGGATCTTTACAGTAGAGGAGGCTTTGCTGAACATCTACGCTCTGTCCGCCAGAGAAAGCAGGATCTCCCAGTGGCCACACATTTTAATTCCATTCCCATTCTGACATGTCTATCCACGGCCTCCTCTACTGTAAAGATGAAGCCACACTCAGGTTGGAGGAACAACACCTTATATTCCGTCTGGGTAGCCTCCAACCTGATGGCATGAACATTGACTTCTCTAACTTCCGCTAGGCCCCACCTCCCCCTCGTACCCCAGCTGTTACTTATTTTTATGCACACATTCTTTCTCTCACTCTCCTTTTTCTCCCTCTGTCCCTCTGAATATACCTCTTGCCCATCCTCTGGGTCACCCCCCCCCGTCTTTCTTCCCGGACCTCCTGTCCCATGATCCTC
Organism: Mobula hypostoma; assembly: GCF_963921235.1. Classification (NCBI taxonomy): domain Eukaryota; kingdom Metazoa; phylum Chordata; class Chondrichthyes; order Myliobatiformes; family Myliobatidae; genus Mobula; species Mobula hypostoma. The sequence continues at coordinate 109,944,805 of NC_086103.1, read as the reverse complement.
TCGTATCCCCTTTTGCCTATCACCTGTCCAGCTCTCGGCTCTATCCCTCCCCCTCCTGTCTTCTCCTATCATTTTGCATCTCCCCCTCCCCCTCCAGCTTTCAAATCCCTTACTCACTCTTCCTTCAGTTAGTCCTGACGAAGGGTCTCGGCCTGAAACGTCGACTGCGCCTCTTCCTATAGATGCTGCCTGGCCTGCTGCGTTCACCAGCAACTTTGATGTGTGTGCTTGAATTTCCAGCATCTGCAGAATTCCTGTTGTTTGCAACAAAATTCTTTATCCTTCTCATATTTGCTGTTATTTGTTTTGTACATTCCACTTAATCTTTGGTAACTGTTATGTGTCGTCTACCAAGATTTAAAAGAGTGTTCCTTGAACTTGTTAGTCTTTGCAGTTTGCTTTTGGTTTAGATTTCTGGTGCTTCTTTTGGTTATTCTCAATGACCTTTCTAATTTTCATGGTAATTTTTCTTTTGTTTGTGAGGGCTTGTCCAGTTGCTTATTGCTTCTACAGAATCTGTTTGGGTCAAGTTTCACACCAGAAAACACTTAAATCAAGACTTGGCTTATTTTATTATTTTTTTCTATTTTCTGTAAATAATTTTTATTTTCCTTAGCTTTATGAGATGTTTAGTAAAGTCAATCCTCAGAAATATAATTAACCAAATAGAACTGCAGGAGGAATTACTGAGTTAACTGTAAAACTATCTGAAAAGCTTGAGACATAAAGAAGAGATAATGAAATGTACTCAGAATGGCAGACTGTAAGTGATCATATCCCATAGAATATGTTTAGGGGCTGTAACTCATCATTGCATGTGTACATGACTTGGCTAGTGGCAACAGGTAAGTTTGCCAATGAGACCAAGGATGCCACAGTAGTGTAATGGTTAGCGCAAAGCTATGAACGATCAGGGTGTTCCAGAGCTTGGAGTTCAGTTCCAGGACGATCTCTCAGGGGTCTGTACGTTCTCCCCAAGAACCGTGTGGTGTTCTCCAGGTGCTCCAGTTTCCTCCCACAATCCAAAGATGCGCTAGTCAGTAGGTTAATTGGTTATTGTAAATTATCCTGTGTTTAGGCTCGTGTTAAGTAGCTGGGATACTGGTCAGTGTGGTTTATTAGGCCAGAAGGGCCTGTTCCACGCTGTATCTCTAAAAATAATAATAAAAAATAAAAAGATACACGATACTCCAAATAATTCAAATGGAACCATTAATTTTTTGACTGCCATGAATGGGTGAAATTGTTAATACAGTTCTATTTGCACATCGTTGGTTCCAGTTTAGGTGGACCTAAAAATGAGTGTTTTCTGAATAATGAAAACTAGACGTGGAGGATCAAATAATTCGGGGTGAATCTAAATCGGTAAAATATTAAAACCATAAGATACAGGAGCAGAATCAGACCATTTGGCGCATTGAGTCTGCTCTGCCATTTCATCATGGCTGATCTGTTTTCCCTCTTGACTCCAGTCTCCTGCCTTCTCCCCATATCCCTTCATGCCCCAACTAATCAAGGATCTATCAACTTCTGCCTTAAGTATACACAATGGCTTGGCCTTCACAGCCACCTGTAGCATCAACTTCCACAGATTCACCACCCTCTGGCTAAAGAAATTCTTCCTCATCTCTGTTCTAAAATGACATCCCTCTATTCTGAGACAGTGTCCTACATCCCTCTATTCTGAGACAGTGTCCTCTGGTCTTAGACTCTCCCACCATAGGAAACATCCTCACCACATCCACTCTATCAAAGCTTTTCAGTATTTGATAGGTTTCAATGAGGTCACCCCTCATTCTTCTGAATTCGAGTGAGTAGAGGCCCAGACCTATCAAATGCTCCTCTTATGACAAGCCTTAATCATATTTGTGAACCTTCTTTGAACTCTCTCCAATGTTAGCACATCTTTTCTTAAATAAGAGTCCCGAAATAGCTCACAGTTCTCCGTGAAACCTTACCAGTGTTTTATAAAGCTTCAACATTACATCCTTGCTTTTATAATCTAGTCCTCTCAAAATGAATGCTAACATTGCATTTGCCTTCCTCACATCTGACTCAACCAGACAATTGACCATTAGGGAGGCCTGCACAAGAACCCGAGTCCCTATGCACCTCAGATTTTTGAATTTTCTCTTCATTTAGAAAGTAGTCTACACTTTTATTTCATCTACCAAAGTGCATGACCATACAGTTCCTGACACTGTATTCCATCTGCCACATCTTTGCTCATTCTCCTAATCTGTCTGTGTCCTTCTGTAGCTTCTCTACTTCCTCAAAACTGTCTGCCCCTCTGCCTGTCTTTGTGTCGTCTGCAAACTTGGCCACAAAGCTATCAGTTCTGTCATCTAGATCATTAACATATAATGTAAAAATAAGCGGTCCCAACACAGACCCCCTGTGGAACACCACTGGTCACTGGCAGCCAACCAGAAAAGGCTCTTTTTTTATTCTCACTTTTTGCCTCCTGCCAATCAGTCAATGCTCTATCCATGCTAGTACCTTTTCTGTAATTTCATGGGCTCTTAACTTGTTAAGTAGCCTCGTGTGGCACCCTGTCAAAGGCCTTCTGAAACTCCAGGTACACAACATTATCCAATTTTCCTTTGTCTATCGTGTTATTTCTTCAAAGAATTCCAACACATTTGTCAGGCAAGATTTTCCCTTGAGGAGACCATGCTGACTACGATCTATTTTATCATGTGCCTCCAAGTACCCTGAAACCACATCTTTAACAATCGACTCCAACATCTTCCCAACCACTGCGGTCAGACTAATTGGCCTATAATTTCCTATCTTCTGCCTTCCTTTCTTCTCGAAGAGTGGAATGACATTTGCAATTTTCCAGTCCTCTGGAACCATGCCAGAATCAGTGGATTCTTGAAAGATAATTACTAATGTCTCCACAATCTCTTCAGCCATCTCTTTCAGAACCCTGAAGTGTATACCATCTGGTCCAGGTGAATTACCTATCTTCACACCTTTCAGTTTCCCAAGAACCTTCTCTCTAGTAATGGCAACTTCACACACTTCTGCCCCCCTGACACTCTTGAACCTCTGGCAGACTGTTAGTGTCTTTCACAGTACTTATACTTATTCAGTTCATCCACCATTTCTTTATCCCCATTACTAGCTCTCCTGCATCATTTTCCAACGGTCCTATATCTACCCTTGCCTCTCATTTGTACTTTATATATCTGAAGAAACTTTTGATATCCTCTTTCATATTATTAGCTAGCTTCCCTTCATATTCTATCTTTTCCTTCTTTGTGACTTTTTTAGTTGCCTTCTGTTAGTTTTTAAAAGCATCCCAATATTCTTCTAAGTTTTCACTAATTTTTGTTCTATTATAAGACCATAAGACAAAGGAGCAGAAGTAGACCATTCGGCCCATTGAGTCTGCTCCGCCATTTTATTATGAGCTGATCCATTCTCCTATTTAGTCCCACTCCCCCGCCTTCTCACCATAACCTTTGATGCCGTGGCTACTCAGATACCTATCAATCTCTTCCTTAAATACACCCAGTGACTTGGCCTCCACTGCTGCCCGTGGCAACAAATTCCATAGATTCACCACCCTCTGACTAAAAAAATTTCTTCGCATTTCTATTCTGAATGGGCGCCCTTCAATCCTTAAGTCATGCCCTCTTGTACTTGACTCCCCCATCATGGGAAACAACTTTGCCACATCCACTCTGTCCATGCCTTTTAACATTTGAAATGTTTCTATGAGGTCTCCCCTCATTCTTCTAAACTCCAAGGAATACAGTCCAAGAGCAGACTCATATGTTAACCCTCTCATTCCCGGAATCATTCTAGTGAATCTTCTCTGTACCCTCTCCAACGTCAGCACACCCTTTCTTAAATAAGGAGACCAAAACTGCCCAAAGTACTCCAAGTGAGGTCTCACCAGCGCCTCATAGAGCCTCAACATCACATCCCTGCTCCTATACTCTCTTCCTCTAGAAATGAATGCCAACATTGCATTCGCCTTCTTCACTACTGACTCAACCCGGAGGTTAACTTTAAGGGTATCCTGTACGAGGACTCCCTAGTCCCGTTGCATCTTGGAACTTTGAATTCTTTCCCCATTTAATTAATAGTCTGCCCGTTTATTTTTTCTGCCAAAGTGCATAACCATACACTTTCCAACATTGTACTTCATTTGCCACTTCTCTGCCCATTCTTCCAATCTATCCAAGTCTCTCTGCAAACTCTCCATTTCCTCAGCACTACCAGCCCCTCCACCTATCTTCGTATCGTCAGCAAACTTAGCCACAAAGCCATCTATTCCATAATCCAAATCGTTGATGTACAATGTAAAAAGAAGTGGTCCCAACACTGATACCTGTGGAACACCACTGGTAACCGGCAGCCAACCAGAATAGGATCCCTTTATTCCCACTCTCTGTTTCCTGCCAATCAGCCAACGCTCTATCCACGTATGTAACTTTCCCGTAATTCCATGGGCTCTTATCTTGTTAAGTAGCCTCGTGTGGCACCTTGTCAAAGGCCTTCTGAAAATCCAAATATACAACATCCACTGCATCTCCCTTGTCTAGCCTACTGGTAATTTCCTAAAAAAATTGTAATAGGTTTGTCAGGCAGTATTTTCCTTTAAGGAATCCATGCTGAGTTCTGCCTATCTTGTCATATGCCTCCAGGTACTCTGTAACCTCATCCTTGACAATCGACTCCAACAACTTCCCAACCACCGATGTCAAGCTAACAGGTCTATAATTTCCTTTTTGCTTCCTTACCCCCTTCTTAAATAGCGGAGTGACATTTGCAATCTTCCAGTCTTCTGGAACCATGCCAGAATCTATCGACTTTTGAAAGATCATCGCTAATGCCTCCGCAATCTCCACAGCTACTTCCTTCAGAACACGAGGGTGCATTCCATCTGGTCCAGGAGATTTATCTACCTTTAGCCTATTCAGCTTCCTGAGTACTTTCTCTGTTGTAATTGTGACTGTGCACACTTCTTTTCCCTGCCACCCTTGAGTGTCTGGTATACTGCTGATGTCTTTCTCAGTGAAGACTGATGCACAATATTCGTTCAGTTCCTCTGCCATCTCCTTATCTCCCATTTCAATTTCTCCAGCATCATTTTCTATCGGTCCTATATCTACTGTCACCTGTCTTTTACTCTTTATATACTTGAAAAAGCTTTTGGTATCCTCTTGGATATTATTTGCTAGCTTCCTTTCACAGTTAATCTTTTCTCTCTTAATGACCTTCTTGGTTTCCTTTTGTAAGGTTTTAAAAACTTCCCAACCCTCTGTCTTCCCACTAATTTTTGCTTCCTTGTATGCCCTCTCCTTTGCTTTAACTTTGGCTTTGACTTCTCTTGTCAACCACAGTTGCATCCTTTTTCCACTCGAAAATTTCTTCTTTTTTGGAATGTACCTGTCTTGCACATTCCTCATTTCTCGCATAAACTCCAGCCACTGCTGCTCTGCCGTCTTTCCCGCCAGTGTCCCTTTCCAGGCAACTTTGGCCAGTTCCTCTCTCATGCCACTGTAATTTCCTTTACTCCACTGAAATACCGACACATCAGATTTTGGCTTCTCTTTTTCTAATTTCACAGTGAACTCAATCTGTTTATAATCACTGCCTCCTAAGGGTTCCTTCACCTCAATCTCTCTAATCACCTCCGGTTCATTACCCAATCCAGTACAGCCGATCCCCTAGTGGGCTCAACAACAAGCTGTTCTAAACAGCCATCTCGCAGACATTCTACAAATTCTCTCTCTTGAGATCCTGTGCTGACCTGATTTTCCCAATCTACTCGCATGTTAAAATCCTCCACAATTATCATAACACTGCCCTTCTGACAAGCGTTTTCTATTTCCAGTTGTAATTTGTAGTCCACATCCCTGCAGCTGTTTGGAGGCCTATAAATAACTGCCATTAGGGTCCTTTTACCCCTGCTATTTCTTAGCTCAACCCATAAAGATTCTGCACCTTCCGATCCTATATCACCTTTTTCGATTGATTTAATATCATTTCTTACCAATAAAGCCACGCCTCCCCCTCTGCCTACCTTCCTATCCTTCCGATAAACCATGTATCCTTGGACATTCAGCTTCCAGAGACATGCATCCTTTAGCCAGGTCTCAGTGATGGCCACAATATCATACCTGCCAATCTGTAGCTGTACCACAAGATCATCCACCTTATTCCTTACGCTGCGTGCATTTAAGTACAACACCTTAAGTCCAGTATTTGATACTTTTTGCTTTGATTTCACTGCAACTTTATTGCACTGCAACTCATCCCAGTGGCTACAAATTTGCCCCATCACCTGCCTGTCTTTCCTGACATCTTTACTGCTCACTATCTTAGATTTATTTCTGTTTTCCCCTTCCTCCGCTCTATCCTTCCGGTTCCCATCCCCCTACCAAATTAGTTTAAACCCTCCCTAACAGCTCTATTAAACTTTCCCGCCAGGATATTGGTCCCCTTCGGGTTCAGGTGTAACCTGTCCTTTTTGAACAGGTCATACTTCCCCCAGAAGAGAACCCAATTATCCAAGAATCTGAAGCCTTGACTCCTGCACCAGTCTCTCAGCCACGCATTCATCTGCCTGATCCGACTATTCTTGCCCTCGCTAGCACGTGGCATAGGTAGCAATCCTGAGATTACTACCCTGGAAGTCCTGCTTCTCAGCTTCCTTCCTAACTCCTGGAAATCTCTCTTCAGTACCTCCTCCTTTGTCCTATCTATGTCATTGGTACCAACATGTACCAAGACAACTGGCTGCTCACCCTCCCCCTTTAAAATATTCAGGACCCGATCCAAGACATCCCGTACCCTGGCACCTGGGAGGCAACACACCATGTGGGTATCTCTGTCAGGCTCACAGAATCTCCTGTCTGTTCCCCTGACTATGGAATCCCCTACGACTACCGCATTTCTCTTCTCCCTCCTTCTCTCCTGCACAACAGCGCCAGGCTCAGTGCCAGAGACCCGGCCACTGTGGGCATCCCCTGTCAGGTCATCCCCCTCAACAGCATCTAGAACAAGATATTTGTTGCTGAGGGGGACAGCCACAGGTGTGCTCTCCACTATCCAGGCATTTCCCTTCCCTTTCTTGACAGCGACCCAGTTTTCTGACCCCTGTAGCCGAGGGATGACTACCTCCCTGTAGCTCCTGTCTATCACCTCTTCACTTTCCCTGATAAGCAGTAGGTCATCAAGCTGCAGCTCCAGATCCCTAACACGGTCTCTGAGGAGCTGTAACTCGGTGCACCTGGCGCAGATGTGGCCATCAGGGAGGCTGGAGGTCTCCCAGGATTCCCAATCTGACACCCTGAACAAAGCACTAACCCTGCAGGCATGCTACCTAATTCTACAGGAATGAAACAGGAAAAATAAGTCTACTCACCCACTTACCTCGCCAAACAGACGAACTTTTTAAACCGTTAGCTCATACTGTTAGCTGTGAGAGCCCTGCAGTTCCTTTCTGTCCGGGCCGATTCGCAAAAGGGGTGGGGGCGGGAGAAAAAAAGAGTTGGCGCTTCACTCTTGCCTCTTCCCGTTTACTGCCGAAGCCCGTTGAAGCCAAAGCCCGACACTCTGCTCCCATTCACTCCACTGCCCGCTGTATAGGGTGGTCTCCTTTTTAAACTCCCCGCTTGGTCCTGTAGACGTCACGCGCCTGCGCAGTCTCGCCCTTCTTGCACTCGAAGAAGTTTTAATTATATGCCCCCTCTGGTTTTTATGTTGGTTTTGACTTCTTGTCAGCTATAGTTGTGTCATCCTGCCTTTAGGATACTTCTTCCTCTGTAGGATGTATTGTCAGTGTTCTTTTCTAATCAATTTTGGCGAGCTCTTCTTTCATGCCTCTGTAATTCCCTTTACTCCACTGTAACATCTAACTTTAGCTTCTCATCAGATTGCAAAGTGAATTATGATCACTAGTCTCTAAGTGTTCCTTTACCTTAAGCTCTCTAATCAATTCTGGTTCATTGCATATCAGCCAATCCAGAGTAGCTGATCTCCCAGCTTAGTGGTCACCAACCTTTTTAAGCCCAAGATCCCCTACTTCGACCTCAGTGAAAGGCAAGATCTACCTGCTAAATCGTTTAGAGAAAAAACAGCTCAGATTGTACTTCCAATTTGAGGCCTTTTATTTGGGCGAATTGTATTTGAATTACACAAAATACTTTTGTCAAACTTTCAAATTAATTCAAACAAGAAAACACTGTAACTAGCATATCAAACAGGCCATAGCTGTCTTTCTTTAAGAATATTACAATACTTCACACCTTTAATTATAAGTTTCATTATTTAATTTTATTTTAACACAGAAAATAAATGAATTAAAATTGACTGTTGCACTCAGTGTGATGACTGGGGCTGAATACTTTCTGCTAGTTCCCTGAAATTTGGCTCATAACTACAGACAGCCAGTCTGTGAGGTGTAGGGTTGCCAACTGTCCCATATTTCCCCCGCTAAGGTAGAGCGTTCCTATGAAACCTTTTGTGCCGAAATGCTTTAAGCCGAAAAAGCAATTACCATTAATTTATATGGAAAAAAATTTTGAGCGTTCCCAGACCCAAAAAAATAACCTACCAAATCATACCAAATAACACATAAAACCTAAAATAATAATTTTCTTCTGTGAAAATGCAATTTCCCATAGATAAGTTGACCCGAAGTAGGCACTGACTTTTAGTGGTATAAAACCAACATGTGCACGCGCAGTGCTCGGCCCCATCAGTAGTAATTGCCACCAGTTTATGAATGAGGATGTCATTTTCATGGACATATTTTTTTAAACTCATTGTAAATATCCTCACCTCTCGTTCTTTCCTTTAATTGCAAAAGAGTGAGGAAGTCCTCCTTTGTTGTAAAATCCTGGAAAGCCATTCTGTCAAATACAACAAGCTGAGCTGTTTGCATTACATCCAGGGATTCATCGAACTGTAGTGAAAAATATCCATGTGATCTGACAATGACTCTACCCTCCTTGTCACTGTTGCAGGGCCAAGCAGTGTATTATGTACTGTGGTTGTGATGCCGTTTTTGTTTTTAAAGTCATTAAAACAGTCTCTGTGGTAACGACCATTGCTTCCTTAAATAAATCGCCATCTGTAAAAGGCTTCTTGTGTTTAGCCAAAAGGTGACTTACACGAAATGATGCTTCAATAGCAGCCTTATTTTGAGCAGCAATTTTTGTGGAAAATGATTGCTGGGCCTTCAACCCCAATTACCCCAATTTCAGCTCCTCAACTTTCCAGGCACGAGTCGCGCTCTTTGGGGGGTAGGTGTCTTTAAATTCCTGGTGGTTGGTGTTGCGGTGCCGCTCCAGATTCCCTCTTTTAGTCAGTGCTTGTGTTTGGTGGCACAACATACATACTTGTCTTTCACCAAGGTAAACAGAAATTCCTCTTCCCATTCTGGATGGAATTTGTATGTTTTTGCCTTCTTTCGTGGAGCCTCTGCCATGCTATCAGGATATCACGAGCGATTGCGTCGCCTCTAATCTGGGCCGACATTTACGTGCCAGGCAGCACCTAATTCATTGCTTGTTTATTTCGGCTTTTTTTCTTAAAAACGTGCTGTGCGCATCCCGACTACCGCTGCACCACTGCATGCTTCGCGGCCCGGAGGTTGGGGATCTCTGCCGTACATTGATGTTTGCGACAGTCTGTACTGTTACCGAATATGATTGGTCACTTTGATGCAGCACAGGCTACGTTGAAAATGCGGTGCATGGCGGGGGAACTGCTAGCATGCGCCCTGGGCAGAAAGAACAGAACTAAACCCCCGCAACCCGGAAACAATCTCTCTTTACGAACAGCTTTTTAGTGAAAATATTGCTATATTACCATTATCCTAATTAGTATTACTTTTATAATGCTCAGATTACAACAGTATTTGTGTATTTATTTTGGATTTTTCTTTGGGATCTACTGGGAAAGTCTCAAAGATCGACCGGTTGATCACGATCGACAGGTTGGCGACCCCTACCCTAGCTGATCTACAACCATGAGCTGCTCTAAAAAGCTATCTTGTAAGCATTCGAGATGGCCACAGGCATTTGCGATCCAGCACCAACCTGATTTTCCCAATCCCCCGCATATTGTAATCCTCCATGAGCAGAATTATCTGCAGCTTAATGCGAAAAAGACTAAGGAGCTGGTGGTAGACCTGAGGAGAGCTAAGGTATCGGTGTCCCCTGTTTACATCCAGGCGGTCAGTGTGGACATGGTGGATGATTACAAATACTTGGGGATACGAATTGACAATAAACTGGACTGGTCAATGAATACTGAGGTTGTCTACAAGAAGGGTCAGAGCTGTCTATATTTCCTGAGGAGACTGAGGTCCTTTAACATCTGCCAGACGATGCTGAGGATGTTCTATGAGTCTGTGGTGGCCAGTGCTATCATGTTTGCTGTTGTGTGCTGGGGCAGCAGGCTGAGGGTAGCAGACACCAACAGAATCAACAAACTCATTCGTAAGGCCAGTGATGTTGTGGGGTTGGAACTGGACTCTCTGACGGTGGTGTCTGAAAAGAGGATGCTGTCCAAGTTGCATGCCATCTTGGACAATGTCTCCCATCCACAACGTAATGTACTGGGTGGGCACAGGAGTATATTCAGCCAGAGGCTCATTCCACCGAGATGCAACACAGAGTGTCATAGGAAGTCATTCCTGCCTGTGGCCATCAAACTTTACAACTCCTCCCTTTGAGGGTCAGACACCCTGAGCCAATAGGCTGGTCCTGGACTTATTTCCTGGCATAATTTACATATTACTATTTAACTATTTATGGTTTTATTACTATTTATTACTTATGGTGCAACTGTAACGAAAACCAATTTCCCCCGGGATCAATAAAGTATGACTATGATTATTATAACGTTTGGATCTCCCCCTCCCCCTCCAACTTTCAAATCCCTTACTCACTCTTTCCTCAGTTAGTCCTGACGAAGGGTCTCGGCCTGAAACGTCGACTGCACCTCTTCCTAGAGATGCTGCCTGGCCTGCTGCGTTCACCAGCAACTTTTATGTGTGTTGCTTGAATTTCCAGCATCTGCAGAATTCCTGTTGTTATTATTATAACATTCTTATTTTGACATGCATTTTCTATCTCCTGTTGTAATTTGTAGACGATATCTTTACTACTGTTTGGGGACAGTTACAGAAAGTATACAAAAGTTAGCTTGTTTAATATTTTAAAGCTTTCAATTTAAACTCAATTCAACAAATGTATCTTATACTTCATTCCTTGCTTATGTTTGGATTTGTTTTTTTTTCCGCCTCTCGATCCCCCATCAATCAGCAAGTTTAAATCTTCTGTGTTGATGTGTGCATGATTTAAAAGCAGACTTCTGGCATTTCCTTTAAAAATCCTGACCAATCTATTTTAACACTGATGAGAACTAAACTAAGAGCAGGCTATTTATTGATTTCCAGTCATTGTCGTGATAAGGGAACATGAGAAAGTAAGGCAGAATTTTCAATTGAGTTTCATATGGAGAGTTCCAAACTAAGCTCTTTTTCCAGTTGAAGTAAGCCACATTTTGAAGAAAAAAATAAATAATCTGTTAACAGTAAACACTATTCAATTGTTAATAGTTGACCTTATTGACAGGATGAAGAATCAAAGGAAACTTGTAGCACATAATAATGCTAGTATCTAAAATTAACTGGTAAAGGCTCCACATTTTCGGTTAAGTAACTATAGTTGACAAAACAGCGAGGAGAAAACATTAAATTTTTGTTTGTTTTATTTTATTTTTAATTCAATTTTGCCAAGTGCATGTTGTTGGCGAGGCCAAAATTTATAACTGTCTGAATCTACCATTATGAACCACTTTGAACTGCTGCAGTTTTTCTCGGGAAAATTGTCCTTCAATGCTGCTGGATATAGATTTCCAGAATTTAGAATGAGTGACAAAAGAAAGTAAAAATAGAAGCAGGGGTGAGTTATTTAATCCTTTGTACTTGCTTAGTTTTTCAGTGAGACTTTAACTTCAGCGCGAGTTTCTGGGTCTTGTGTCTCATTTCTTGATTGCGGTAATGAAGAAGTAATTTGAAATAGTCATACTTTATTGATCCGGGGGGGAAATTGGTTTTCTTTACAGTTGCACCATAAATAATAAATAGTAATAGAACCATAAATAGTTAAATAGTAATATGTAAATTATGAAATAAGTCCAGGACCAGCCTATTGTCTCAGGGTGTCTGACCCTCCAAAGGAGGAGTTGTAAAGTTTGATGGCCACAGGCAGGAATGACTGCCTATGACGCTCTGTGCTGCATCTCGGTGGAATGAAACTCTGGCTGATTGTACTTCTGTGCCCACCCAGTACAGTATGTAGTAGATGGGAAACATTGTCTAAGATGGCATGCAACTTGGACAGCATCCTCTTTTCAGACACCACCGTGAGAGAGTCTAGTTCCATCCCCACAACATCACTGGCCTTACGGATGAGTTTGTTGATTCTGTTGGTGTCTGCTACCCTCAGCCTGCTGCCCCAGCATACAACTGCAAACATGATAGCACTGGCCACCACAGACTTATAGAACATCCTCAGCATCGTTCGGCAGATGTTAAAGGACCTCAGTCTCCTCAGGAAATAGAGATGGGTCTGACCCTTCTTGTAGACAGCCTCGGTGTTCTTTGACCAGTCCAGTTTATTGTCAATTCGTATCCCCAGGTATTTGTAATCCTCCACCATGTCCACACTGACCCGCCGGATGGAAACAGGGGTCACCAGTACCTTAGCTCTCCTCAGGTCTACCACCAGCTCCTTAGTCTTTTTCACATTAAGCTGCAGATAATTCTGCTCACACCATGTGACAAAGTTTCCTACAGTAGCCCTGTACTCAGCCTCATCTCCCTTGCTGATGCATCCAACTATGGCAGAGTCATCCAAAAACTTCTGAAGATGACAAGACTCTGTGCAGTAGTTGAAGTCCGAGGTTATGCTTGTTTATGCTATTGGCTCAGGGTGTCTGACCCTCCAAGGGAGGAGTTGTAAAGTTTAATGGCCACAGGCAGGAATGACCTCCTATGACGCTCTGTGTTGCATCTCGGTGGAATGAATCTCTGGCTGAATGTACTCCTGTACCCAACCAGTACATTATGTAGTGGATGGGAGACATTGTCCAAGATGGCATGCAACTTGGACAGCATCCTCTTTTCAGACACCACCGTCAGAGAGTCCAGTTCCATCCCCACAACATCACTGGCCTTACGAATGAGTTTGTTTATTCTGTTGGTGTCTGCTACCCTCAGCCTGCTGCCCCAGCACACAATAGCAAACATGATCGCACTGGCCACCACTGGTATGGATGTCCTCGGTGACTGAGCTTCGACTGTGTGCAGGATAGTTGATTCCACAGCTTGGCTACACTTTGGTTGAATTTTTTTTTCATCTCTGTGCTTAATATGTGACTACTATTTCAGGCTTGGGCTGAAACAAACAATCCAGTGAGTCCTTCCAGCATTTTGTGTGTGTTGAAACCAGGGAAATACCAGCGCTCATCTACTTTGCCAGGCCCATAAGAGCTCCACATGTCTATCTAAATTTTAATATGTATAACAAAGCCCACTGATCACAGGCATCCCATCACAAGATGAGTCTTCTGTCATCTCCTCTTCTCCTATTATTAAGCCAATTTTGAATCCACTTTGCCAATTTCCATCGGATATTAATGGCTCCTGCCATAAATCCCCCACTAATCCACCCCCCCATCATCCACCCCTTCATCCCCCCCCCATATTTCCCCTCTCTTCTACGCCCTTTCTCTGCCCCTACTTTTGTTTACCCTCCACTCTTCCCCTTCCATCTCACCCTCCCCATTCTGCTCCCCCTTGCTCCCTCCACGTTAATGCTCTGAATTATCCAGGTACCTCTGTCAGTAATCTCAACATGAGTTAAATCAGAACAGTTTGTCTATTTGCAGTGGAAATTGGAGATTAACCGCATTTATCTGAGTTCATCTCTAATTGCTCAGTAACTCTAAAACAATTTGAGTAACTTTATGCTCGTTTGAGATTCTTAAACAGGCTTGACTCAAAATGTTGAAGTTTTTTTTTTGCATTTACGTACTTCAGCCCAGTTTGACTGGAATCCAAACTTTCCTTTCTCAATTCCAAGCCAGGATATTTCTGCCACAAATTTTTACCAACCATATACTTAATTTTGCATTGTGCTTGCTCTTTACCAGACATGGATGAACACTGTTGAATGTACCAAAAATAGTTAAAATTTCTTTCCTCAAATGCTGGGTGAAGAAGCAACGGTAACAGTTAAGGTTTTTACTCAAACTAATTGGCATGCCTCTGTCAGTGTAATTCTGTTGCTGCAGATAAAGCTTATGAACAAGTTTGTACTTTGCAAAGAAACTGGAAAAGGCATTTTGTTGAGTGTCATTGCTATTCTGATTAGTAGTTCTGATTTCAAATGAAAATTTACACTCAGTGGCCGCTTTATTAGGTACACGTGTGCACCTGCTCTTTAATACAAATATTTAATCAGCCAATCATGTGGCTGCAACTCAATACATAAATTTATGCAGACATGGTCAAGAGGTTCACTTGTTGTTCAGACCAAACATTAAGTGGGTAAGAAATGTGATCTAAGTAACTTTGTCAGTGGAATAATTGTTTGTGCCAGATGGGATGGTTTTGAGTAGCTCAAACTGCTGACCTGCAGGGATTTTCACACACAACAGTCTTTAGTGTTTACAGAGAATGATGCGAAATACAAAAAAAAATACAGTAAGCAGCATTTTTGTGGGTGAAAACTCCTTGTTAATGAGAGAGGTCAGTGGAGAAAGTCCAGGCTGGTTCAAGCTGAATTGAATTGAGTTTATTTCTTACATCCTTCACAGACAGAAGGAGTAAAAATCTTTACGTTACATCTCCATCTAAATGTGCAATCATAGTAATTTATAATTATTTATAATAAATAGAACAGTCAATGTAATATAGAGTAAACTCAAATCAGCACAAGTTCATCAGTCTGATGACCTAGTGGAAGAAGCTGTCCCGGAGCCTGTTGGTCCTGGCTTTTATGCTGCAGTACCACTTCCTGGATGGTAGCAGCTAAAACAGATTGTGGTTGGGATGACTTGGGTCCCCAATGATCCTACAGACCCTTTTTACACGCATTTCCTTGTAAATGTCCTGAATCATGGGAAGTTCACAACTACAGATGTGCTAGGCTGTCCACACCATGCTCTGCAGAGTCCTGCAATTAAGGGAGGTACAGTTCCCATATCAGGCAGTGATGCAACCAGTCAGGATGCTCTCAATTGTGCCCCTGTAGAAAGTTCTTAGGATTTGAGGACCCATATCAAACTTCGTCAACCGTCTGAGGTGAAAGAGGCGCTGTTGTGCCTTTTTCACCACACAGGTGGTGTGTCCAGACCACGTGAGGTCCTCAGTGATGTGGGGACCTCTCAACCCCGGGTTCATTAATGTCAATAGAGATTAGCCCATCTCCATTCCTCTGTAATCCGCAACCAGCTCCTTTGGTTTTGCGAATTGACCACTGTGTCAGAGAGATGACTTCTTCCCTGCAGGCCACCTCATTATTGTTTGAGATAAGGCTAATCAATGTTGTGTCATTGGCAAATTTAATTAGCAGATTGGAGCTGTGGGTGGTGATACAATCATGGGTATACAGGGAGTAATGGAGAGGACTTAGTACACAGCTCTGAGGGGCTCCTGTTTTGAGAGTCAGAGGGTTAGAGGTGCGAGAGTCCACTCTTAAAACCTGCTGGCGATCTGACAGGAAGTCCAGAATCCAGCTGCATGAGGCAGGGTGCAGGCCGAGTTCTATGAGGTTCTTGTCGAACCTGGATGGGCTATGGGGTTGAATGCTGAACTGAAGTCCAAGAACAGCATTCTCACTTAAGCATCCTTCTCCAGATGTGTAAGGACGGTATGCAGAGCAGTGGCTGTTGCGTCATCTGTTGATCGGTTGTGTCGGTAGGTGAATTGTCGGAGTTCCAGTTTGGGTGGTAGCAAGCTGCAGATGTAATCCTTGACCAGCCTCTCAAAGCATTTGCTTATTATTGAAGTGAGTCTTTTTTGGTACAGGGACAATGGTGGATAATTTGAAGCAGAAGGGCACTCTACATTGGGAGAGGGAGAGCTTTAAATGTCTGTAAACACCCCTCCCGTTGTGCTGTGCACATCCTAAGTACTCGCCCTGGGATGCTGTCCTGTCCCACAGCCTTGCAACTGTCCATTTGTTGAGAACATCTGCGTACCTCAGCTTCAGAGATGACCAGGTTGCAGGTTGTGCTGGTGGCCTTCCTCAGAGGCTCAGAGTTAACGACATCGAACCTCGCATAAAAGCGATTGAGCTCATCTGGGAGAGAGGCCATGATATTGGCAGCACCACAACGTTTGGCTTTGAAGTTTGTGATGGTATGCAGCCCTTGCCACAAGTCACGTGTGCTATTTGTTGTGAATCCTGACTCAATCTTCTCCCTATATTGTTGTTAAGCAGCCTTGCTAGCTTTGCGCAGATCACAGCTGCTTTTCTTGAGCTCCAGTTGATCTCCAGCGATGTAAGCTCGATGTCGCGCTGTAAGTGCTGCTCGCACGGAACTATTGATCCAGAGTTTCTGGTTTGGAAAGACCCTGACTAACTTCTGGGGGACGACATCGTCAATGCACTTCTGGATGAAGCACGTGACTACACAGGAATGTGACAGTAATTCTACCATGCATTATGACGGCAGTGTGCATCGAGGCATTTCTGAATGCATGGACCTTGAAGTGGATGGGCTACAGTGGCAGACGATCACAAAAATACACTCAGTCGCCTCTACAGGAGGTACCAAATAAAGTGGCCATGGTGTGTATTTCTGTGAACTGTTTCTTTATGTTAAATCTTAAAGGATGTACAACTGGTGTTTCACTGCGCAATATTTGAAAGTGAAGAAGGTGCAACACTCAATAATTGTTTTAGACTTGGGTGATAAATGTCTCTGACAGTGGAGAGGAAATTGCTTTTTGATTTTGTTTTGAAACCTTCTCGCAAATGATACTAGATTTATTATTTTGTCATGCATTTTGGTCATGTACTTTTACTCCAGTTTAGAATTGTACCTTGTGCCTGTGTATCTGTTTGGCTGGCGAAATAAAATTTTACAAGAAAAATGGAAGTTTATATTTGATAACTATGCTAAATACAATTTCCTTTATTAAAATATAGTCTTATCTGTTTATTGTGTGCAAAATGAGTATTTTCCAATGTTGGCATAAAATGCAACTTTTCATTGTCAATTGACTTGATCAAGATGCCTTTTAATATCCTGTGTTGGAAGGAGCTGGAGTGCAATGTTCCTGAAAATGCACGTATTAATTGAAATGTTTTTTAACAGAAAAAATCAACTCCACTGCCACCACCACCACCTCCGACCCCCAATCTTTTAGATATTGTTCAGGTTCTTCTTCTGTCCTGGCAGAACTCTGTCTCGTGAGGTTCATCATTGTGGTATATGCTAATTTTGTTTTTGCCAACATCCTCTAGAAGCTAAAAGTGTGCGTGGCAATATACTTCATTGTCAGCGTTCCTCCTCATGTTTTTCGCTGTCACCTCAAGCATTCCTTCTAGTGGAGGTAATCTAAATCTGGGGTTCCCAACCTTTTTCATGCCATTGATCAATACCCTGAAGCAAGGGCTCCATAGATCCCAGGTTGGGAACTCTTTTTTTTAAATATAATTTATATTGAGTTTTCAAAAAGAATACATGAAAAGATAATATCTACCCTCCCCCCTCCCCTTAACCCTCCCCCCCCATATAAAGTCCTACCTAAAAAAGAAAAGAAGAAAAAAAAGAGAGCCGCCTGGGTATTGGAAGGTTTCCACAAGCTCCATGGAATTCAAAATATATTTGGTGTACTTATTCGTTACTTTCCCCAAGGGACCAAGATCTTTATCGGAGCACTTAAATATGCCATCCTATCTTTTGTAAATAAGGGCGCCAAATATTCAAAAATGTTACATATTTATCTCTTAAATTATAAGTAATTTTTTTGAGTGGAATAGAACTCGCCATTTCATTATTCCAACGATTCATACTTAAATATGAATCAGATTTCCAAGTAACTGCTATAGTCTTCTTAGCTACTGCCAATGCAATTTTTATAAATTCTTTCTGATATTTATTCAATTTAAGTTTCGGCTTTATCCCTTCAATATCACCTAATAGAAATAATACAGGGTATGTGGAAGTTGAGTTCCAGTAATTTGTTCCAATAAGACTCTTAAATTTATCCAAAAGGGTTGAATTTTAAAACAAGACCAAGTAGAATGTAAGAAAGTACCAATTTCTTGATTACACCGAAAGCATTTATCGGATAGATTTGAATTTAATCTATTTATTTTTTGTGGTGTAATATATAATTGGTGTAAAAAATTATATTGTACTAATCTAAGTCGAACATTTATTGTATTTGTCATACTGTCAAGACAGAGTCTTAACCAATTTGTTTCATCAATATTAATATTCAGATCTGTTTCCCATTTTTGTTTTGACTTATGGATTCCTTGTTTAATTGTCTGTTTTTGAATCAAATTATACATACAAGAAATAAATTTTTTACTTTTCCCTTTTTGAATTAAAGTTTCAATTTCATTAGGTTTTGGCAAAAACATTGTTTGACCCAGCTTACCTTTTAAGTAAGCCTTTAATTGAAGGTAACAAAAGAAAGTGTTATTTGATATTTTATATTTATCCTTTAGTTGTTCAAGTGACATCAATATACCTCGTTCATAACAATCTTCTATAAATTTAATCCCTTTTTGGTACCAATTATATAAAAGTTGATTGTCCAATGTAAAAGGAATAAGTCTGTTTTGGAACAAAGGTCTCCTTGCTAATAAAGATTTCTGTATTTCATTATCAACATTTATCTTGTTCCATAGATCAATCAAATGTATTAATATAGGAGATTCAAGCAACACACATCAAAGTTGCTGGTGAACGCAGCAGGCCAAGCAGCATCTATAGGAAGAGGCGCAGTCGACGTTTCAGGCCGAGACCCTTCGTCAGGAGTCCTGACGAAGGGCCTCGGCCTGAAACGTTGACTGCGCCTCTTCCTATAGATGCTGCTTGGCCTGCTGCGTTCACCAGCAACTTTGATGTGTGTTGCTTGAATTTCCAGCATCTGCAGAATTCCTGTTGTTTGCGTTTAAATATAGGAGATTCTTTCTTTTCCCGTATCCATTTAGATTCCCATTTATATATAAAATCTTCAGGTCTATTTTCTCCTATCTTGTCTAATTCTATTTTAATCCATGCTGGTTTTCGATCATCGAAGAAAGATGCACTAAATCTAAGTTGATTTGCTTTATAATAATTCTTAAAGTTTGGAAGTTGTAACCCTCCTAATTCAAATTTACATGGCAATTTTTCCAATGATATTCTTGACATTTTACCTTTCCAAAGAAATTTTCTCACACATTTATTTAACTCTTGAAAAAATTTCTGTGGCAATTGTATTGGTAATGTTTGAAACAAATACTGTAATCTAGGAAATATGTTCATTTTTACAACATTGACTCTACCTACTAATGTTATTGGTAGTATCATCCATTTGTCAAGATCTTCTTGAATTTTTTTCAATAATGGTAAATAATTAAATTTATATAAATTCTTTACATCATTATCAAGTCTTATACCTAAATACTTTATAGCATTTACCGGCCATCTAAATTGGGTTGCTAATCGACATTGACTATAGTCTCCTTTAGTAAGAGGTAAAATTTCACTTTTATCCCAATTTATTTTATAACCTGATACCTTCCCATATTCATCCAATCTAGAAGATAATTTATGTAACGAATGTTGTGGGTTTGTTAAGTAAATCAAAACATCATCGGCAAAAAGATTAATTTTATATTCCTCCTGATTAACTCTAAAACCCATAATATCTGGATCAATTCTGATTAGTTCTGCTAATGGCTCTATCGCCAATACAAATAAAGCAGGTGATAATGGACAACCTTGTCTAGTTGACCTTTTTAACTGGAATGGTGTTGAAATTTGAGAGTTTGTCACTACTTTAGCCTTAGGGTTAGAATTAAAAATTTTAATCCAATTTATAAAAGATGTTCCTAACCCATATTTTTCTAATACTTTAAATAAAAAAATCCCGTTCTAATCTATCAAATGCTTTTTCTGCATCCAAGGCTACTACTATACTCTTCTCGTCCCTTTTTTGTGCCAAATGAATTATACGGAGTAGCCGAGTTACATTATCTGCCAATTGTCTTTTTAATAAATCCTGTTTGATCCATATGTATTAATTTTGGTAAGTATTTAGATAATCTATTTGATAAAATTTTTGCTATTATTTTATAATCAGTATTCAATAAAGAAATAGGCCTGTATGATGTTGATTTCATAGGGTCTCTGTCTTTTTTTGGCAATACTATTACAATTGCTGTTGAAAAAGATTCTGGGAGTTTGTGTTTTTTCTGCTTGACGTATTAACTCCATAAAGAGAGGAAATAATAAATCTTTAAACTTTTTATAAAATTCAGGTGGGAAACCATCTTCTCCTGGAGATTTATTACTTTGAAGTGATCCTAAAGCTTCTTCAACTTCTTTTAATGTAAAAGGCATATCTAATCCCTTCTGTTCTTCTGAGTTCAATTTTAGAAGAGTTACTTGTGATAAAAACCTTTCTATCTCATTAACATCATTTTGTGATTCTGATTGATATAATTCAGAATAGAAACTTTTAAAGGTTTCATTTATTTCAAGAGGTTTACAAGATATTTTATTTGCACTTGTTCTAATTGCATTTATTGTTTTGGAAGCTTGTTCTGTTTTCAACTGCCAGGCAAGAATTTTATGTGCTCTCTCACCTAACTCATAATACCTTTGCTTAGTTCTTATAATTGCTTTTTCCATTCTGTATGTCTGAAGCGTATTATATTGTAACTTCTTATTGACAAGTTGCCTTCGTTTTTCTTCCGACATATATCTTTGAGATTCTTTTTCTAATTTTGTAATCTCTTTTTCCAATTGATCTAGTTCTGCCATATATTCTTTCTTAATTTTAGACGTATAACTTATTATCTGGCCCCTCAGATATGCTTTCATCGCATCCCATAATATAAATTTATCATCCACTGAATGAAAATTTGTATCCAAAAAAAATTGGATCTGCTTTTTCATAAAATCACAAAAATCTTGACGTTTTAATAATGTAGAATTAAATCTCCATCTATAAGCCACTTCTTCCTTATCAGTCATTATTATTGTCGTTAATAGAGGAGAATGATCTGACAATATTCTTGCTTTATATTCCATATTTTTCACTCTGTGTTGAATATGCGTTGATAATAGGAAAAAATCTATCCTTGAATAAGTTTTATGTCTATGAGAATAGAACGAATAGTCTCTTTCTTTAGGATTGATTCTTCTCCATATATCAATCAAATTTAAATCTTTCATCAATGATAAAGTTAGATTTACTACCTTCGATTTTCTAACAGCCTTAGTTGATCTATCTAAGATTGGGTCTAAGCAAAAATTAAAGTCTCCTCCAATTAATATTTTTTCATGTGCATCCGCCAAATTCAAAAAAGCTTCTTGTATGAATTTTGCATCGTTTTCATTTGGTGCATAAATATTCATAAATGTCCATAATTCAGAGAAAAGTTGACAATGTATAATCATGTATCTCCCCGCAGAATCGGTTATTACATTTTGTATTCTAATTGGTAACGTTTTACTGATCAAAATTGCTACTCCCCTCACTTTTGAATTAAATGAAGCCGCAACAACACTACCCACCCAATCTCTCTTTAGTTTCTGATGTTCTGTTTCTGTTAAATGCGTTTCCTGTAAAAAGGCTAAATCTATCTTCATTTTCTTAATATGTGTTAAAATTCTTTTTCTTTTCACTGGTCCATTAAGCCCATTAACATTAAAACTCAAAAAATTCAATAAATTAGTCATTATTCTTAACAAAGTTATCCAATCTAAAACATTACTTATCTTCTCAACTCTCATAGTTCCTTGGGGAATCTCTTTGAACTTCACCATGTTGCTATGTGTTCCCCTCCCAACCCTCCAGGCAAAAAGAAAGAAAAAGATAGAAAAGATACAGAAAAAAAAAACAAAATACCCCCCCACTAATGTTGTGAATGAAAAGATACACAACACTACCCCCCTCCATTTTGCGGGTCGTGGCTAAAGCCACGCTTGCACACATGATTAGTGTAGCAATTGGTCAGTGCTTCTTCCAGCTCCCCCGCAACAAAAAAGATTATATATATACAAAATTAATGTTACTGTTTGGTTGGGAACTCTTGATCTAAACAGTATATGGGTTGTCTTTGAGTCTGTCATCTCTGCTGCGGAACCAAGATCATTCTGTGCAACACAGAGGTGATGGTTGTATGTATATGCACGCATGGAGATCGAATTCATTGCATTTACCAAAGCAAGTAAGAGAATAGGATTTACAATTAACATTCACAAAAATAATTTAATCAGCCTGCTTTTGTTTGACATCTAAAATTAAAGAATCATGATGTCACCTTGAAAACATTGCAAATCTGGGCTAGTGTTTGGGTACCTCTTATCAATGGCTGTGATTGATAATAAATTTGCCTTTGCTTCAGCACTGCCTTCAGCTTGCTTGATGAATAAAGCGTTTGAATGTTAATACTTCCAAGCCCAGCAGCTCTGTCCTGCAGTGCCAACTTGGACATGGATTACCTGTAGCAGAAGACTGTGAGGATAAAGCAAAAGCCAATTTTAATTGAGTTACAATTTATTTTATGCCATGACAGTTTCAAAGTGTCGGGAGGCTGTAAAACAGTCAGTTTCCCATTTAAGCCTAAGTCCATTGCCAATTCTTAAGACTTATATCATTGCATGAATATCACTACAGTTGAGAAGTATCAACCAAATGGGTGTCAGGGTTAATGCGACATTATTACAGCTCGGGGCATCGCAGTTCAGAGTTAAATCTTGGTGTCTTCTGTAAGGAAGTTTGTATATCTTTCCTGCGAAGTGTGTGGGTTTTCTGCAGGTGCTCTGGTTTCCTCCCACATTCCAGACATACCAGTAGGTTACAAACGAGAAAATCTGCAGGTGCTGGAAATCTGAGCAACACACGCAAAACGTTGGAGGAACTCAGCAGGCCAGGCAGCACGTATGAGGAAAAAAGTACAGTCGACGTTTTGGGCTGAAACCCAGTTAGTAGGTTGATTGGTCATTGTAAATTGACCTGTGATTAGGGTAGGGCTAAATCAGCGTGTTTCTGGGAACTGAATGGTTTGTTCCGTGCTGTATCGCCAAAGTAAAAAATAAAATAAAAGTAAATACTGGAGAGGTATCACTAATACTGTCTCTGCAAAATGCTTCAACATCGTATGCAGATGTCTACGTCCTTACCAAGCAGTAAGAGATCCAAACTTTGCCTTTGATGGGTAGTTCACATAGCTGACACTGGAGTCAAAGCACAGATATTTAAGAGTTCATCATAGGAAAAATTTATGTAGAATTGATTTCTATAAATAAAACAATCGGAGGGAGGTGGGTGGAATGAAGACCTCCAGTTTGTTCATTGGGAGCACATCACCCTGTGTAAATAGCTACAGAAGCATACTACTGTCCAAACTATAAGTACACTAGTCTTGTTAAGTATCATCTTCTCTCACCTCTTCTTGTGTTTGGGAGTCCGATGTTAGTCTCTTCATCCTTCTTTGAACCCTCAGAACAGGATTAAAACAAGTCATTCTTGACCTTCAGGATCTGTCTGAGAAGGAGTTATGCTGACCGGGTCCCCTAGTTTTGTATAGAGTTGTGCAGCATTGTGTCTGCAAGAGGGCTATGACTGACTCCTGGAAAGTTAATTTTGAGTCTTCAGTCTTAGAAGCTGTAGTTTGTTTTGAGGGTACAGTTATGATTCAGACTATTGATACTGAAAATTTCTCTAGAAATTAATGTTGAACACTGCAGTGTTGATACCATTTGAGTAAACTAGACAGCAAGAAAACAGGCTTGGGTGCATGGAAATCTCTCCACCCCCCACCCCCCACCCCCCAAATGCAGTTAACTCTGATTAATTTATACAGAAGTAGTTAATGGTGCAGTGCAATAATACTCCTTGTAAAACTTCTTTTTCTGACAGGGACCAGATGATTTCTAGGTCTAGATGTTTCATTTTGACTATTCAAAAATTTATATTCTATAATTATTCAACTTTAATTAATTTTTAGGTTGAGCAATCAATTGTGATTATTTTTGTTGGCACATGAAGTGTCTTAAATAGTGCCAAGATATTTTGGTATTTCAGCATCTACAGAGATCACATATATACACTGCAGTCTATTTTAGAACTTTGCATGATATTTAGCAACTTTATCAAAGTGGTGTATGTTGATTCTTTCTTTGTCGTCCGTGAGGAATATTTGTATTTCACTGCTGGATTATTACTGATGAAATTCAAGAGGATGATTTCAACTGATGCCATATTGCACCATATTGGAGGAAAGGATGAAGTTTTTGCCTAAGGCATTACTTTATCTTTATTGAGAATGCACTGTGTTGCCAATGGTGAGCACAGCTGTTCTTTTATCGTTATTTGCTTGTACTCTCTCAATGTACTGATGTGATGAACTATTCTGTATTTACTGGTATTGAAACAGTTTTTCACTGTATCTCAGTACATGTGACAATAGTAAACTGAATTATTTGAATTTAATTTTTCTTGCTGAATGCCAATTATGAGCGATTAACAGTTGACCAAATGAGAGCAGCAGGATGCTGAGCGATTGCAAGAACTTGGCTATTCCTTTGTATTACAAATTGTATTGCTAGTTATCTCTTAGAAATGCATGGGTGATCTTTTTAAGGACTTAACACTGGACAAGATGAATATAGAAGCAGGCATAGAGACAATATACTTGAGCATATTCTGCTATTGACTGAGCTTGTTGATCTGCAAGTATGATTTTCAAATTCTTCCTTAAAGATGTATATAGTGAAGATGTTCCTGACCGAAATCCTGAAGAAACCCTCAGTCTGATGCATTGTCTTATCATTTGGGTGGCAAAGTGGCTCAGCAGTTTGAGCTACTGTATTACTGACCTGGGTTTAGCTTGTGCATGCGTGTGTGTGGCAGGTAGGAAAATTGATGTGAGTTGATTGGCACATTAGAGAGAAAAGTTGATAGGGGAATTGTATCAATGGAGATGATTTGACGATAGGCGGAATTGCTGCCTTTTATATAATGGAGAATATGAAGCTGTGAAACTTGTTCGATCATGACTCATCTGTGACCTTAATCCAGATAATCCTTCATATTCTGATGTTCCCTAATATCTTTTGATGACAATTTATAAATATCTGTTGCTATTTTATAAAATTCTCATTCTATTTGGAATTGCCTGTCTCAAAATAATGTCTTTAATAAATGAAACAACTTGGCATCTCTTCATGACAAATTTGTAATTTATCACTTATTTTGTCGAGGGACTGGGAAAGGCTGTAATACTGCCTACTTTTATTACTAGAGAAATTGTATTGAAGTATTGAAAGAACATTTATAAGTTTATACGGATCCATATAAATCACTTCCCATCGTGATCAATAGCAATCACTTTCTTCATGGGCTGTTTCCTGATTTTCCTTGTGCAAATTGCACGTGCATTAAAAATGAGAGTTGACAAAAAATTGTTGGTTTTATTGTCATTTTTTCACATAAATTCTGAGAGTGAATTTTATTGAGTTCCTCAAATTTTTGGGAAGAGTTTTGTGAATTCTTCAAAGATGAATTTCTGATGTTTCAATAGCTATAATGCAGGGATGCAGGGTTTGCCTCTAAGCAATCTATTGATTATTATGATGTCTTCACCAAATACTGAAGTTGAAAAGAATTTTCATGCAGCTTCAATCTAATGACAGACATCAATAGATCAGGTTTCTATTGTACACTTTTGTTTGGGAACCATTCAATCAATAATGTAGGAATTTGTGTAAATTTAATGAAACAAACTTGCTTCATTTTAATATACTAATGGGTGGGACAATTATTCAATTTATTTCAATGTATTTCAAGTGAGAAATTTTGTAAACACATCTTAATTTTTTTGTGCATTTTTGAGCTTTGGTCATTTGGGTCATTAACAAAAATATGTTTCATAATTTAAATCATGAAGGCTTAATCATTCAATGTCTGGTAGAATACTGTACAGGTCTAGGGCTGGCAGGTGTAAGGTTTAGATGGAATCTGGTTGCATCTGTAACTCACTTCGGCTAGCGGCTTATATAGAGGGTGATAGCCCCTGGCCCAGCCAAACTTAAGTCTTGTTTGGGTGGATGCTGGATGTTACAAATCAGTACCCTGAAATTACCAACTGTACACACTATGTGATTAAACGTTTAAGCTTTATAATTCTTACTTTGACTATATAGTTAGTAAAGAAATGAAAAAAAAGGGCCCAATCTTATTAAACAGTCTGTTGTGCAAAGTTGGAGCTCACTGATAAGCCGATCATCGCTGCCCTTCGGACCCTCACTCCAAGTCCACCCCGTCCGGAGGTCTACCAACTCTCTCCATTCACGTCTTCTCTCCTCATCTCTCCCCGGCAAAAGACCGCGAAAATCTCTCTTCCAGCTCACTAGAAAGAACAACAGCATTCCAAACCCCGTTATCTCAAGTCATAACCCAAACATTGCTGCTACAGAGAAACCATTACATTATTAGTGAAACTTTACAGCATGTTACACAGCAGTGAAACCCTACAGCGTGTTACTTACCATTTTTAAATGGTTTAAAATATTATTAGCTTTCTCACTTATCTCAAATTTAATTTAATGTATTTCTTAATAAAGATTAATAGATTTTGGATATTAATGAAATTGGTTATTGCAGAAAGGTGGCATTAAGGTATGCCATTAAATTTTGTATATCAAAATAATTGAGGGTTATGGGTTCATGCAGGAAAGTTGAGCTCAGGTGAGATGTTAAATCAGTGAGTTGTTTTGCTATGTCTCCCCTCACGCTGTGAAAGCTGCCAACTCTTTTTCCCTTTATTAGGGAGCAAGAGAGCCTGTGGCATTTCGAGTTGTTGGGTGAACAATTAGTTTTTGTGTACTACAGATCATGGCCTTCATTGGAAGCCTTGCTATTGCCAACCTGGTGGGTGGAAGGTGCTGATGCTTTTTTGTGGAAGTGGGTAGGGGTCATTGCTTTGCTGCTTGCGCGTGGGAGAGGGGAGTAGAGGGTCTTTGGAGTTCTACTGTTTTTACTGTCACTCATTCTTTGTGAAGAAAAAGAATTTCAGGATGTAGTATACATTTCTCTGATATTGACTGTAACTATTGAACTATTATGATCTCATTGAAGGGTAGGGAAGTTGTAATGTGTACTTCTGATTGCCTGATTCAAATTCTTAAGTTCCTACAGAATTACTATTTTTTCATTATATACATTGTGCAGCAACTTTCCTGCTCAATTGACTAAGTATTGGAAGGAATGCTTAGAAGTTGTATATACATGAACCTGAAAATCTTTTTAAAGGGTGCAGTGTCCTTGGGTGTTACAGCAGTGTACTTTACCAGAAAGATTTAGAGAGAGAATGGTTGTAGTCTGGGAAGATTTTGGAGAGAGAATTAAAAATCGTATCCAAGAGAACTGAAGGTATAGTTTGTAATGGTGAGAATGAAAAGTTGGTGTACGAGGTGAGAAGTCATGGAGCATCTTATCTATATATTTATCCAAATAGATTTTAAATGTTGTTAATATATTTGTGTCCATCACTACTTCTGGCAGTTTGATGCATTTACATACCACGCCCAGGTTCCTATTAAATCTCTCCTTTCTCACATTAAACCAATGCTCTCTCTTTTTTGATTCCCTAACCTGGGACACACTATCCCTGCCCCCCACAGTTCAGAAGTAGGCTATTCGGCCCATCGAGTCTGCTCTGCCATTCAATCATGGGCTGATCTAATTCTTCCAGTTATCGCCACTCCCCTGCTTTCTCCCCGTACCCCTTGATGCCCTGGCTAATCAAGAACCTATCTATTTCTGCCTAAATGCACCCAGTGACTTGGCCTCCACAGTCGCTCGTCGCAACAAATTCCACAGATTTACCACCCTCTGACTACAGTAATTTGTCTGCACCTCTGTTCCAAATGGACGTCCTCCAATCCTGAAGTTGTGCCCTCTTGTCCGAGACTCCCCTGCCATGGGAAATAACTTTGCCATATCTCATCTGTTCAGGCCTTTTAACATTTGGAATGTTTCTATGAGATCCTCCCTCATCCTTCTGAACTCCAGGGAATATAGCCCAAGGAGCTGCCGGACATTCCTCATACGGTAACCCTTTCATCCCTCATTCTCCTGTGCTCCATAGAAACAAATCCCAACTTGTTCAATCTCTCCATAACTCATCCTCATAATGCATTTCTGTACATTGACCAGATTTTGCAAAACTTTGGTAACTTTCCTCTGGGATTTGAGATTTCTTTTCCCTCTTAGCTTGAATTGACAGGATACCCAAACTTCTGCCATGCCTTCACATCTTATCATCTTAGACTAGCAATGTTAATTTGGTTTTATCAAATTTGAAATACAATTGAATAGTTAAACTGCAGCACTTTCAGTTTATAAACAGGGTTCTATAAAATAATTTGCAGTTGATACTGTAGATTCAAATATATCAGCAACTAAAGCTCTGGTTTCAAATATTAAAATATATCTCTCAATTAAGGTCAAGAATAAAATAAAACTTGCTTTGTTTTCATTCTGTAACACATTGGTATTAACTAAGGATAGCTCTTTGCAGAGCCTCATAACTGATTATTTTCCAGAAACTAATGATCAGCATGCTGGCAAGCATGTTGATCTTTGTGATTGCTGGTAAACAAGCTGTGTGCCAGTAATGGGCTATGCAAGATTCTGATTTCTTGAATGCTCTTGTCAATGCTCTCTGTACATCTTATTTTTGTGGCATCTTTTTATTTTTCTGGGTAAGGCTAATGAGACATATCAGAAATATTGATGGTTTTGATCTAAACTTTTTGCTCAATAAATAAGCACATTACAAATTCTGTATTCATTGTGAATACCATATAGAAATGCACAATTTCAGAGCAGAAAGCAAGAAATATAATGTTCCTTACTGCAGCAATCATGTTGCATTCCTGAGCATTTAGTCACGCATCTTACAAAATGAAATTAGAACTTGTCTTGTGGAAGAATCTTTCATATTGTGTTGAGCATATGGTCCATAACGACAGACGAGAAAGCTCTTTAACTTAACAACAGATTTATTTTTTTTTAATTTCAAAATATACTTTATTCAAAAATAAAATTATGTACAATAAACCAGTCAATGACTCTCAATCCTTTACAGATGCTTCCATTATGGGCTTTACATTTCCACATTTTTAGCCACCCACGTGGCGCTCTGTTGTTTCATCTTTCCACACCATTGTTGAGGGGTATACTCCCCACCACCCAATCCCTCCCACTCCAGCGGGAGAAGAACTCTCAAGCGTGGTCCTTCCCCACCAGGCCCTTGCGGTGGCTGCATCAAGTTTCAGTGCGTCCCTCAGCACGTACTCCTGCAGCCGAGAATGTGCCAGTCGGCAGCATTCTCCCACGGACATCTCCATGTGCTGGTAGATCATCAAGTTTCGGGCCGACCAAAGAGCATCTTTCACTGAGTTGATAATCTGACAGCAGCACCAGATGTTGGTCTCCGTATACGTCCCCAGGAACAGCCCTTAGATCAGAGAGTCCTCTGGTACGCAGCTGCTGGGGATGAAAAGTGACACTGTCCCTTTCATCCTCCTCCACACCTCTGTGAACCCGCAGTGTGTAAAGAGGTGGGTCACAGACTGCTCCTCACTGCAGTCCTCCCGTGGGCAGTGGGGTGCGGAGACGACGTTCTGGTCTTACAGGAGGGATCTGACTGGGAGGGCCCCTCTCACCACCAGCCAGGCGAGGTCCTGGTGCCTGTTGGTGAGGTCTGGCGATGAGGCATTTTGCCAGATGAACTGGACGGTCTGCTCAGGGAACCACCCCACTGTGTCCATCATGTCCTTCTCCTGCAGTGCCTGCAGGACACTATGTGCCGATCACTGCCTGATGGCCCTGTGGTCAAAGGCATTGACCTGGAAGAACTTTTTTTTATGAAGGACAGGTATGGCGGCAATGACCAGCTGACTGGGCATCGCGCGGGAGTGGGGCCAGACCCATCCTTCGTAGCAAAGGCGACAGGTAGAACCTGGGCACATAGTGGTACTTGGTGCCCACATATCTGGGTTCTACACACAACCTGATTCAGCCACACACGAAGCTGGCTATCAGGGTGAGGGCGACATTGGGAACGATTTTGCCCCCATTGTCCAGGGACTTGTGCATAGTGGCCCGACTAACCTGCTCCATCTTGGATCCCCAGATGAATCCAAAGACAGCTCGGGTGATTTCGGAGCTGTAGGAGCGGGGAATGGGCCACACTTGTGCCAAGTACAGCAGCCCTGAGAGCACCTCACACCTGGTGACCAGGTTCTTGCCTGTTATTGATAGAGAGCGCCCTTCCCACAGTCCCAGTTTCTGTTTCACCTTGGCAGTCCACTCCTGCCAGTTCTTATTGCCTGCCTCGGCCCCTCCGAACAGTTTTATTGTGATAGACACAAACAGACCGGGCACCATGACTCAGAGGGTGAATCCAACCAGTCTCACACCGACGGGGGAGGTGACCATCACACACCACGGTTACAGTTAGGGTGACCCACAAACACACAAGCAAATAACTGTATAACCCAAGCTAAAATGTATCAATAAATGAACTGGAACTTCCCACCATAATCCCACAAAAGCACTTTAACCCAAGAACAATAAACAGTACTGGTCATTAGAAATGCAGGGGAAGGCTGTCGACCACGCCCTCACCCAGAATGTCACAATATTTTTTAATGAATCTGTGTGAAACTTAAGTAATATCTGAGTTGAGTGCAGAATCAAATATTTCTTTTTTCATTTTTGTTTGAGACGTTTGTTCATACATTGTAACTTTGCACAGTGAAATTAGCTGCTACAGATACTATCAATTAGAAATATTGCAAAATTCATAAAAACCTTTGCATCAGAAACAAAGATGGATTTGGAAGATGCGTAGTAAATTTGCTTCAGAAAACATTTTACTTGAATGCAACCCTTGTAGTAAAGCTCTGCAATTCAATTTCATTCCAAGTGAGCAAACTGCATACTACATTTTTAAGTAAGTTTTCTTTCTTGTAATTCTATTTTGGTTGAAGCAGTTGTACCATAGGTAGCTGGCTGGTGGTGCAGTGCACCCACACTGGACTTCGAGGTGAGTGATCCTGGGCTCAAATCCGGCCAGTTCCTTGCACAATTTCTGCTTGTGCTGGATTGCACGTTGAGCGAGCAACTTGGCCTCATAAAAATGAAAGCAGACAAATGCTAACAAATTGGCAAGGTTGAAGTCCGATGCGCCACAAGCCGTGAAGAACAACAGGTTGTACCACAAAGAAGATATTGAGTTTTGAATTGAAGTATTGGAATTGATCAATTTAAAGATTTTAAAATAATGATTATCAAAGGTATTATGCAGTTTAAAGCACGATTCATCTTAATGAGCATTATATAAATGTGTATATGGCTTAATGCATTCTAACTGAAGTTTACTGAAGTGGAAATTTCAAAATCAAAGATTCTTCAAATTGAATTGGATTGAAGAATGTTCAGTTGTCTGCTCTGATTTATCTCTCTTTCCATATTTCAAAAGGTTTTTAAATGTATTAAATTTTTTCCCCAGTTGGGTCGAGAGCTTTGGAAATGAAGGTTTGGGTCAGCTGTTGGATGTCCTGGAGAAATTGCTTGATAAAAAGCAGTGAGTACAGGTTTGAAAGTTACATTTTCTTATCGGATGTGCACATTGTGGTTGTATTTGCTTTCTCAACTGTGAGGAGGGAGGAGATGATGGTGGTGCAACGCAGTGCGCACGGCCGTGCCGAATGAATATCGATATGTGTAACTAGGGGGCTGTGCATCAATCCAGATTTGATGGGGACAGCCGTGAAAGCGCAGAGGAATATCTGGAGCAACTTCTGAAATGCCTGCTTTGCTGCCGCTGCTGCTGTGTGATTGACAATCTCCGGAGACATAGGCCCCAAATTCTTGGCTTTGCGTATCACCTGTTGCCAGGGCTGGGATCAAAACGCTCGGCAGAGATGGTGCTCGGTGCATCGGTGTCGGGAGGTGGTCAGAGGCTCAGAGTTTTTTGGACAGACTTGGAGTCGGACTGTGGTTGGATGCTTCCAGGATGCTGCACCGGCAAGTTTGCGGCGCTGGAGGTTTACCGTCTGCGTGAGATGATGGGACTTTGACAGACTCTGAGACTTTTACTGTGCCATGGTCTGTTCTTATCAAATTACGGTATTGCTTTGCACTGTTGTAACTATGTGTTATAATTATGTGTTTTTTGTTAGTTTTTAAGTCGGTTTGTCGTGTGTTTTCATAATATTCTAGAAAAACATTTTTATCATTTCTTAATGCATGCATTACTAAATGACAATAAAAGGGGACTGCGTGTCCTCATAATCATAATAACTGCAATTTTTTTTATTTTCTGCTTTTGACAGTAAAGAAAAAAATGACTTCAAGAGTCAACATAAAGTGATTCAGTGTTTGAGGGCATTCATGAACAATAAGGTAACTGAATTATTCACAAGTTTTGTTGCCCTAACTTTTGAGCTAATTTTAGATTTTCCATATGTAATAACTCATATTTTCTAGATCTTCGTTGTAGAGTAATACTTTTGCCTTTTAGGGCTTTCAGGTTCTATACTGGCCTTTTGAACTTGATTATATAAAATAATCAATGATTGTCCATTGAAGAGGAACTGAGAGCAAAAGGCTGTTGGAGGAACTCAACAGTCAGGCAGCATCTGTAAAGGCAAAAGAAAATAGTCAATGTTTTAGGTTGCAGCCTGCATCAGAGTTGAGAGTTTAGAGGGGAGATAGCTAGTATGAAGAAGTGAGAGCGGTCGGGGGGAGGGAGGTGAGGTGAGGCAGTTGGTAGGCAAATGGAAACAGTTAGGCTAAGGAGTAGGGTGGAGTCAGGAGATTGGCTGGTAGTGGAGGCTGGTGAAGAAAAAGAAGACAAGGATGGAGCCATGTGGAGGGAAGAGAAGGTGGAAGTCAAGATGGATGCTAGAAGGTGATAACTGGAAGCAAGAGACTACAGGTAAGGAAACTGACAAGTAAGGAAGGTGATAAGCCAAGCTATTTATGGCAGAGATGATGGGCAGATGGAAAAGGTCAGGAGAGGGGAACATGGAGTGGGTAATTGGGGAATGAGAAGTGCTGAAAAATGAGAACAGGGAGCATGGGTTACCTAAAGGTGTTTGGTGAAGTGGGGGGGGGGGAATGAAGTAAGAAGCTTGGAGGTGATAGGTGGAAAAGGTAAATGGCTGGACGAGAAGGAATCTGATAGGAGAGGAGAGTGAAACTTGGGAGGGAAGGAAGAGGGAGGGGCACCAGGGGGAGATAATCGGCAGATGAGAAGTCACCTATCACCTCCCAGCTTCTTATTTCATCTGTACTCCCCCATCCATCTGGCTTCACAATCACCTTTTAGCTTGTACTCTTTCCCCTCCCCCCACCTTATTCTGACTTCTTCCTCCACCCTTTCCAGTCCTGATGAACGGTCTCAGCCTGAATCATCAACTGTTTATTCATTTCCATAGATGCTGCCTGGTCTGCTGAGTTCAGTTTTCAGTGATATTTTGAAGGCTGTTTCTAATTTAATTTGTAATTTACAGCAAGTACAGGAAATACTGAAAATATGATAGTCATAGTGAATAATTTTAATCTTTATAATTTATCTTTCTGCACAATTATGTACAGTAATTGAAGTTGATGCTTATACAATAATAGCAGAATCTTGAACTTAGCACAAAATAACTTTCAGCACTTTGAGAAAATAAGGATATTTATTTAGTATTGATTGCAAATTTCAAAGTACTTCTGAAAAAGAAACGTCTTTTTGACCTAACCTGGCCCCTTGTTAATTTCAGTACGGATTGGAAAGAATCTTGGGTGAAGAGCGAAGTATATTCCTGTTGGCCAGAGCTATTGATCCCAAGCAGCCGAACATGATGACAGATGCGGTCAAGCTTCTATCTGCTATCTGTATTGTTGGAGAAGAACATAGGTAAGTACATGTATGACATTTTTTTATTGTTCTTTTGAGTAAGATTCACAGCAAGGACCTTTTGAATAAATTTGTATTTTCATTAAACCAGAAATTAAGTTATAGAGTGATGACGAATATTTATTTTTAGTTTGGATAATTTTTTCAAATGAATCTATGCATCAAACCACTTTCGGACTTTTGTGTAGTTTTTTTACTATCATCCTGCTTATTACTCTTTCCTGCTTATTGTTTATATATCGACTCTCATTACAAAGGCAGAGCATTTATTATGATATCACTGTTTCTGGGGACTTGCTGCTACATTCCTTGTGTTCCATATTCGTGTTATATATGCTCACAACATAGAGGGAGGCCATTTGGCTAATAAAATTCATGCTTGCTCTTACAGCAGCCCATTCACTCACTAATTTCCTGGTAAACATTTCTTTTGCATGTGTCCACTAACTCCAAACCCAGCCTTTTCCCACTCCCTGATATTTCCAACTAGCCACCTCCACTTTGGGTAATTACAAGTTCATCCCTTTGCGGTGTAATAGGAAATGGGAGCATATTGGGAAAACCCAGGGGTTCACAGGGAGAACAGAGAAGCTCCAAGCAGATGCCAGTAGAGATCAGTGTTTGAATCCAAGGTGCTGGAGCTGTGAGCTATTTGCATCTATGCCGTACTGCATTGCCAGTGCTGACCATTGGCAGTTAAAAGGGTGGCATTGTGGTTAGCAAAATCACTTTACAGGGCCCGTGATCACATATTGGGGTTTGATTCCTGCTGCTGTCTGTAAGTACTCTATGTTCATCCCGTAACCGCGTAAGTTCCTTCTGCCACGTTCCAAAAAGACACATGATTAGGTTGTGGAGTAAAAACGACTCACTGATTTTTTTTCTCTATTACTGAGATTAAAATTTGATTCTTGGCTGCATCAACAGGAATGTGTTTTGCCTTTCAATTGAAGAGTGAACAGGTTTCCAGGCTCCTGAGCATGTGTAGCTTTTTGCAATGCCTATCAAATTCCATCTGAAAGAAAAGTACATGAGAATCTCAGTGGGTGGATGTAATTTACAGTTTAAAGAAAAATATAGCGAGTATTGAAAGAAAGGTTGAGGAATTGTGCCAAGTGGTTGGGTAGATGCTTTTGTCTTCCATATCTCAACATTGAAAAGTGTTGCTAGTTATCATCATCTTAAATGAACCAGTTATGAATGTAATGGGGTTCTTTGACAAAAAGTGGGGGAAAATACCATTTTGGAAGGTTTTTGCAATATATGTCAAGTAATAGTGTCAAAAATTGAATGTTTAAAATAATGCGCTTCAATAAGTACATTGAATGTGACAGGGCTCTTCAGGGTCTTGAGCAGGACATCATTCTAGCATGGAACCAGAAGAAATAAAGATTGGGGAAAATAGGTTTTCAGTGGGCATCAGGAAAAAATGAACAACTGAGCAAGTTCATTTGCAAACATGTGGGTGAGATTGTATAATAAGAAGGGGAATTTTGTTATTTATAGGCTGAATGTTTTTTCTTGTTTCTAAATTGTATTTATTCAACTTCCTATTTGGAAAATGAAGAAGATGTTTGTTTTACTATCTACAAAATAAAAAGTAATATTTAGTCTTGAAATATGATCCCTTTCAACTTTTTTTAAATGAAAAAAGTAATAGCTACTGTAATTCTGCCACCTTTACTGTCACAGCTGTAGAAGACTCGGCCTCAGGAAGACATTTGTTTCAATACTAATTCAATTAAATAAAACTATGCATAAGAACATAAGATATCGGAGCAAGGGAAGGCCATCAGGTCCATTGCACCTGCTCCACCATTTAATAAGGTCATGGCTGATCTGGCTGTGGACTTGGCTCATGTTTGCCTTTTCCCTATAACCCTTAATTTGACTGCTATGCAAAAGTCTATCGAATTGTGTCTTAAATATGTTTAAATAGGTAGCTTCTGTTGCTCCCCTGGGCAGAGAATTTAACAGATACTCTACTGCGTGAGAAAAGCGGTTTCTCCTCATCCCTGCCCTAAATCTAGAGGCTATGTCCCCTCATTTTAGCCTCATTTACTAGTGGAAACAACTTTCCTACCTCTATTTTATCTATCCCTTTCACAAATTAATATGTGTGTTTATAACATCCCCTCTCATTCTTCTGAATTCCAGTGGGTATGGTCCCAGGCAACTCTATTTCTTCTCATAGCCTCGCCCCACCAACTCCAGACTCAATCTGCACCACCTCCAAAGTCAGTGTGTCCAAACTTCCTCAAGGATGAAGACCAGAGCTGCATGCAGTACTCCAGCTGCGGCCTCACCAGTATTCTGTAAAGTTGCAGCATAACCTCCCTGCTCTTAAATCCAATCCCTTTAGCAATTCTTGATAACCTGTTGCACCTGCAAATAAGCTTTTGCAATTCACGTGCAAGCACGCTTAAGTCCGTCTGCACAACAGCATGCTGCAATTTTTCATAATTTCAATAATCAACTGATCTCGTAATTTTCTTTCCTAAGTGGATGACCTTGCATTTACCAATATTGCAGTCCATCTGCCAGGCCCTTGCTCATTAATTTAATCTCTTTGCAGTCCCTTCGCATCCTCTGCACAATTTGCTTTTCCACTTAAGTTAATGCCATCAGCAACCTTAGATATTCTACACTCGGTCTCCTCTTCCAGATTGTTAATATATACCATGAATAGTTGCAGGCCCAACTCCAACCTTGTGGCACTCCACTCATCTCTAACTGCCAACCAGAGAAACGTGCATTTATCCCAAATTTCTGCCGTCTATGATTAATCAGTCCTCTATTCATGTTTATGTATTACCCCAACTCCATTTGTCTGTATCTTATAGATAAGTCTTTTCATCTGACACCTGAAGATCCAAATATCCAACAATTTCACCCCCCCACCCCCATCTACTATGCTCATTATATCCTCAAAGAGCTCCAGTAAGTTTGTCAAACAGGACCTGCCCTTCATTAATCCATGCTCTGCCTGCCAGATGCAAACATTTCTATCCAGACATCTTACAACTTCTTCCAGAATGATAGCTTCAAGCATTTTCCTGACTACAGACATTAAGCTAACTAGCCTGTAGTTACCTGCCTTATGCCTGCATCCTTTTTTAAACAGTGGTTTGACATTCACTGTCTTCCAATCCACCAGAACCTGTCCAGAGAATTTTGGGAAATTATCCCAAATGCATCTGCTATAACTTCCATTATTTCTTTCAGTACCGTGGGATGCATCTCATCAGGATCAGGGCACCTCTCTACCTTTCAGATCGCTCGTTTGCTCTAAACTTCCTCTTAGTGACAGTGATTATTGAGTTCCTCACTTCCCATGGCATCCATCGCATCTCTCTTTGGCATGTTAGATGTGTCTTCCACCATGAAGACCGACACAAAAGAGTCATTCATGGTCAATTAATACCCAATATTAATTTCCCCTTCAGTCACACTTTTCTATTTTATATAATTATACAACTTTTTACTATCTTTTTATATTCTGTGGTAGTTTACTTTCATAATCTATCTCCCCTTATTTTTCCTTAACAAGTAGGAACAAAAACATTGAGAAGTATTAATGATTTGTGCATTTTGCAGGCATGGATGGACATTGAGCAAAGAAATACAAAAACATGGAATGATAACCGTTTAATTAGTCTCAATACATGTGAATTTACAGTTAAACAAACAGGCTTGTTTCTTCAGCTGTGAAATGAATGTAAGCTGAAGGAGGCAAACCAGGATCTTCCTCAAAATCTACCCACAGGGAAAGAGTTGAAGCCTGGGATTGATCTGTGGACACATTGATTTTGGGGATAGGTAGCTGCACTTGATCTTGGTTTATTGTATTTTTACACTTATTTGATTCATTCCTTGGTTAGCACTTCCTTATCTGTTTCTGTTGTTTGATGACTAAATTTTATTTGTTACAGGTCTGCCAAGGGTTGTGGGATATTACCAAATGTTAGAGAAACTACATGGGCAGATTATTGCTTTGAATTTGGTGGCATGATATGCTTGAAGTTTATTGGGGGTTCATTATTCCTTTTCAGGAAATGAGAAAACATTAGTTGTCTAAGATTCTATATTAAATGAAAGGTTAATCATATTATCACATAGTGAACTTTTACCAATGAGGTTTTTTTCCCATTTGACACTGACTTTTGATTTTTCTTTTAGCCTTGAAAAAGTTTTAGAAGCCATAACTACAGCAGGAGAAATAAGAAGATGGGAAAGATTTTACCCCATTGTGGGAGGTCTACATAGCACATCTGTGCAATTACAGGTTTGTTGAATCAATAGTGGGCACAGGTGGAAACTCTCCAGTCCTCACCCTTGAGACCTGACTGATGCTGGACCACAGAAGTTCCTGGATCATCTTTTCCTGAGCAAGAGAACTGTGTTTTTTAAGTGCAGGACACTCTCTGGTTTATCTGAGGGTTCTGTTCCTGAGAACCATCAGTAACCTAAAGCTTCCATTAGCTGGAAATACTGTTTGCTGAGATTGCTGTCAATTAGATTGCAGAACCTGTACCAGTAGGTTAAATAGATAGAGATCAACAGAGATATAAGTTAATCTCATGTCTCAATTACTTAATTAGTGCAGATCTATACCACAGATCCAGAACATGATAGACCATAAAATGCTGGACCAGAGAGTTTCAACCTGTACTGTATTATGGTAATATGCTTATTAGTCACTAATTATTTTTCAGGACACAACATTGAAGCATTACATCTTAATGAATTTCTGCATTTAAAACTTTCACAGAGATGTTATATGTTCATTGTTAATCCTGTGGTGAAGTATGCTTGAAGCTGAATAGTGCACTGTTGAAACATTTCAATCAGCAATGCTTTATTTTCCATCTATTAATTTAAGTATTCTGTTGTTATATTGTTTTTGTTGTAAAGCATTTGATGGTTTCATACATTTGATTATCTAATTGTGCATTTCAGACTGTTACCCCTTTAGGTCTGTTTGTTTGTTAACTTGCACAATTGTAGTTGATATAACGGTGCATAACCATTTAGCTCTCATGATCTAGCTCCAAAATGTAGCTGAGTTTCCCCAGTTCTGTTGTAACAGAACATGGTTGGACAGTTAGTGGAGCACTGCATATCCATCCTAGCTCATTACTACAGCACAGAGTTTAAGACCAAGCCAATAATGGAACTGATGTTGGTAACATTAGAGCATTGTGATATAGTGATTAGAAACCATTGGTTTTATTAGCAGCGTTTCATTACTGTTATTATTCTCTTCCTTTTAACACAGTTGTAGAAGCACTTAGAATCTGTTTTCATCTTTCTTGCTGGTTAACTTGTATTTGCTGTTTCCCTGTTTATTTTAAAACATTCACCAGCCCCATTTAAAGTCATGGAGTTCTACAGCATGGAAACAGGAGCTTTGGCCAAACTTGTTCATGCCAACCAAGTGGTCTTTCTGAGCTAGTTCTATACTCCAGCATTTGGCCCATATCTCACTAAGCCTTTCCCTTATCTAGATACTTGTCTAAATGTCTAGTGTATATATATATATATATATGTATCTAAATATAATTGGCATCTTGTTCCATATATCCACTTCCTTTTCTGTTAAAAATTGCACCTCAGTTCCCTTATAAATCTTTCCCCTCTCACCTTGAACCTATGCCCTTTGGTTAAAAAGTCCATAGCCCTGGGAATAGAACTAGCTGACTCTGGATCCCTGGTGATCCAACCTTCTGAGCAGCTTACCAAGAGGGACCTTGTCAAAGGCCTTGCTGAAGCCCATGCAGCACCATGGACTTGTCAATCCTCTTCATCACCTCTTCCAAAAGCTTAATCAGATTTGTGAGACATGATATACCTTGCATAC
Organism: Mobula hypostoma; assembly: GCF_963921235.1. Lineage (NCBI taxonomy): Eukaryota > Metazoa > Chordata > Chondrichthyes > Myliobatiformes > Myliobatidae > Mobula > Mobula hypostoma. Next base: position 109,904,737 of record NC_086103.1, on the reverse strand, counting down.
GAGAATGTGCTTTTATGTTTCTTTCCTCCACTTAATGATATATTCCAACTTCTTGAGGCACCAGCTCTTGAAGCTGTCCTCAAGTGTGGGTAGCATTGTGCCCATCATGAAATGACTGTGTCTATAACTGTTCTGCATCTCTTGTGATCCTGTGCATTGGAACATCAATAGAGATTTGTAGAAGTCTTTGGTGACTCACCAAAACTCCTCAAACTCTTAACCATCGACCAAAAACTTGGTTATAGCTTATCACCGTGGACTCCCTGGTTTTACTTTATCAAAAACATGCCCACCTTCCATGCAGTTTAACAAGGTTCTTTTATGACACCTCCTCTTACCTACCCCTTGAAGAGGACCCCATTCCAGACAATCAGACAACTCTCTCCAACACCATCACTGATGTCGTCAGCTCTGGAGAACTCCCATCCACTGCTACCCAACTCATAGTTCCCTTCTATCTCCTTCCCAAGATTCACAAACCTGACTGTCCAGTTAGGCCTTTTGTCTCTGCCTGTTCCTGCCCTACTGAACTTGTAACCTCATACCTTGACTCCATTCTATCCCATATGGTTCAGTCCTTTCCCACCTACATCTGCAACACTTCTCATGCTCTCAATCTCCTCACTAACTTTCAATTCCCTGGCCCGGACCTATCCACTTTCACCGTGGATGTCCAATTCCTATACACTTCTATCTCCCATCAAGAAGATCTTAAAGCTCTCTGCTTCTTTCTCAATAAAAGAACCAAACAGTTTCCCTCTACCACCACCACTCTCCATCTGGAAAAACAATTTTTCCTTCGACTCCTCCCATTTTCTTCAGACTAGAGGGGTAGTCATGGGCCCCAGTTACGCCTGCCTTTTCGTTGCCTACGTAGAACAAACAGTCCATGTTCCAAGCCTTCCCTGGTAATGCTGGCCAAGTCTTCCTCCACTATACTGCTGACTGCATTGGTGCTGCTTCATGCACACATGCTGAGGTTGTTAATTTCATCAACTTTGCCTCCAACTTCCTCCCTGCCCTTACGTGGTCTATTTCTGACGCCTCCCTCTCCTTTATCAATCTCTCTATCTCCACCTCTGGGACAAACTGTCGACTACCATCTTTTTGACTATACCTTTTCACACTCTGTCTTCTGTTAAAATGCTATTCCCTGTTCTCAGTTCTTTTGTCTCAACTGTGTCTATCCCAGTGTGCGGCTTTTCTTTCCAGGACTTCAAAAAACAGGGTTTCCCTTCCTCCTCCATTGATGCTGCACTCACCTACATCTCCTCTATTTCCTGAACATCTGTGCTTATCCCATCTTCCCACTGCCATAACAGTGATAGAGTTCCTCTTGTCCTTACCTACCACCCATGAGCCTCCAAATCCAACATGTTCTTCGTAAGTTCTGCCATCTCCAAAGGGATCCTACCACTAAACAGATCTTTGTCCCTCCTTCCCCCCTCACTTTCCACATGGATCACTCCCTCCATGATTCCCTAGTCCGTTTGTCCCTCCCCGCTAATCTCTCTCCCAGCTCTTATCCCTGCAAGCAGCCAATGCGCTGCACCTGCCCATTCACCTCCTCCCTCACCTCCATTCAGGGCCCCAAACAGTTCTTCCAGGTGAGGCAATACTTCACCTGCGATTCTGATGGGGGTTATCTATTATGCCCTGATGTGACCCCCTCTACGTTTGTGAAAACCGTTATAAACTGGGGGACCACTTCATTGAACACCTCCGCTCTATTAGCCAAAAGTGGAACTCCGGGTGGCCAAACATTTTAATTCCATTTCCCATTCTCATTCTTACAACTTGGTCCATGACCTCCTCTTGTGCCATAATGGTGGAGGAACAACACATTATATTCTGTATGGGTAACCTCCAACCTGATGGCATGAACATTGATTATTCCTTCCTGCAAATAAATGAATGAATAAATAAACAAATAAAAATGCTCCCCCCCCGCCCTCTTCTTCTGCTCCCCACTCTAGCCTCCTACCTCTTCTCACCTGGCCTTTACCTTTCCTACCCATCGGGCTTCATCCATCACCTTCTAGCTATCCTCCTTCCCCTCCTATCACCTTTTCTGTTACCTTCCCCCTTCTTTTCTAGTCGTCAAGAACGGTCTCAGCCAGAAAGGTCAACCATTTCTGTGGATGCTGCCTGACCTGCTGAGTTTCTCCAGCATTTTGTTTGTGTTGCTTTGGATTTTCAGCAACTGCTGACTCTCTCATGTTTGTGATTTTTAGTATTTTCTATTTTTCTTGTAATATTCCATCTTGTGTGATTATTTCGATCTTTTCAAAGATCCAACCCAGATTACCTCATCCTATTATAGCTGCTCTCTCTTTGTAGTGGCCATCTGGAAATGTGAGATCAGCTAAAGACAGAGCATTTCTGCCTCTGACTCAGAAAGGAAGGGGAAAGAAGAGGCACGCTGTGGTGATAGGGGACCGGACAGGAGGTTCTGTGGGCGACAGTGAGATTCCCGGATGGTATGTTGCCTGCTGGATGCCAGGGTCCGGGATATCTTAGACTGAGTCCTCAGCATTCTTCAGTGGGATGGTGAACATCCAGAAGTTGTGGTCCATGTAGGTACCAATGACATGAGTAGGATGAATGACAGGGTTCTGCATGGGGAGTTAGGTGCTAAGTTCAAGGGCGGGCCACACAGTCTTGTGATCATAGGATTGCTATTTGTGCCACATGCTAGTGAAGTTGAACTCTGAAGATTATATAGTTGAACACATGCCTAGTAAGTTGGTGTAGGAGGGAGGGCATAAGACTTTTGGATCACTGGGCTCTCTTCCAGGGAAGGTGGAACCTGTACAGAAAGGTTGGTTTTCGCCTGAACTGGAGGGGGACTAACATCCTAGTGGGAAGGTTTGTTCATGCTGCACAGTGGGGTTTAAGCTAGAGTTGCAGGGGGATGGGAACCAAAGTGCCAGAAAAGTTAGTGGAGAGGATATGGAGGCAGATGTTGGTAAGACCTCAGACAAAGTTAGGAATCAAAAGGTTGAGCATGCTGTGACAAAATTGAAAAGGGTGAATACAGGACTGAAAATGTATCTGATTATGCTCAGCAAAGTTGCAGATTGGCAGGTTTGCTGTTGTAGGCATCACTGAATCATGGCTGAAAGATTATATCTGGGAGCTTAATGTCCAAGGAGACACGTTGTATTGAAGGGATAGACAGGAAGGCAGTTGCTCTGTTGGTAAAAAATGAAATCAAATCATTAGAAAGAGGTTACATAGGGCCAGAACGTGTTGAATCATTCTGGATAGAGCTAAGGAACTGCAAGGGTAAAAAGATCCTGATGGAAGTTGGATACAGACCCTCAAGAAGCAGTAAGGATGCTGCCTACAAATTACAACCGGAGATAGAAAATGCATGTCGAAAGGGTAATGTTACAATAGTTGTGGGGGACTTCAATATGCAGGTAGACTTGGAAAATCAGGTTGGTGCTGAAATCAGGTTGGGCCAGATTTGTGAACAGCTTTCCAACTGTGATAAGACTGCTGAACGGATCCTGACCCAGATCTGGGCCGTACCCTCCAAATATCCGGACCTGCCTCTTGGTTTTTTTGCACTACCTTATTTTCCATTTTTCTATTTTTTATTTATGATTTATAATTTAAATTTTTAATGTTTACTACCGATTTGTAATCCAGGGAGCGGGAAGCGCAGAATCAAATATTGCTGTGATGATTGTACGTTCTAGTATCAATTGTTTGGCGACAATAAAGTATGAAGTATAAATTACAGGAGGGGGATTTCCTTTTAGAGCTGGTCGTGGATGAGCTCACTGGAGGATCAGCTATTCTGGATTGGGTGTTGTGTAATGAACAAGAATTGATTAGAGAGCTTAAGGTAGAAGAACTCTTAAGGGAAAGTGATTATAATATGATGGAATTCACCCTGAAATTTGAGAAGGAGAAGCTAAAGTCAGATGTATCAATAATACAGAGGAATAAAGGGAATTACAGAAGAATGTGAGAGGAGTTGGCCAGAATTGATTGGAAAAGAACATTGGCAAAAATGACGGTACAGCAGCAATGACTGGAATTTCTGGAAGCAATTTGGAAGGCACAGGATATATATAGATATATATAAAGAGGAAGAAGTATTCTAAAGGAAAAGTGATACAAGCATGGCTAACAAAAAAATATAAATGCCAAATAAAGCCAGTGTAAATGCCAGAGAGAGAGAATGTGTGAGAGCAAAAATAGTGAGAAGTTAGAAGATTGGGAAGCTTTTAAAAAGCAACAGAAGGCAACTAAGAAAAGGAATTACGAAGGTAAAGATGGAATATGAAAGAAGCCAATAATATTAAAGAGGATACTAAAAGTTTCTTCAGATACACCCCAGGGTTCTGAAAGGGGTGGTTGAAGAGATTATGGAGGCATTGGTAATGATCTTTCAAGAATCAGTAGATACTGGAATGGTTCCGGAAGACTAGAAAATTGCAAATGTCTCTCCACTATTCAAGAAGGGAGTGAGGCAGAAGAAGGGAAACTATAGGTCAGTTAGTCTGACTTTTGTGATTGGGAAACCGTTGAAGTCGATTGTTAAGGATGTAATCTCAGGGTACTTGGAGGCACAAGATAAATAGGCAAGATTTTTGAGGGAAAATCTTGCCTGACAAGTCTATTGGAATTCCTTGAAGAAATAACAAGAAGGATAGACAAACGATCATTGGTTGATGTTGTGTAGCTGGATTTTCAGAAGGCCTTTGACAAGGTGGCACACGAGGCTGCTTAACAAGCTACGAACCCATGGTATTACAGGAAAGATCTAGCAGTGGCTGATTGGCAGGAGGCAAAGAGTCGGAATAAAGGAAGCCTTTTCTGGCTGGCTGCCAGTGAATAGTAGTGTTCCACAGGGGTCTGTGTTGGGACAGATTCTTTTTACATTGTATGCCAATGATTTGGATGATGGAATTGAATGCTTTGCTGTATGGACAATATGAAGATAGGTGGTGGGGCAGGTAGTTTTGAGGAAGGAGAGAGACTGCAGAAGGACTTAGACAGATTTGGAGAATGGGCAAAGAAGAGGCAGATGGAATACAGTGTTGGGAAGTGTATAGTCATGCATTTTGGTAGAAAAAAACAAAAGGGTTAACTGCTTTCTAAATGGAGAAAAAATTCAAAAATCTGAGGTTCAAAGGGACTTGCAAGTCCTTGTGCAGGGTTCCATAAAGGTAATTTGCAGGTTGAGTCTGTGATGAGGAAGATAAATGCAATGTTAGCATTCATTTCAAGTGAATATAAAATCAAGGATTTAATGTTGAGACTTTATAAAGCACTGTTGAGGCCTCTCTTGGAGTATTGTGAGCAGGTTTGGGCCCCTTAGAAAGGATGTGTTGAAACTGGAGAGGCTTCAAAGGAAGTTCACAAAAATGATTCTAGGATTGAATGGCTTGTCATACGAAGAGCATTTGATGGCTCTGGGCCTGTATTCAGTACAATTCAGAAGAATGAGGAGTGACCTCATTGAAACCTATCGAATGATGAATGGCCTTGATAGAGTGGATGTGGAGAGGGTATTTGCTATGGTGAGAGACCAGAGGACACAGCTTCAGAATAGAGGGGCATCCTTTTAGAATGGAGATGAGGAGGAATTTCTTCAGCCAGAGAGTGGTGAATCTGGAATTCTTTGCCATATGCAGTAATGGAGGCCAAATCTTTATGGATATTGAAAGCAGAGGTTGATAGATTCTTGATTTAGCAGGGCATGAAGAGATATGGGGAGAAAGCATGAGACTGTGGCTGAGAGGAAAGTTAGATCAGCCAGGATGAAATGGCGGAGCAGATGTGATGAGCCAAATGGCCTAATTCTGCTCCTATATCTTTTGGTCTTATTTCATTTCTAGCTCCTGTCCTAGCCACTCTATGTGTTTCTCAAGCTACCTATTCACTAGTCTGTCTCATCTGAGTTGCAATTGAAAAAGGGAGGTTGTAGTTTCTAGAGTATGCTAGTTCTTTCTCCCTTTCGTTCCTCCAGGTATTTATGACATGACCCAACATAACTTGCTCTTACAGAGAGTACTTGGATGCAGCCTTGAATTCAAACAGTTCTTTGGGTGAAGGTTACGATGCAGGTTTGGCTTGTGATAACATCATTTGTTCTGTGCCACAGTGCATACTACAGAGACTACGTGCTCCTGCTGTTAGGAAGCCAGTGAGGAGGGAAAGGGAATTTGGGGTCATGTAAGTTTTTGCTCAATTATTTTTTGTTCTGAATAGTTGAAATTGAAGGTATTGTTGCAACTACACTTATTCTGGCAAGTAGTGAGTATTCTAACATATTTTCACTCTCTTGACCTTGGAGAGAGTTGTGGATTTTTTATTATAGCCATGGCATTTCTGCTGCTATTGTCTTTTCAGTCACTGGAGGCATCAGTTCTTTATCGTTGCTATATGCTGTTTAACTTACTGATTTAATCAATGACATTTATGAGACTGGAATATTACCAGAAGAATATTATTGAAACAATATTACAAAAAATAAGAGACATCTTGGGAATCAAGGTTGGCTGTGAAAACATCAATAATTTCATATATGCAGATGACACTGTGTTAATTGCGAGTACGGAGGAAGAACTACAAAACTTAATTGATATAGTTGTTGAAGAAAGTGCAAAAATGGGTCTATCTATCAATTGTAAAAAGACAATGTATGGTGATATCCAAAAAGAAGGAGAATCCTATCTGCAGGCTGAGAATAAATGGGGAAGACATAAACAAGTACAGAACTTTTGCTACTTAGGAAGCTGGGTGAGATCGGATGGCAGGTGTGACATGGACATCAAAAGAAGAATAGGGATTGCAAAAGACTCCTTTACAAGAATGAAGAGTATACTGACCAATACTAAACTAGGCATGACAACCCGCCTCAGAGTACTGAAATGTTACGTTTATCCAGTTATGTTATATGGCTCAGAATGTTGGACAATATCTAGTAACATGAAGAAACGAATTGAAGCAGCAGAGATGTGGTTTTTGAGGAGAATGCAAAGAATATCATGGACGAAACGAATGTCGAACAAGGATGTCATGAACAGAGCAAACACAGAAAGAGAAATAATGTATGAGATCATGAAAAGGCAATGTAACTTCATTAGACATGTGATTAGGAAAGAGGAGTTAGAATGCATGGTAATTATGGGAAAGATTGAAGGGAAGAAAGCAAGAGGAAGACAAAGACAAATGATGATGGAGACAGCAGCCAGAGAACCGGAAACGAATACCAATGAATTGATCCACTTGACCCGAAACAGAAGTTTGTGGGCCATGGTAGTCAAATCTCAAACTGGGCATGGCACCTGATGATATTGATATGCTGTTTAACATCTTGGAGATGTAGATCAGACTCTACCATTTTGGGGATTGCTATAGCCTGGCACTAGATTGCTCCAAATTCTGTTTTGGTCATCACCCTGAACTAGAATTTACTTCTTGTAGATACTATTGTAAGGAATTGAGCACCATGTAATTGTCAATGAATTGTGTGGTGTCTGATTTTTTTTGATGTAGGGATGAAATATTGAGGATAATTTTGTACAAGAAACCATGTTGAGGAACCCTACAATAAGCATGCAATGGAAATGATGAAGGAACATTAGCATGCTGTACCAGGGTGAACAAGCTCTAAAGCTTGCAGAGCTAAAGCATTTTATGTGCAGAAATCAATATGTGGTAACTGTGTCTGTTCTGTCCGGGGAAAGAATATTTTTTATTTATTGACAGACAGCACAGAGTTGGCTCTCTACCAAATGGTACGTCTTTGGACTCTGGGAGCACTTGGACTATCTTGGACTGAGATTTTAATGTTCTGATATAAGGAAGTCTTGCTGAAGTCGATAAATAACTTGGAAGAGCATTTGCAAATGCAACATAATAGCACAACATGATGGATTACTTTGCTACTGATGATTGAGCAGACTGTTAAGATGGTATTACAATAAAATTAACTATTTGCTGTTTAATGGTTTGGAATTCCTGATGGTTTGGCATCTGCTTCACCAGGTGATGTTTGCCATACTCCCTTCCCACTCACTGAGGGCCCAGTGTGCTGAAAAAATATTATAATAATGTACAATCTTAAAAAATTAAAATGTGTTGAGGTACTTATAGAGTCAACATGAAATGCAGTTCTGCACCACTGAACCTTTTGAGTGAGCTGGATTTGTACTGTAGCTGCTTTGGATTTTTGTTTTTTTATGCAAAGGATATCTGACTAATTTTACATATTGTTGTGTGGATGCCAGTTTGGTAGCTGCACTGCTGCAGTTTGACAAGCAGTACAGAGCACACATCTTCATCATATTGCCAGGGTGTTGTTGTGTCATTCAGCTGTTGTATCCAGTGCACTTGTTCATTTCTTGTATATACACAGAGTGAATTGAATCAATATAAGACCTTCTCCTATTGTCATGTGAAGCCTCTGAAGTATTATCCACTTTAAACTACTAACTGAAATTTGTTGCCAGTCATTCCTTTGACTCATGCTCGCCTTTACCAGAGTTGAGGATAGGGATGGCTTTGTGTCACGTACCCCGTGAGGGGGATGAAGAACCAGCAGAGATGGAAAACAGTTTGGAGTCCAGTATTGCTATACACTACTAATATTTATTAGTAACTATGCAATATAGTAATATAAATGTCGATAAATCACACAGGTTAGCAATGATTATATATAAAGGTAAATGTGGAATATATATGTATGAAAACCAAGCTTCTTTAAGTCTAGGGGTAAAAAGATACAGTCTTACGATGTTGAGTAAAGTTCAGTTCAGTTCGTGGTATTTAGTTGAGTAGTGATGGGGAGAGAGAGAGAGATAGTGTGAGGTGAGTCTTCAGGTGAGCTGATGCCGTCGATCATCTTGTTGGCCTCCGAAATCCTTTACAAGTCACCGACTGTGACTTTAACCAGGGGGACCGGTCTTCCTGTGGTGGAGCTATCACCCCAGCAAGGGCGGACACATAGACAACTCCCCACCAGTCAACCCCTTCTTCACTGTTGGAATAGCAATTTGGATCGATCCGCCTGATTGATCCTCCAAAACCCACTTTCTCTGCGGGCACAACAATGCTCATTCAGTGTCCAGATCATGTGTCTGAGGTCTGTATCAACTGACCTCGCATTTATTTCACCAGGCTGAGTATCACCTGTCATTCAAAGAGTCCCTCCTTCCTTTGTCTGTAAAGAAGTGCACAAGCAGGCAACCTGTCCTTGAAAGTAACGTCAACAATCTGCCTTTGGTCACCATAGCAACCTTCGAGCGGCTTGGTGCTGTCTCCAACTCCAAACTCAGTAGAAATCCAAAGTTACTTCCAATGCCTTAAAGTGACAGTCCAACTGTGAATCTTCGTCTCTCTCTCTCCTTTCCAAACAAACCTTCAATGATGAATGTCTCTCTCTGTCTCTCTTCAAACAGTTAATAGGGGCGCTCCTGGATCCCCTCACAATTGGAACTTGGTTTTCATTTTCTATTTTAATTCTTCATCATTCATCAGGATTGGCCCTTCTAGTCTGTGCTGAACTGTTATCCTGCCTGCTCTCATTCACTCGTACCTAAACCATAGTTCTCCATACTCCTCCCATCCATGTACTTTGCTGTGCAGCAAAGATGGCAAGAAGGACGGGCAGGTGAATAGACAGGATAATTTGCTGTGCGATAGAAATATAGCAAAATCGGTAACAGATACTGATCTAAATGTACTGTACTTAAATGCACTCAGTATTAGAAATAAAGTGGATGACCTTGTTGTACAGCTACAGGTTAAAAGATACGACATTACGGCCATCACAGAGTCATAGCTAAATAATGGATGTGATTGGGAGCTGAATGTCCAAGGATACACAGTGTATAGGAAAGATAGGAAGGTAGGTAAAGGGGGTGGCATGGCCCTGATGGTAAGCAACGATATCAAATTACTAGAAAGAAGGGACGTAGGATCAGAAGAGGTAGAATCCTTGTGGGTCGAGTTAAGAAATGGCAAGGGTAAAAAGACACTAGTAGCAGTTATATACAGGCCTCCAAACAGCAGCCGGGATGTGGACTACAAGTTACAGCTGGAAATAGAAAAAGTGTGTCAGAAGGAAAATGTCAGGATAATTATGGGGGATTTTAATATGAAAGTGGATTGGGAAAGTCAGGAAGGTGCTGGATCTCAGGAGAGGGAATTTGTAGAAGCAGCTTGTCCTTAAGCCCATCAGGGGATTGGCTGCTTTGGATTGGGTGCTGTGTAATGAACCTGAGGCGATCAGGGAGCTGGAGGTAATGGAACCCCTTGGAAGTAGTGATCATAATATGATTGAGTTCAGTTTCAAATTTGAAAAGGTGAAGCTGGTATCAGGTGTATCGATATTTTAGTGGAACAAAGGAAATTACAGTGGTATGAGAGAGGAGCTGGCCCAAGTCAATTGGAAAAGTAAGCTAGATGGAGGGACGGTAGAGCAGAATTGGATGAAATTCCTACAAGAAATAATGAAAGTGCAGGAAAAGTATATTCCAAGAAAAAAGAAAATCATGAATGGAAAAATGGCACAAATGTGGCTAAGGAGAGAGGTTAAGGCTAAAATAAAAGCAGAAGAGACGGCGTACAAGGAAGCACAAATTAGTGGGAAAACTGAGGACTGGATGACTTTTAAAAACTTACAGAAGGAAACTAAGAAAGTCATTAGGAAAGAAAAGATGAATTATGAAGGGAAGTTGGCAATTCACATAAAAAAGGATACTAAGGGTTTTCTTAAATATATGAAGAGTAAAAGAGTGACATGGGTAGATATAGGACCGATTGAAAATGTTGTTGGAGAAATTATAATGGATAACAAAGAGATGGCAGATGAACTAAATGAGTATTTTGCATCAGTCTTCAGTGGAAGACATTAGCAACATACCTGATAGTCAGAGGTCTCAGGGAATAGAATTAGGTACAGTCAAATTACTGAGAAAGTGCTTGGGAAGCTAAATGGACTAAGAATAGATAAGTCTCCCAGACCGGATGAGATGTACCCACGGGTTCTGAAGGAGGTGGCTTTGGAGATTGTGGAGGCATTGGAAATGATCTTCCAGGAATCAGTAGACTCTGGCATGGTTCCGGAAGACTGGAAGGTCGCAAATATAGTTCCGCTGTTTAAGAAAGGAGGGAGGCAGCAAAAAGAAAGTTACAGACCTATTGGTCTGACATCGGTAGTTGGAAAGTTATTGGAGTCAATCCTCAAGGAACGAGGTTATGAAATACCTCGAGGTGCGTGACAAGATAGGCCCAAGCCAGCATGGTTTCATGAAGGGAAGATCCTGCCTCACCAACCTATTGGAATTTTTTGAGGTAATCTCAAATAAGGTTGATAAGGGAGAGGCTATGGATGTTGTGTATTTGGATTTTCAAAAGACCTCGATAAGGTGCCACATAAGAGGCTGCTTAATAAGATGAGAGCCTATGGAATTACAGGAAAGATATTGGAATGGGTGGAGCATTGGCTGATAGGCAGAAAGCAAAGGGTGGGAATAAAGGGATCCTATTCTGATTGGTTGCTGGTTGCTAGTGGTGTTCCACAGTGGTCGGTGTTGGGGCCGCTTCTTTTTACAATGTATATGGATGATTTAGATTATGGATTAAATGGTTTTGTGGCTAAGTTTGCGGATGACACTAAGATAGGTGGAGGAGCAGGAAGTGTTGAAGAAACGGAAAGGTTGCAGAGAGATTTGGTCAGTTTAGGACAGTGGGCAAAGAAATGGCAGATGAGATACAATGTTGAGAAATGTATGGTTGTACATTTTGGAAGAAGAAATAATCGGGCAGATTATTATTTAGATGGGGAGAAAATTCAAAAATTGGAAGTGCAAATGGACCTGGGGGTCCTCATGCAGGATACCCTAAAGGTTAACCACCAGGTTGGATCGGCAGTAAGGAAAGTGAATTCATTTCAAGAGGAATAGTGTATAAGAGTAAGGAGGTGTTGATGAGGCTCTGTCGGGCACTGGTGAGACCTCATATGGAATACTGTGTGCAGTTTTGGGCCCCCTATCTTGGAAGGGATGTTCTGATGTTGGAGAGAGTTCAGAGAAGACTTACGAGGATGATTCCTGGAATGCAGGGGCTAACATATGGGAGTGTTTGTCGGCTCTTGGACTGTATTCATTAGAGTATAGATGAACGAGAGGGGATCTCATGGAAACAATTCGAATGTTGAAAGAGTTGGACAGAGAAGATGTGGAAAAGCTGTTTCCCTTGGTGGGTGAGTCCAGGACAAGAGGCCACAGTCTTAGAATTAGAGGGTACCCATTTAAAACAGAGATGAGGAGAAAGTTTTCTTGAATTTCACCATCATTTACAAATCTTACACATGACATTTATTGATGAAATCTATCGACTCATCAACCCGGAAAGAGAAGCTGTTATTGGTCAGTTTATCACACAAAACCTCTTCAGCATCATGTGACGTGTCATCAATATGCTGACTTATCATGCTGTTTGAGAGTGAAACTTTTCAGTTTCCTGTACTGCATCTTGTCCTAGCATTTTACCCACTATAACTTACATACTGGCATTATTAGGTTCTCACCAGCTGTGTGATGTTTTTCCCCTTTTTTGGGTTAAAAGTTTTGCTACTAATAATTTGCTTCCTGAATTCTTTTACTGACTGTGATTTTATTAACAAAAGCTTTACTCTGTTTGTTTTGAGATGCCAATAGCTGTTTAGAATAATGAGCTCTTTTACATGCCATTGTGATTTGTAGTTAAGTGTCTTTTCAATTTTGCTGGAGCCATTGCTACATTTGTAAGTTGTTCGCCACAGACTAGACACAATGGAATAGGACAACTTCGGTCACCAGTCCATGTAAAACCTATTGATAGTAGGTTTCATTGTAAAGACAGGACTTTTTTTTGTGTCCACTGTTGCACTTGTGTAGTGAAATGACTCGGAAGATTGTAATTCTTCATCATTAACCTTATCAGAATTGTCTGTAGGCCCAGGCCTAGGCCTAGAATCCAGCTCTTCTGTTGCTCACCTCCTCTTCAAAAATCACCACATTGGAACTTCTTTAGCATAAAAATTTTCTTCCAATTTTCAACTACACTGGTAGAGTTTGTTTGCTTCCATAAGTCAGTCAGTGGCGCGTAAGGGGAAGTTGGTGGAGGTGATTCAGGAGGGAGAGGACTCAACTGTATAACCATGATCCTAATGCGCACTGCCATATTGGGCTGAGAGACCTCCAGTGAGATTGCTAATGGGGGTTCAGTCATTGCGAGCACGAGCATCACGCGTTGTGTGAAGTTCAAAAAGCAATTATTTTTTAAAATCATGATCTCTCGTGGAGCCCCGGTTGAGAAACCTTGATATGTACTTCTTTTGACTATTGTGTGATTGGACATGCAAAAGCAATCATTTCCCTTTTTCGCATTGGTTGTCCACCTATTATTTCATTATATTTGTTTATTTAATAAAGAATATAAGGTGATTATAAATTGTTGACCAACCACCGGCCACACATGTAGGGTTGATAGACCTGGATTGTTCATGGCTTAGATTTTCTATTCTGGATAAGCAAAGTACACTTTGAGTCTTAGAATTATGCCAATGACAGACTACTGCACATATTTTCCTTCAATTCAAGCTTACCTTACAGACTCTATGTTATCTCATTATTCCTTGTGCAGGTCTGTTTCCTATCTGTTAATAGTTGCTCTTCCAGTTTTCCCCATTTGTCTGTTTTTGTGTATTTCTTCATGAACTACACAAAGTTTTGCAGAAGTGGACGACTTTATCCAGGCTGAAAGGAAGCCCTGCCGAAGGGTTCAGCCGAAACGACAATTGTACTTTTTTCCATAGATGCTACCTGGCCTGCTGAGTTCCTCCAGCATTTTGTGTGTGTTGCTCGAATTTACAGCATCTGCAGATTTTCTCTTGTTTGTGAGATAGTCTGAAGTTCCTTTCCATCCATATCATCAAAAATTTTATATGGTTCCTCCACATTGACATGGTGACCAGGAAAGCACATCAGTATATTTCCTTTCTTAGGTGTTTGAGAAGATTTTGCTTGTTTATGAGGATTCCCCTGAGTTTCTACAGATGCTGTCTAGATCCTGACAGACTGCATCTTAGCCTGGTAGAGCAACTGCTCTGCTCTGGAATAATGGACTTTTCAGAGAGTGGTAAACGTAACCCAGTCAATCAAGTGTTTATTACTTCCTTCCATCCAGTCTGCGTTTGTGGTTCATGGCTTCAGGAAGACCAATAGTATTGCCAAGGATGCCTGACACCCTGATCAACGCATGTTCTCTGTTCATCATCCTAGAAGGTGGTATGGGAGTTTGAAAGCATGGATGTCCAAATCAAGAAAGGTTTCAGACTTTTGAACAAAATACCTGTTTCATATCCACTTCCCAGTAGTGCTGCCATGTTCTTGTACACAGAATTCTGCCTCTCTTGGTTTTCTGTTATTGTTATTACGGCATTTTTTTATGCACTACTTCGGATTGTACTACAATCTTAGCGCCATTTTGCTGTTTTGCATTTGTTTATGGTGTAATTATTATTGCATGTCCACAGTTTATTCTGTGAGCAACTAATTTTGTTACATGCCGATTATGTAGGACTTATCAAGTTTCTTTATCCTCTTTTGGAAGTGGAGATGCTGGTGAGCTTACTTGGCTGTCGTATCTATATGTTTGGATCAGGGCAGGCTTTAGTTGATGTTCACACCTGGGGACTTGACATTCTTAACCTTCCCAACGTACTGATGATGTACTTTCCCCCCCCACCAATCCCCCCACCACTACCACCATCCAGAAGCCAGCTCCTATGCTGTCATTGAGGGACAGGTTGTGGTCATGACACCATGTCAGTGAGCTAACTATCTCTTTCCTGTCTGACTCATTGTAACTCATTGTATGGTGGTATTATCTGTAAACGTGTAGATAGAGTAAGAGCAGAATCAAGGATACAGCCTTATTGGGTGCCCGCGTTGAGAATGATCATGGCGGAGGTGTTGCTGCCTGTCCTTACTGATTGTAGTCTGTTGGTTATGGAGTCAATGATCCAGTTGCAAAAGGAGGTGTTGAGTCCTATGTCTAAGAACTAAATTTGCTTGGAATTGCAGTACAGAAGATGGAGTGGTAATTAATAAGCAATAGTCTAATGTAGGTGTCTTCACTGTCCAGATGCTCCAGGGACAAGTGTAGGGTCGGAGAGATGCAACTGCTGTAGACCCATTTAGGTGGTAAACAAATTGCAGTGGGCTAAAGTTGTCTGAGTAGCTGGAGTTAATTTGTGCTGTGATCAGCCTTTTAAAGCACTTTGTAATGGTGGATGTGAGAGCCATGAGGCGATCGTCATTAAGGCACGTTACCTTGTAATTTTTTAGGTCTTGGGATGATAGTGGTCTTCTTCGGAACTTAAAATTTAAGCAGAGAGAGGTTAAAAATGTTTGCACATATCCCGACCAGCTGATCTGCAGAGATCTAAGGACATGGCCAGGGACCCCATCTGGACTAGATGTTTTCCATGGATTTATTCTGTAAAAGACGAATCTTAAGTTTGCATCAGTGATTGTGGTTAGCCTATCATGCCATTAGACAGTTGCAAATTAACCATATGCCTTTCAAAAACATGAATCTGCTGTGAGAGCTACCAGATTGTCCTGTATTCGATTGCATGTGTATCACTGTAATTACCTGCAAAGGCATGTAGCAAAAGGGGCCTTATCAACATTTTTGTGACTGTTTGATAACTGCATGAGCCATAATCAAAATGAGCATTCAAGTTGGGGTTCAGGGATTTTGCATTTTATGTGGATACACACATACGTTTGTATGTTCTGTAAAACATAACTGAAATAGATACAGCACACTAACTACTCTTTTAGCCACCTTTGTGAATGTGAATCATATCCTGTCCTATTCCAAAATACTTTACCTTCAACATTTCCCACTCCTAGCTTTAGAACATACAACATGGAACACAGAACATTACAGTACAGTACAGGCCCTTTGACCTTTGATATTGTGCTGACCTTTTAACCTAATCCATCTCTTACATAACCCTCCATTTTCCTATCATCCATTAGCCTAACAAAGAGTTTTTTAAAATACTCCTAATGTATCTGCCTCTACCACCTAGCACTCTCTGTGTAAAGAACCTACCTCTGATACCAACGCTGTACTTTCCTCCAATCACCTTCAAACTATGCTCCCCTGTATCAGCCATTTCTGCCATGGGAAAAGTCTCTGGCTATCCACTCTATCCACTCTATCTATGCCTCTTAACATCTTGTAGACCTCTATCAAGTCACCTCTCATCCTCCTTTGCTTTCGGAGTAAAGCCCTAGCTCGCTCGTTCTATCTTCATTAGACATGTCCTCCAGCCAGATTGCCCTCTGCACCCTCTCTGAAGCTTCCACATTTTTCTCATAATGAGGTGATCAGAGGAACACAATGTTTCAAATGTGGTCTAACCAGAGTTTTATAGAGCTGCAACATTAGCTTATGGGTCTTGAATTCCATCCCCTGATTGATGAATATATAACATATGCCTTGATAACAACCCTCTCAACTTGCACAACAACCTTAAGAGATCTGTGGACTAGACCCCAGGATTCATCTGTTCCTCCACACTGCCAAGAACCCTGCCATTTGCCCTATCTTCTGCCTTCAAATTCGAATTTCCAAAATAAGCTACGTCACACTTTTCTAGGTCAAACCCCATCAGCCACTTATCATCCCAGGTCTGCATCCTGTCAATGTCCTGTTGCAAGCTACAACAACCCTCCACACTATCCACAACTCCACCAACCTTCATGTCATCTGTAAGCTCATTAACTCACCCTTCCACTTCCTCATCCATGTCATTTATAAAAATCACCAAGTGCAGGGGTCCCAGAACTACTCCATGCAGAACACCATTGGTCACTGATGTCTGAGCAGAATACTTACCATCTTTTTCCACTTTCTTCCTTCTCTGGGTAAGCAAGTGTATCCACATAGCCAAGTTTACCTGGGTCCCATTCCTCCTGACTTACTGAATGAGCCTGCCATTGGGAACCTTACCAAATGCCTTACTAAAATTATTCCAAGCGGAACAGCTACAGAACCACTGGGTTGAATGCAAGGAGAATTGATGGATGTTATTTACTTAGATTTTTGGAAGGTTCTTTGCAAGGTGCCGTACAGAACGCTGCTGAACAAAATAAGAACCAATGGTATTAGAGGTATGGTTGGCTGACGGGAAGAAGTAAGAAAGTGGGGATGAAGGGGTGCGGGTGACTCAGAGTTTTGCAGAGATTATGGTGGGACCAGAGATTATGGTGGATTATTTATACATTAATAATCTAGATGAAGCAATTTATGATATTGTGGCCAGATTTGCAGATGCTACCAAGATAGGTGGATGACCATGTAATTTTTCAGAGTCAAGAAGTCTGCAGAAGGATGAGAACATATTGGGAAACTGGGCAAAGAAGTGGCATGTGGAATACAATGTTTGGAAATGTGAGGTTCCCTCTACACATATTAGAACAGGTTAATAAGAACGAGACAGAGACAATGGTAGTAGGATTTGACGCTGAGAAAGCTTTTGATTCGGTTAGTTGGGCATTCCTATACAGAATGTTAAGAAGTTTCGACTTTCAAGAAAAGTTTATTAAAGTAATCCAGACTCTATATGACAGCCCTACAGCTTGAATTAAGATAAATGGGGACCTCTCTGACTCCTTTATTTTAGAGAGAGGCACTAGACAGGGATGCCCAATTTCTCCTCTCCTTTTAGCGCTATATGTTGAACCACTTGCCCAACTAATAAGACAGAGCGAAATCGTAAGAGGTATCAAGGTGGCAGGGATTGAACAGAAAGTGGCGTTATTCGCAGATGATGTTTTAGTCTGTCTGAGTGAACCAGAAAAATCATTTATAGGATTGTTTACATTGCTGGATGACTTTAGGAAAATGTCAGGTTATAAAATAAATGTAAAGAAAACGCAGGTTATGTCCCTAAATTATACACCATCCAAAAAATTGCAGGATACATATATCTTAAGTGGGAAGCTAAATCATTAAAATATTTAGGAATAACCCTGCCGAAGGATCTTTCAACGCTGTCACAGGTAAATTATGGGCCATTAATCTCAGAGATAAAAGCAGATATGCATAGATGGAATCTTATCCCCTTTTTAAGTTTAAATTCAAGGATAAATACTATAAAAATGAATATTCTTCCTCGGTTACTGTATCTTTTCCGTACTTTACCAGTGGAGGTGGATGATAATCAATTCAGGGAATGGGACAAATGGATTTCGCGCTTCACTTGTCAAGGAAAGAAACCTAGAATTCGATATAACACCTTACAGTTAGGGAAGGAAGGAGGAGGTATGGTTCTTCCTTGCCTGAGAAATTATTTTTATGCCTCACAGATAACCCCTCTGTTATATTGGTGTAATAGGGAATATAAGGCTAGATGGAAGGAAATAGAATTTGGATTGGTTGACAGTTTTCCTCTACAGGCCTCAATAGCTGACAAAGGATTGATGGCCCAATTGGAAAAATTTAAAAACAGTTGGATAAATCTTACATTAAAAATATGGCAGAAGGTGGTTAATTCATGTGGAATTAATAACATGCTAAAATTCTTCAGATGGTGTGCATGTGATACCGAATTCCTTCCCAACAGAGGAGATAAAAGATTTGAATTATGGATAAAGAAAGGTCTTACAACCTACCTCTCATTTATACATAAAAGAGTATCATAAAGTTTCCAAATCCTGCAGGACAAACATGGCCTAGAACATAATGACTTTTTTAGGTACCTTCAAGTACAAAACTATGTTAACCAGAGTTGTAGATATACAGACCTATCAACAGTAGAATTAGAATTTTTCAAGATTCTGAATTCGGCTTGCAGTTCAATACCTAGTAAATCAGTTTCTCGAGTATATAATGCACTCTCCCATGCTAAAAATGTAAACACATTGTATATTAAAGAGAAGTGGGAGAAAGAAGCCGGGTTGGTACTTTCAGAGGAGGCTTGGGGGAAAATATGCAGCTTTCAGTGGTCCTCGACTAATTCTTTGACTTGGAGAGAACATTGTTGGAAAAATATTATAAGATACTTTAAGACCCCATATCAGGAAAAATATAAAGATACAAACGTGACGTGTTGGAGAAAGTGCGGCTCCAAGGACGCAAATCATTTCCATATTTTCTGGGATTGTCCTAAATTAAGTCTATATTGGGAAGGTATTCATAGAACATTAGTTAAGGTACTTAGGACCCAGATACCTCTAAACTTTGAGACACTCTGTTTGGGGCATGTATTGTTTCTTGAACAGAAGGAAGACATAAAGTTGCTGCAGGCCCTTTTAGCGGCAAGTAAGAAATCAATCACTAAAAAGTGGCTAAATCCAATACCACCTACATTAGAAGATTGGCACGAAATTATCTTGGAAATATTTAAAATGGAAAAGTTGACTTACTCCCTGAGAACTCAAAAAGAAAAATTTTATCAAATCTGGAATAAATGGATTGAATATATAACCCCAATGCGAGCAGATTAGATGAATCTCCTAATGATTTATACTGCTCTTCTCGTCAACACAGTAATATTACTAATGTAAACACCCCTAGTCTAAATGTTTACTGTTTTTGTCTTTTTTTTTGTTTGGAAAATAGCGAGTTAATACAAGTAAAGGAAAAGATTTGGGTAAGGGATAAAAAATGATAAAATTAAGTAAATGAGTACATACGGATCGGATAATTATGTTTGGGGGCAGGAGCAAGCATGAACAAGTTAGGATATAAACACCTATAATGGTTGTTACATAGGCTTACATACAACATTTTGGACTAGAAGAAGTGATCCAGAAGAGATATATGGAAACTATTACTAATCCACTATTATTACTACTTTCCTTAACAATTAACACCATTACTTAGCCTAACAGATCAGAATTTCTACTGTACATAATTATCTATTTAAATGTGTAATTTCTTTTTATATCATCTCAATGTGTACTTAAGAATGTATAAATAATTATAGTTTTATACATATAAAAAAATGGAAAAGGTTATACATGTGAAAAACGTACATGATATTTGTGAATTCCTTATCCAAATAAAAATAAAATTTAAAAAAAAAGGAAATGTGAGGTTCCAAACTTTGGTGGGAAGAATAAAGGTGTAGACTATTTTCTAAATGGGAAGAAAATGAAGAAATCTGATGTAAGGGCACTAAGGAGTCCTTTTTCAGGATTCCCTTAAGGTTAGCTTATGTGTTGAGTCGGTAGTAAAGAAGGCAAATGCAATGTTAGCATTCATTTCAAGAGGACTAGAATATAAAAATAAGGATGTATTTCTGAGGCTTTATAAGGTGCTAGAATATTGTGAACAATTTTGGGCCTTCTATCGAGAGAAAGTTTAAAAGAATGATCCCTGGAATGAAAGGCTTAATATATAAGGAGTGCTTGATGTCTCTAGGCCTGTACTTAATGGCTTTCAGAAGGATGCAGCCGCTATCATTGAACAGGCTGAAAAGTCTGAATAGAGTGAATGTAGAGAGGATGTTTCCATTAGTAGGAGAATCTGCGATCCAAAGGCATAGCCTCAGAATAAAGGGACATTCTTTTAAAACTGGGGTGAGGAGGAATTTCTTCAGCCGCAGAGTAGTAAATCTGTGGAATTATGTTTATAGTTGCTCTAAGAGCTGTAGTGGTTGCATTGAGTGTATTGAAGGCAGTGGTTTATTTATTGATTTAGTGATATAGTACAGAGTCGACCCTAATGGCTCTTTGAGCAACTCCACCCCAGCAACCCCCGACAAACCCAATTAACCTGAATCTAGTCACAGGACAATTTACAATGGCCAATTAACCTACTCTTTGCACTGTGGGAGTAAACTTGGAGCACGTGAAAACCTATGTATTCCAAGGGGAGGACGTACAGATTCCTTACAGGTGGCACCGTAATTGAACTCCAAACTCTGGAACGCCCTGAGCTGCTATTGTTTCACGCTAACTGCTATGCTACTGTGTATTGATAGGTTCTTGATTGGTAACTTTGTTAATGATTAATGGTTGGGAGAAGATGAGAGAATGGGGTTGGAAAAAAAGTCGGCCCTGATTGAATGGTACGGCACATTTGATAGGCTCAATGGCCGAACATTGTTTCATGGATTAATTTGAGTGTTTGTTCTCTGTACTTTCTCGGTTCTTCTCTGTTTGATATAATGGTGGTTTTTGACAATAGACAATAGGTGCAGGAGTAGGACATTCGGCCCCTCGAGCCAGCACCGCCATTCACTGTGATCATGGCTGATCATACACAATCAGTATCCAGTTCCTGCCTTATCCCCATAACCTTTGATTCCGCTATCTTTAAGAGCTCTATCCATCTCTTTCTTGAAAGCATCCAGAGACTTGGCCTCCACTGCCTTCTGGGGCAGAGCATTCCACATATCCACCACTCTCTGGGTGAAAAAGTTTTTTCTCAACTCCGTTCTAAATGTCCTACCCCTTATTCTTAAACTGTGGCCTCTGGTTCTGGACTCACCCATCAGCGGGAACATGCTTCCTGCCTCCAGCGTGTCCAATCCCTTAATAACCTTATCTGTTTCAATAAGATCCCCTCTCATCCTTCTAAATTCCAGTGTATACAAGCCCAGTCGCTCCAATCTTTCGACATATGACAGTCCTACCATCCCGGGAATTAACCTTGTGAACCTACGCTGCACTCCCTCAATAGCAAGAATGTCCTTCCTCAAATTTGGAGACCAAAACTGCACACAGTACTCCAGGTATGGTCTCACCAGGGCCCTGTACACTGCAGAAGGACCTCTTTGCTCTTATACTCAATTCCGCTTATTATGAAGGCCAGCATGCCATTAGCTTTCTTTACTGCCTGCTGTACCTGCATGCTTGCTTTCAGTGACTGATGTACAAGAACACCTAGATCTCATTGTGCTTCCCCTTTTCCTAACTTGACTCCAGTTAGATAATAATCTGCCTTCCTGTTCTTACCACCAAAGTGGATAACCTCACATTTATCCACATTAAACTGCATCTGCAATGCATCTGCCCACTCACCCAGACTGTCCAAGTCACCCTGCGTTCTCATAACACCCTCCTCACATTTCACACTGCCACCCAGCTTTGTGTCATCGGCAAATTTGCTAATGTTACTTTTAATTCCTTCATCTAAATCATTAATATATATTGTAAACAGCTGCGGTCCCAGCATTGAACCCTGCGGTACCCCACTGGCCACCACCATTCCGAAAGGGACCCGTTAATCGCTACTCTTTGTTTTCTGTCAGCCAGCCAATTTTCAATCCATGTCAGTACTCTGCCCCCAATACCATGTGCCCTAATTTTGCCCACTAATCTATGTGGGACTTTATCAAAGGTTTTCTGAAAGTCCAGGTACACTACATCCACCGGCTCTCCCTTGTCCATTTTCATAGTTACATCCTCAAAAAAATTCCAGAAGATTAGTCAAGCACGATTTCCCCTTCATAAATCCTTGCTGACTCGGACCAATCCTGTTACTACTATCCAGATGTGTCGTAATTTAATCTTTTATAATTGACTCCAGCATCTTTCCTACCATCGACATCAGGCTAACTGGTCTATAATTCCCTGTTTTCTTTCTTCCTCCCTTCTTGAAGAGAGGGACAACATTAGCCACCCTCCAATCCACAGGAACTGATCCTGAATCTATAGAACATTGGAAAATGATTACCAATGCGTCCACGATTTCTAAAGCCACCTCCTTAAGTACCCTGGGATGCAGACCATCAGGTCCCGGGGACTTATCAGCCTTCAGACTCAACAGTCTATCCAACACTATTTCCTGCCTAATATAAATTTCCTTCATCTTTCATTCATTACCCTAGGTCCTTTGGCCACTATTATATCTGGGAGATTGTTTGTGTCTTCCCTAGTGAAGACAGATCCAAAAGGACCTGTTCAATTCGTCTGCCATTTCCTTGTTCCCCTTAGTAAATTCACCCGTTTCTGTCTTCAAGGGCCCAATTTTGGTCTTAACTATTTTTTTTCCTTTTCACATACCTAAAGAAGCTTTTACTATCCTCCTTTATATTCTTGGCTAGTTTACCTTCGTACCTCATTTTTTCCCCTCGTATTGCCTCTTTAGTTACCTTCAGTTGCTCTTTAAAAGTTTCCCAATCCTCCGGCTTCCCACTCATCTTTGCTATGTTATACTTCTTCTCTTTTATTTTTATACTGTCCATTACTTCCCTTGTCAGCCACGGCCTCCCCTTAGGATTTTTCTTCCTCTTTGGAACAAACTGATTCTGTACCTTCCGCATTATTCCCAGAAACACTTGCCATTGCTGTTCCACTGTCATCCCTGCTGGGGTATTGTTCCATTGAACTTTGGCCAGCCCCTCCCTCATAGCACCATAGTTCCCTTTGTTCAACTGTAATACTGACACTTCCGAGTTTCCTTTCTCCCTCTCAAATTGTAGATTAAAACTTATCATATTATGGTCACTACTTCCTAATGGCTCCTTTACCTCGAGGTCCCTGATCAAATCTGGTTCATTGCACAACACTAAATCTAGAATTGCGTTCTCTCTGGTAGCGTTCTCTCTTTTGGTTGCCATTCACAGGCAATTGTAGAATTGTGGTTGTGGTACCTTGGCTTAGGTACAGTGTCTGTAAGTTTTAATTTTTAATTAAGCTTCCCAAACACCAATAACCAGCACCAATATATGTACACAAAATTGTCCTTTTATTCTTTTGGTAACAAAACATTGTGAGAGAGGTATTCCATTTTCACAAGAACAAGTATTTTTCTGAACTGTCTAGTGTACTGTAGTTCGTCACTGACAGTTCACTACCAGAGAACGGGAACAATGCCACTTGTTAATTCAAGAACTGCAGAGTTACTTGAAAATTGCATCTATACTTCGATGCAGCAATGACAGTGTCTCAATAATTAGCTGCATGCAGAAAATATTTCTACGACTGCGGTTTATAAATTTACTGGCTTAATGAAATGCTTGATATTACTAATGGATAAATATAAATTTAACCATTTTGGCAATCATGAAATTACATACTGCAAGAAAGAAAGTGTTATTACAGATTTTGTATGAACTTTAAGAAATATAGGTGAACTTCACAATTCTTTTAAAGTTAGTTTTGAATTATTGTCAAAATGTCAACATTAGCAAACATGTTGATGTAATGAAAACATTAAGCTTTGGTCATTTGAGGTAGATTTTCAGTTTGCTGACATAATTCTCTAGCTGTATTCACATCGTTCCTTGAGAGAAAAAGAGTGTCAATTGTGGAGTTAGAGGAGAAAATGATGGAAGTATTCAGTGTGTGAAGCAGCATCCTGAAGAGAGAAAATGAGCTTTCATTTTAGATAATTTCCCTTTCACTGGAAAAATGCTGATTAAGGCTCAGGAGCCTGAAATGTTAATAATTTTCCTCTTCACAGATGTGGTCTGGTCTGCTTAGGGTTTCAGCGGTTTGTACTTTTGCTTCAGATTTCCTCCATCTGAGGTACAGTCTAACTCTGTTAATCTGACACAATTGGACTTGGATGATGCTGGATGAGCAGACCACCTAGACTATCAAATGTTATTGAATTAATATTTCATTGGGCTACCGATACCCTAGATTTATAGAATAAGCTACAATTCAATAGTATGTGGGAACTCGGGCTCCAGTGAGTTGAAGGGAGTAATCAACTAACTGATAGCTTTTGAGCATGAATCTCCAAGTGAATCTAACAATGTGGTGAAATGGCAATGACTTCAAAAGCATCGATAGCTCTGTGCTCTGGGTTGTTGCTGAGATATCAATGACATCAAGTTGTGGGTATCAGAGTTATGGTTGAAAGATCACAAATGGAA